>NC_056525.1:195400989-195544219 GCF_019175285.1 Sceloporus undulatus | reverse complement strand
GAAAGCTGAGTCAGTGGCCATTAGGTCTGCCTTGTTTTTTGGGGGGGTTTTAATTATTTTTTTAAAATATAAAATACTTATTTTATTTTATTAATTTTTATTATTTCTTGTTTTTATTTTATTAATTTTTATTATTTTTTGTTTTTTATTTTATTATTTTTATTATTGCTTTTTTCCATTATTTTTATTATTAAATATATACACCCCTGTCTCATTTTTTATTTATTTTTTCATTATTTTTATGATTAAATATATACACCCCTGTCTTGTTTTTTATTTATTTATTCATTATTTTATTATTAAATATATACACTCCTGTCTTGATTTTTTTTTTTTTTTGTCTAGGAATAATGCCAAAATGTCCTCCATTTTGATCATGCCTTAGATACATGCATTTAGATTAACATTTTTTAAAAATCATCAAAAAAATTTGCGTGTCCTCCATTTTTATAAAAACGTGTCCTACATTTGAAAAATGTTGTCCTACATTTGTCCTACATTTGTCCCGGTTTGGAGGTCCTGGCTTATGGCAACCCTACCTGCAACTAACATGCTCAGTCTGCCTTTTAGGGTCAAGGAAAGGGAGAAGGAACAGAGCAGGTAACAAAGTACAAGAAGTAACAAAGCGATGCATTGCGAGGGTGTGAAGTGAGGTGAAGGAGGGAGTAGAAAAGTGTATGGTACAGAAGACAGACTGCAAGAAGCAAGAGAATAGTTTACTCCAGGGACATGAGTGATGTAACGGAGGAGGAGGAGTAAAGGGAGAGTTAATGATATGAGCAACAGAGTGCAAGAAGCAAGGGAGAGCCTTATTGTGAGGGTATTAATGAGGCAAGGGTATAGGAAGGGAGAGTAAGCATTTAAGTGAGAATGCAAAAAGAGACATATTGTGAGGGTGTACAGTGAGGTGACAGAAGAGGGGAAGTGAGAGTGGAGGGAGAAAGAAACAAGAACTGCAGCGGCAGCATGCAAGGGGCAGGAGAGGTAGGTATGAGGAGAGGAGAGGCTCAAAGGAGGGCGATCTGATTTCAAAAGGTGAGGAAGGAGAAACAGGGTTTAAGAGATGCAATAGGAACATCAAAGGAAGAAGCAGGAGGTATTACTGAGGCACAAGATAAGTCCAGGGAGGGAAAATAATGGGGATGAAGCATGTTAAGTGCACAACGAAAGAAGTAATCTAGCAGCAACAGAGGTGCTCCAGAAGGAAGGGAGAAATGCAATTCATTTCCACAGTGCTCTGCTTCCTGAGCCACTATGTGATGCTAAGGCAAGGGGAAAATGTAGACAGAAGCATATTAAGGTAGAAATCTGATATGAAATTTTAAATTCTGGAAAACTGATTCAAACAATAATAAATTAAAGATAAAGTCTTTTTGCTGGACTAGCTCCATATTTCTTATAAAAATTATTTTGTCTTGGGAATAGGGTAGGATCATTTTAAGTTTACTAAGATACATGCCTTAATAAGTTAAATGTGTATTAAAGATTTAAATGTTAGTTATACCATTTATTTCTACAGTGTAAATTCTATAAGGGAAACAAAACAGCAGCTACAGGGGAGATGGTGGATAAAGGATTTATATTAGGGGAAGTACAAGGATAGAAACATATCTATCACATTGGATTGTCACTTCCTTCAAAGTACTTTATTTTTTCTTATACAAAGGAGTATCTTTTTAAGCCTTTTTCAGGAAAAACAAAAACCCAGCAAGCTATCTATTATCTACCTTTGTCCATCGGTATTTATCTTTGAAGACTAACAGGTTTTTTGGCATAAGCTTTCATGGACCACAATGCATTTCATCAGATGCATGAAGCGTTACCGTATTTGGCAGATATTGATACTCATGGTCAAAGTAGGAGAATGCAATTAGTGGGGGGGGGGTGGAAATGTAAGTACAAACAATTATCATTATCATAACTGGCATTAACAAACCATAATTGGGTGGGAGCATAATTGGGTGGGCGCTTAGATGAGCTGCCTTGCATGTGCATTGCAATCAAAAGTTCAACAGGTAAACGAAAGTTAAACAAGACTGTTTTCTACTTATAATAAAATATTTCACCTGTATTTCCAAAGGACCATGATAAAAAAAATTAAATGGAAGCAATACACAGAAGAGCTATATAAAAATGAAAAGTTGAATAACACATGGAAAGAAGAAATTTACAAAAATTAACCCCAGATTTTGCAAAGTGAAATGAAAGCCACACTCCAATGAATTTGAAAGAACAAATCACCAGGAACATATGACACATATTCCCACATCAATTATTGCTCTTTGTCCTTACATTCCTTTGCCTCTTGTCCTGTGAATGACATGGCTGTCACTCTGTGCTATTTTAATGGATCTTAGCTTTTTGCCAAAAGGTACCAGATCCTGTCTGATCTTGGAAGATAAACTGGGTCAGACCTGGTTAGACCACCATCCAGTTCCAGGTGCTGTAGGCCATATTTCAGGAACAGTCAAAATTACTTTTAAGTATTCCTTCAATAAGAAAACCCTATTAAATTCATGGCGTTGCCATAAGTCAACAGGTGACTTGTAGATACATACAGTACACACTCATCTCATGAGATGTCTCAGAACCCAACAAGAGGAAGAAGAATACCTGGGTAGATGAATTCAGAGGCTGGGGCATATATTCAGCAACATTCTTTTGTTCACCTTTCTTGCAACTGAAATCCTACTCCTGGTGTTTTTGATTATGGTAAACCACAACAGCATGTACACAACTCCTTGGTCTCTTCACAGCAATGTTAGTTGCAACCCTTAAGGATAATGGTTGGAGCCTACATTTGTTTTCATTTTGATGGTAACATTTTTAACCTCTGCCAGGTTAAAATGAAGACCAGATGCTCCGAACTACTTATCCATGATGTCCTCTTTAATGACAAATGGGCTCTTGTTGCTGACATACTAAATAATATGCAGATTCCTTACAACCACTTCAAGAGCTCAGCATAGCTGACTCTGTCAAAAGGAAACTGAAACTATGCTCCACCACACATTTGCCAGTGGGCCTATTGCACCAGTATAGTATTCACTGTCCTCAGCAAATCCACTGACGATTTCTGCTGTCTTGGGCCTTATGGTGTGTTGTTTTTGTGATTATATCTAGTGTGCCCAGACTAGATTCTGGTGTGGTAGTAGTAAAACCATACATCCATGCCCACAGAGGGAAAAGGAATACATTATCAGGAAAGAGAACAAATACTAACATGCTAATGTACAGGCGTAACTTCATTCAAAAATGGATTTAATTTAAATAGAAATATTCTACATTTTACCACAGTGGGAAAGACTGTGACAATGCTATTTTAGCCTGCATTAATAGAAACGAGTTTCCAAGTCAAGAGAATAGTCCCACTATATTCTGCACTGGTCAGGCCTCACCTGTGTTCAGCTCTGAGCACATACTTTAAGGAGCATTTAGACAAGTTGGAGGAGATTCAGAGAAAATGGTTCCTGCTAGCAAATGCTCAGTCATTAAGAGAAATGATGCACCATACAAACACACACATCTCTAGGTGTATCCACACAATTGACACTGACCAATAGTATTTTCATTCAATGTTTTAGAAAGAAATGTAGCAAGGGACAGAGATAGCATAATCCTAATGAAAGATAACAAAATAGTAGTTGAAATTTACAAAGAATGTGAAAAGAGAGATTGATTTCATTATTTGTTGCCATTTTACCTGGATATAACTCTCTACCAGTTCCCATTTCAGCTGGATGAAATAATCAATTATTTGGTGGATCAGGAAACCCAGGATTCCTACTAGTATTCCAATGATGCCCATCATCAGCCATCGATCCCAGTCCAATCTGAAAATGAAAAAAACCACCATAAAAATAGCAAATCAATTGCAATTAACTCATTAAAAATTTGCCTTTTGGTAACTGAAGTAGTTAATGGACACATGTCATAGTATCTTGACTTGGGGAATGAAATCTGTGACTTTTGAGAATCTCAGCTTTCAGTTCAGAGAGATTGTCACATTTTGCTAGCCTTAATTTCTTCAGCTACTGCTCTAGGAAATTAGAAGGTTGGAAGGAAAATCTTCCTTAGTCACTGACTGAGTCTCCTTGATATCAGATATCTCTCCTGTTCCCTGGAAATCTTCCCCCATCTGGATATAAATTTTCTCTGCAACTTCTTTTGAGCAGTTTATGCCTATGACTAGTCTCCAGTCAAAATGCAACCTCTGCCAAAAAAAAATGCAATTAGAGCCAATTCATTTGACCTTCAGCATTATTACAGATACAGAATCTGAGAATTATGGTAGAAATATAAGCTTTTGAAACATTCAGGGTGTAGCAATGGAGGGTAAATGAAGGCATTGCCCCCTAAATAAAAATTCTCTCTCTCCGTGAATGGTGAAGGGTCTGGAAACCATGCCCTGTGAGGACAGGCTTTGGGAGCTGTGTGTATTTAAGACACACAGAAGACAAAGTTAAGAGATGATATTATAGCCCTGTGTAAGTATTTGAAGGGATGTCATATTGAGGATGCAGCAAGCTTGTTCTCTGCTGCTGCAGGGAATAGTACCCGGAACAATGGATGCAAGCTACAGGAAAGGACATTCAACCTAAACATTAGGAGGAACTTCCTGGCAGTAAGGGCTGTTAAACAGTAGAACACACTCCCTCAGAGAGTGGTGGAATCACCTTCTTTTTAAACAGAGACTGGAAGGCCATCTGTTGGGGGTGCTTTAATTGTGAGTTCCTGCATGGCTGGAGGCTGAACTAGATGGCCCTTGTGGTCTCTTGCAACTCTGATACTACCCCAAAATTTCTAGCAATGCATTTAAGGATTTAGAAATACAGTTTAGGCATTGAAAGAAAAGGATATAGTAGAATTTTGCAAATTCCTAACACTTAACCCTTCATAAATTTATTAGAACATTGTACATCTCGAAACAAGCTTTTTTGTACACATACACTTTGTAAGATGCAGGACTCACCTTTGGTTCATCTACAGCTGCATGTGAAATTAATCCTGGACTTTGATACATGTGCTGACACCATGCAAGCATTCAATGCTTCATCAGAAAAAAGCAAATTTAGCAACCATTTATTTTGAAAGTAACATACCTGAAGAAATTTCAAATGGACATCCTCTCCACAAGTTGCAGAGAATTCATAGCACATTGGACTTTATTAACAGTTCAGTCATCACAGTAGGATAATTTGCACAATATTAATTTACTTCTTAGTCACTGTTATTTAATTCACTCAACTATTTTACATGTGGAAAATACTGTATTTTAAATTGATTTGCATTTAAGAAGCTTCACAATAACTTTCTAATTAAAATGCATTAATTGGGGATTAGTTTTGTCATTACTTCTGAAAACATTTCCCCTACAGAAAGATCTCATAGTGCCCTCCCAATGAAAACTGTTTTGCTCCCCCCCCCCATGAGATTACTTATTGTCACGAGTGGGTTACATTTAGCTCTTTTAATTATCTGCAATAGCATTAGGAGCTAGAATGCATAGACCAGTTATCTCTGAATGCTAAGATGCCAGAATGAATTAACAGAGCCAATGATCTAGTTCTTCCGGGGTCTTTTTAACATTTTCGAGATTCTTATCAAAGCAAGTCCACCTTTCCTTAAAATCAGTATGTAGAGAGATCTTGTAGCACCTTTGAGACTAACCTAAAGAAGCTGGCAGCATGAGCTTGGATCTGAGGGAGTAGACTGAAGTCTATGAAAGCTTATGCTACCAACATCTTTCTTTCAGTTGTCTCAAAGGTGCTGCAAGATCTCTCTACATACCAACTTTCCTTACTCATTCAGTCCAAAGTAAACCAGAATATATCCTGGTTACAAGGAACTTTCTCTCTTACAATCGATTTATATGTCTAAGCTATATCTCAGTAACATGTCTGTGCATTATTCTTATCAAAGTATTATGTTTTTGTTTTTGTTTTTTTAAACTTCCTGAAAGTCTTGGTTACTTGTTTCTAGTATCTTCCTCTCCCATTTGAATTTTGTGATATTTTTGGGAGACCCTGCTTAAAAAATTGTATAACCTGCCTGTGAATTTGAAATTTTGTCTAATACTGTAAACGAATGCAATTTCCAATGCATTTTGTGTCCCTTCATAATGTAACCATTCCTCATCATTTGTCCAATCTGCCTGTACTCTTCTCTATCACCAATAGATGGTATTATAGGGCTTTTTCTTAATGAATATACTCAGAGAGAAAATAATGGAAAGTGATTGCAACCTTTGAGAGATTTACAAGTTCTACATCTCTCTCAACTTTAGCCCCTTTAATGACAAGTATCACAACCTTTTATGATTGCCTTTTAAAGACAATTGATGTTAGACATGTCCCATTTTTTTCCATAATATGCTTCATTAAAAATGGGCAGATTGAGGGGATGAATCACATTATCAAAAAAAGAGGGCAGGGCTAGTCTTCTGACCTGTTCCATCCAAACTCTAGATGGATCTTGGTCAAATGTGGTCCTTGAGATGCTAGACTGCAACTCCTGACACTCCTCACCATTGGCTATGCTGGTTAATACTCATCGGAGTCATAGACCAATAATATCTGGAAGACTAAGCTTTACCAGTCAATGAGCTAAATCCAATTTGTTCATCCACCAAAAGTCCCTACTTTAATTTCATCTTAATCTTCTTGTTTTTATTCAATGAGCTATGAAAAATCTTGATTTAGATTATCTGACTCATGTCGAACTCTTATATGAATTGTGATCAATTCCATTATCTAATGTTATTTTAATTTGTTCCCTGACATTTTATTGAATGTTAACATGTACTAAAATGTATGAAATTTAATTATTTTTTATTTTTGTAGAATATACACTAGTCAGGTTTATTGTATCTATTTTAATCGATTGTATGTATAGTGCTGTGTAAAGTTACAGTCCCAGATAAGTAAACCATAATAATAATAATAATAATAATAATAATAATAATAATAATAATAATCCTTATGTTGGCATTTTGTCATCTTACTCACTAGAATGAGTTTAAATTTTGCTTAAATATTCAAATTATTTAAATCTGGATAAAATATATACTTAAGTGGTCCACTGATTTATTTAATAGTTCAGTCTCACGCTCAGAAATAAACCCCTATTAGTTTCAGGAGCTTGTTATTTGCATAGCACCACAGCCTACGTAGGATAAAGGAACTGGGATAAAATAACTCACATTGGGCAACTTTTTCTGAAAATAAATGAGAACATTAGGTAGCAAAAACAAAACCACTCCGAAACCAGTAAAAACAAGATTCCCAAATATTATTTTACTGTACCTTGTAAAGCAATTTAAACCAATACAAGAATTAATATGTATTTACATGGTGTGATGTTTCTTTCTGCCCAATAAATCTGTATTGATAATTTAGCATTAGTTACATGAATCTCTAAAACTAACACTTATCTGAGTACCTGCTTTTATGTAGCAAAAATGTCACTATCCATATACATGGGGAAGTAGACTCAGGAGAGCCTTGGGGATTTCAAATTTACTGAGTTCAGGGAGCAAATGGAGCAATGCTAAACCAGAGCTTAGGAGAGTTAATTTGAACTACAACTCCCAGAGTCCTCCTAGCCAGTAGTGGCCATGCTGGCTCATGATTCTGGGAGATGTAGTTCAAAATAAAGTTTCTACAGTTGCCCAAAACATGGCCCAATGAAGACTGATCCTGCTCAGTAGCCTTTTAAAGCTTGCTGTAAAAAGGGGGGGAAATAGTACACAAGGAAAAAGGTAAGACAAATACTCTGTTCTTATTCTACTACGAAACCAAGTGATTCCATACCAGCCAACCAATATGGTGGCAAAACCAGAGAGAAAGGTTTTTTTTTCATGTCCAAAAAGCACCCAGGGCTGGTATCGTGTTTAGTTCTAGCTATAGTAGATCTATTCCATCGTTGAATGATGAATCAACACATAATTTGATTCAATGGGTCTACTCTAGTCAGGACCAAAAGAAAATTTAGGCCAGGTGTGCAAAGAAACATTGGGTTATTTGAAAAGCAACATTGCGGGCTGTATCTATTCACTGCCTGCTGCAAGACAAGCCCTTATTGTGCCGGCTTATTATTCCTTGCATTTACTTCCTGTAAGCCTAGGGTCTTTTGTAGGGAGAGGACCAGGTTTAAGTCTTCTCCCTCTTCAGAGCTTGGACATAACCAGTTACAAATAATATAATTTATTCCTTTTTTGCACTAATGCAAAACTATGCCATTTTACCATATGTGATGTGACACAACTTCACTCCTTATCAACGTCAATTGTAACTTGTTTTGCTACTTCTATAGTTATAGGGTGAGTGTTTTGAATTGCAATGCAGAGGCTTGTGTATTTCTGGTTCTCTTTAAAAAGTAACTATTTTTGCTACCTTCAAATAACACTTTCTTTTATTGTAACTGTTATTATAACTATTACTGTAGACAACGACCTTAAGGAGACCATTTGTATAGAAATTGTTAAAGGTTCCTTTTTTGTTCTTTTCACACCTTAAAAATTCATGTCGAAGTAGCAAATTTGGCTTGGAAAGGGGGGGGAAAGCTTATTTTGATTAGTTTTAACCGTAGAAATGGCTACAGAGAGCACACAACTCCCTTGTTGCAAGAGCTCCATGGGCTGCCATTTCCGGGCACAATTCAAAGTGCTGGTTCTGACCTATAAAGCCCTATATGGCTTGGGTCCAGGTTATTTGAATGACTGTATCTCATTTTATGAACCCACTAGAACACAGATTGTCCAGAAAGGCCTTTCTCTCTGGCCCACCACCTTCCCAGGCTTGTTTGGTGGGAACAAGAGAGAAAGCATTCTCAATGGCTGCTTCCTATCTCTGGAACTCCCTCCCTAGAGAGACCAGAATGGCTCCATCCCTGCTTTCGCTTCTGCAGCAGATAAAAACATTTTTATGCAACCAAGCTTTTGCACACAGACATGGGTGATGTATGTTTTAAGTTTAAATTTTTAATAATGTAATGTTTTTAAACTTTTGAAATTGTTTGTTTTTTAATCTCAGTATTTTTAATGTTTCATGCTGTTTTAACTTGGGCTGTTTTAGATTTTGTTAGCCGCCTTGAGTCCCTATACTGGGAGGAAGACAAGAAAGAAAGAAATAGAATACTGTAATAATAATAGAAATTTGTTTCAGTTTAAAGGGGGCACATCATGAGATCATGATATGAGAAAAAGAAATACACTATAAGGGGCCTGAGACCCCAAACCAAAAAGGGGTTGCAATTAGTCCCAATCCCCATGTACTCCGCTGGTCTGGAGGACTCAGATAGCTTCCATAGGCTAAACTGCCGTAGCACTCAGAAAAAATTCACAGTGTATTAAATACATTGATTGTATTGATTTTAATACACTGATTGTATTAAAAGATTGTATGTACAGCACTGTGTACATTTACAGCGCTTTATAAATAAAGATTAATAATAATAATAATAATAATAATAATAATAATACTGTTTACCATTTGTGTTGTGCGCCTTCAAGTTGCCTCCAATTTATGGTGACCCTAAGGCTAACTTTTCAGGGGTTTTCTCAGTGAAGTTTATTCAGAAAGGGTTTGCCATCACCTTCCTCTTAAACCTGGACTGTTTGACTTGACCAGAGTCACCCAGTGGGTTTTCATGACTGAATAGGAATTAAATCCTGGTCTCCCAAGGTCTAGTTCAAACACTCAAACCACTATACCACACTGGTTTTCTTATCATTTATCCGCCCCATTTGCAATTTAGCATGTCCCTTATTTAATCATACTAGACCAGTACTGATTTGGATATTAAGGATGTTGTTACCTGTAGCTTTGTCCCTGCAGCCATTTCTTGTAAATCGTACTGTGTGAAGGCAAATAATCCAGACTCTCTGGAACAGACTGATATTCTCTTTTCTTCGCTCGAAGACGAATTCTTCCTAAGCAGCTTTGGTTGTTGCTGCTGCTGTCACACCTGGGATCAAGAGACTCAATCAAATCTGGTCGATCTTCTGCCAGCAGCATTTGCTCTTCACCCTCATCTGTGCACCTCTTGTGAGAAAGAAGGGTTGGCATTTTGCAGAACCAGGGGTGACCAGAAGAGACCCAAGATCACAGTCTGGGAAGTGGGCTCCCTACTGCATGAGTTCAGTGACCAATGCAACAGGACAGAAGATTCCAAGTGTGCAACAAGGGCTCTCTGGCTTATGTTGTGGGTTGGGTTGCTGCAGCAGCAAACAGATGATGTTTGTGTTACCACAGCTGGCCAGAACTAGATTTTGTGTTATGGGTGACTTTACCAGGGTACTGCTTCCTTCACAACACACAGGATTTGAAATGTTAAAGATTTAAAGTTAAACATAAATCACAACATTCCTTGCTCTCACTCCCCACAAGCCTAGTCTCTTAATATAAAAATATTCTTTTTAATAGGCAAAACAAACCTAAAGGCTGAAAAAATATCAGTATTTTGGCTTCCTACAAAATTAGGCAACAGGGGATGGAGGAGTCCTCTGCCCTGAACATCCACCAATTTCTAAGAAGTCCTTATTTTGGCTGTTTGTTGACCTGTCCTCTTGAAACAAATAAGCAGGAGGAGGAACAAGGAAAAATAGTGGTAGTATGGACTGGTCCCAGAAAGGAGAAGAGGCAGCAAAGTAGTAGTGGCAATAGTAGTGGTTACTCAGATAGATGGGCCCCACACAGCCATTTGCCAAAATGTCTGCCAAAACCTGGAACCTTTCACCCTTTACTACATAAATTCACAGTGGAAAGTTAACAATTTCAGATACTGAACAATGTACAGTCCAAACTCTTACCCACTCCTTCAAGTTTCAGGGCAAGTAACAACTTAGTTACCTTTAGTCAGAGAGATGGAGACTGTCCCAAGGCTGAATCACCTAGTGGTTTCATGGCTGAATGAAATGCTAACACTTGATTTCCCCCCCTACAAGAACATAATCTCCTGTGTGATGGGGGACCCCATCATACATTATGTTTTATATAGCTGAGTGGCTTATTTTACATTGTCACCTTGTATCGTGAATGTATAGCATGGCTTCTAGACATGGGTAATTGTGGCAATATAGTACATGCACACATTAAAAGAGGAAGGAAAGACAGACAGAGGGAGAGAGAGTTTCTGCAGGAGAAATTTCATCCATCTTAATGTAGTGTAGAATTGAAGATTGATATTCTGGATAGCATTAATTCTTCATTAATTACTTACCAGTTTCTCATGTATGAAGTTGCCTGTAGTCTAGCACCTTGGTCTTGAGGGCTCATTGTACATTCTGCTACTGAGAGGGACTAGGCTTGTGAGAATGGAGAACATGGCCTTTTCTGCATGTAGCCACACCTCCATTGTGCAGTTTCCTCCCTATGACGGTTATACTAGCCCTGTCATTGATTATCGCCAGGTAATTAGTAGAGACACTGCTATTTTGCTTAGCGTTTTTATATTTTGGAGTGTTGATTAGTGCTTTATTCTTTAGAAAGCTTTTAGTTAGTGTTGTCATACCCCTGTTTGGCCAGGCTTTACCCAGATTCTAAACAAACCACCTTGGGCCCAATTGAACCATCATCTGGCCTGGATTCCAAGCTTTCATTTAAAAAAAAAACACTTCTAGCCCTTGTAAAAATCTAGCTATGGGACAAAATGTGGAAGCAACCTTCTATGAATTTGTTCTGGAAGAAACAAGTCCACCCCTACCTTTCAGGGACAAGAGAAGGGAGAGTGCATAGTGCAAGTGGTGAAGTGCAGTAAGCACCAGAGGTGCATTAGAAGAAGGGAGTGAGGCATAGGAGGGAGTAGTTCCCTATGCCAATATCTATGGCATTGTGTAAGTAGCAAGGAAGACAGATGTCGCAAGGATGCAATGTGAGGCAAGGAAGGGAGGACAAAGGGAGTGATCAGTGCAGGCAGAGAAGTACAAGAAACAAGGATGGGGAACATTGCAAGGGAGAGAAACAAGCAAAGGAGCAAGAGAGAAAGTGAGGAATGTAGGTGGCATAGTGCAAGATACAAGGGAACGGCTCACTGAGAGGGTGCAAAGTGAGGGAAAGTGTAGAAAGGAAGGGAAGTAATTCCAGTAGCCTTGTGTAAGAAACGTAGGAGTGCATTACTAGGGTGCAATGTGAGGCAACCCATGGAGAAGGAGAGACTGAGTGGTGGAGGTGGTGGTGTACAAGAAGCAAGAAAGTGGAGCAATTGAGGACATAAAATGAGAGAAGGGGGGAGTTGAAAAGATGACAGAGTGAGCAATTGAAGTGCAGAATGGAAGAAGCATGGGAGAGAGCCATTGCCAAGATGAAAGGGGAGGAGACGGAGTAAGGGGGTACACAAGGTGATTTGGGAGAATGGCAGAAGCAAGGGAGGAAAGCGTTGCAAGGATGTACAGTGCAGAGGTAGGAGGGAAGGGGAGTGAACAATATAGGTAGCACTGTGTAAAAAGAGGGGATGTAGGCATGTCAAGGCTGAAGTAAAGTGAAGGAGGGAGTAGGAAGGGAGAGTGAGCAGTATGAGCAGCAAAGTATAAAAAGCAAGGGTTCTGTAACACAGGTTTGATCAGACTTGATTATAGTGTCCCAAATTCACATGGTAAATTCCAGGACCAAGTAGACATTTGCACTATGGCTCCCTATTCCAAACCCATCATTGTAAAACATTACTCTGTACTGGTTCTACCAAATCAGCTGTACCAGTAAAGATCTGTATGAAGGTCAAAACACAGTAAAAGGGGGGGGGGGGGGAACCTGCAACAATGTCTTCAATGGGCTGATTTAGAAAGTACATGAGATTAATTTGCATAATTAGAATATTTCAGCATATGTTATATATACTACCTTGAAGGCCTTATGGCCGAAGAGCAAGATATTTAATAACAATCAGTACTAATGGATCTAGGTATGAAATGAAATGAATAAATGAATGAACAGAATTAAGTAATGGTACAAGGAGGAAGGAGATGAACCATGGAAGATAAAATCCTCTGAATCTACACAATATGCATTGGTATTTTGTATGTTGAAGAAACAGTCTCCAAACAGGAAGATGAAATGTCTCTTGCACTGGTATTGCAGATAGGTTTACTGTAAACTAAAAAACAGTAACAATATTGCATATTTACACAAAAGGGCCTGACTTGTCAGTAACTTCAAACAAGGAAATTTCCAGTACTTTCTAGCAGTCCAACTATTTATACAGCAAAACAACAATGAAAGAATACTGCAACTCTTTACCTGAATTATTTTGGCTTTCCAACAGGTAGGGGTGAGACGGATATATGAGAGACTGTGGATCTCCCAGTGATCATAAACAACAAGCTGGCACTTACTGGGGAGCAGGGATGGAAAGCCAAAGCATTCAAGTAACACACTCTTCGCTTTGACTGTTTCTAGGGGACTTTACAGAGGTTTAGATCTAACACTGGCAGAAAATATTTTCAGTGTACTGTACAAAAGGCAAGAAGCATTTTTCTTTGGGCATGCTGCAGTGAAAATATGGTCTCAGCCATGTTATAAGAGGAAAGGGAAGCTAAAGAGAAAAAAAAAAGATGAGGAGCAGTCTGTTTCTCCCCCTCACCCCAAAAAGGAGACAAATCTGTGCAAACTTAAAGACATTCATGCATAGAATCTACAATCATTACACAAATGTTTTGTAACTTACTGTTAAGAATGTTTTCCTTTCACTAGTGGGGTGAATTGTGTGATAGGATTCCAACCTATATCTCATCGTCGTCATCAAAATCATCTATTCATTTATATCCCACCTTTTCCCCAAAACTAGGATTCAAAGAGGTTTACAAATTAAATCACTGCAAAGCACAAGCGTGCCAGCTGGTCAATGATCATATCCAAGGCAGGTTCTGTTAATTTTCTTGATTTGTTACAACTTGGCTTGCAATAAAAGTTATGTTTGTGAAATACCATGCATGATAAAGCAATTTTCTCCCAGTCTTATAATTATAAAAGTCAACCAATTACATTTAACACAACATCAGTGAGGCAGACAAACACAAGTGTTTTTCCCCCTCTAAATAAAATGTCTGGAATTCATCAAAACAAGATACAATGCCCATTTCGATAGGGAATGATGACATATGTTGGAGGATAGGCCTAGCAATGGTTATTAGATGGGCAGCAACATAAAAAGAAAGGCACTGAATGCAATGAATTGTTGTTGTTGTTCTTCCAGATACAGGATGTATGCGTGGATATGCCAGTACCACAAAGTGATGATCCCTGGACTGCTACCAGGCTGTGAGCCATTGGCTGCCAGTCTGCCACAACCAGAAATTAAGAAAAGTAAGAGAAGCCAATATACACAAATATGGTACTTGCCCCTGGGGGGGGGGGGGGGGGGGGGGGGGGGTTGCTGGTTTTCCACATCAGATATCTTGAGAAAGAATGGTATATACCATTTAGCATCCATGGCAAAAACTATTTATGAGTAAACTTAAAGACTATTGATGGAACACAGAAGTATATTTGGAACTTTAAAAAAAAACAGGAGCTCTCAAATGTAATCATTTTTTTTAACTCAGGAGTTTTGTTTCTAAAATGTTTTAAAAATTATTGCATGTGTTCTCATAAATTATGTATTTTTATTTTTGTCTTTAGAAACCGCTTAAAGAAAGAAAATTCTCTCCAAAATAATCCAGGCCTTAATAAATATAAGCAATAAATTTAAGGGAGAACTGTTTCTTCCTATGTCATTTATTAGTCACAATAGCCATACAGGATCTCTATGTTCAGAGACAACAAACCTTTAAACATAAATCACGAGGGGGAGACAGGAAAGATATTTACTTCACATTGGACTGCCTAGAAAAACATAAGAGAAGCCACAGCAGATCAAACAAATGGCCTGTCTAGGCCAGCATTCTTTTCACAGTTGCCTGTGAGAAGTCCACCCACCAAAAGTGAGTGCAATTGCACTGTCCATCACACATTCATAAGCAACTCATATAAAGAGGCACAATGTCTCTGATACTGGATGTGGTATATAGACATCTCACCCCTTAGTAGATGAAAACACTAACCACCATGAACTCTCCAATTCTCTTTTAAAGCCATCCTAACTTGGCAGCTTATGGCAGCGAATCCCAGTTTTAATTATTTGCTCTGTGAAGAAATATTTCTATGTGTCCTGAATTTTCCACCATTCAGCTTTAATAAATGACTCCAATCTCAGACTGAAAGCCACTGACTAGGCAATGCAAGAAAGGATTGCTAGAGTGCCTAGACTGGGAAATGTGAACTGCCATTTTTCACCATGTTTTCTTTTACTTGATGCACCTCTAATATCTGAAATTTAACATACAATCAGAAATCATGTTTTGAAACTTTATTACTAAAGATTAACTTTGAGTTAAATCGTAGCCCATGAAGTCCCATCACTGGGGGTTTTTGGTACACATGAAGGAAAAGAGGTTAGTTCCCTATTCAGATTTTGTTCATTTGGCACTTGTGTAAGCTTCAAGCGGCCTAACTGTCTGAAAACAAATATAAATCTTAAAGAGAAGGCTGTTCATTTATTATATGCACTCAGTTTTCCAGAGATATGTAATCAAACAGATGGTAGAGCAGGCACTGAGAAACTGATGCACTCAATACACACTACAGAACAGATTATTAGTACTATTATGTTCTAGGAAAACCTAGTATTTTCTAGGGAATGAGTCAGTCTTTTAGAGATAGGTACTAACACAGGATAATTTTACAGAAGAAAGCAGCTCCTTATTCCAGATAGAGAAGACTTGTAGTAGCATCTTAATTCAGCACTTCTGACAGCACAAAAGGCTCCACCACATGTGAAGGCAACAAGTTAGCTTAAAGTATAAAATGCAAGCAATGTGACACACACAGTCCCGTCCATCAAATCCCAATCTAATGGCAGATTAATTAAACAAACATTAATTGGATATAACTTAACACACATACAAAAACCTCTGATAAACACTTGTGGAAGAAAATTTAAAAACATTAAATTTCAGGCACATTCAAGGTGTGTGTAAGAGAAAAAAAATGTATTTTAGGACAAGCAGGAAAATTAAATGTCTTTGTCGCCTGCTTAATACAGCATATTGCACATTGTTTTCAGTTATAGAAGTTTGTCAAGCTGTTGGTATTTAGACATCTCTGCCAAGACTTATACAGGTGTGTGCTGAGAAAACTCTTTGTGAAACTGGTTTGTTCAGAACAGGAAAAAATTGTTAAGCTGTGACTGAAAACGGCCTCAAGGCTAAGCACTGGGCCAGGATCAATAAAGGAAGGAAATGAAGAATATGAACCACTGTGGGAGCAATACTGATTATTTGATATGAATACCAGCAGGATCTCCTCTCTTTACATTACAAAGGTCCCTGTTATCTCTTCAGGAAGATCTAGTGAAGCTAAAGAAATGTCAGCACCATTTTCCCTAAATCTATTTTTCTGGAAGTATTTTGGAGCTCTTCCACCTACTCCCCTTGCTTGGGAAGGACCTTAAGCAAATATTTTATCAGTCCTCCACACTTTTGATTTTCTCTCTTCCCTCTTCTCTTAGTAACGTCTAAACGTCAAATTACTTTTTTTCCCTAACATCTACCATCTCTTACTCTCACATGGCACTACCTTTCACTGGTGGTGGGATTGTGTGCTCCTCTGAGGCAAGAGGCTATGCTGACAGTAGCAGTCTTGCTGGTAGGGTCTCCTATATCAGAGAGGCTTTTGGTGATAATCAAGACTAAATGTATCAAATAGCTACTGGGTAGCAGCAGTCATTGGAGGTGATACTGGTGAAGGATCTCTTAGAAACAACAACAGTGAGACCATAGCTAACATTTGTCACTACTATACAGGAGGCATGGTAAGCCTATTTTGAAAGTCTTTTACCATTAAAACCCTAGGATGAGACAATTCAAAATGAAAAAAAGAGAGTACCAGAAGATAGATTCCCAGGTCAGATGGTATTGAAGGAGCTACCGGGGTAAAGTAGAGGACAACTATGAGTAGTGGCTAATCAACCCAACTGCATCAACCCAATCTGAAAGGCTGTCTAGCTGTTAACATGCTCAGGGGTGAAAGTCCAAGTTTCACAACATATATTATATGAACATGGAATGCAAGAAGCATGAATTAGAGAACGCTAGACATAGTAAAACAAGAAGTGGAATATATAAACATTGCAATATTTGGGGTGAGTGAGCCAGAGTAGACAGGAATGAGATAGATAATTACAGTGTTACTCAGGTAATAAAAAAACTAAAAATAAAAAATAAAGTAACATTAATAGCAAAGAGAGATGTAGCAAAAGCTGTCAAGGGACATAATGCAAAGTCAGTGTGACTTCAGGGAAAACCCACTAATACAATGAGCTTGCACCATACACGGGCTTCCCATACGTGGCTTTCAGAATACGCCCCTCTCTGTCCCTACACCCTCTTAGGCTCTTTTAGTGGGAACAAGGGAGAGGGTCTTCTCAGTGGCTGCTCGCAAGCTTTGGAACTCCCTTTCTAGAGAGGCCAGGATGGCTCTGTCCCTGCTCTTTTAGCAGCAGGTAAAAATATTTTTGTGCTGTCAGACTTTTTTAAACTGATGAGAATTGCACTTATAAATGCTGTGCAAATCACATTAAAGTTAGTATCGACTTTTTAAAATATTTTAATATTTTTACTGTGTAATTGTTTTAACTTTTAAAATAGTTTGTTTTCTAAACTTTATACTTTTTAAAATGTTTTTCATTGCTTTTAAACTGTACTGTTTTAAATTTGCTGTTAGCCACGTTAGCCAATTAGCCATTTAGTCATACTAGGAAAAAGGCAGGATATCAGTAAATAGAATAAAATAAAATCATCATCACTACCACACCACAATATACATTCCAATCTCCAAGAAACGGGACATTAGGGATTTCAATAACCATAAGACTATTGCATTAATCTCCCATGCAAGCAAAATGATGCTCAAAATTTCTATATAAGGAGTGAGAAATGCCAGATGTCCAAGCTATGTTCAGGAAAGAAAGAGACACTAGAGATCATACTGCAAACATACCATGGAATGGAGCACACAAAATAATTTCAAATGAAAATCAGTTTGTTTATATATTACAGCAAAGCCTTTGACCATACAGACAACAGAAATTATGGATTGCACTCAAAAGAAATGGGCATACCACAGAATTTAATTGTCTTGTGTAACCTGTACTCAGGATAAGAGGCTACCATTGATTCCAAACTTAGTATGGATCGTCATAGTCTGCGGCAATCCAGACCTCCTCAACTCAAGCAATCTGCCAGTCTCCACCTCCTGAGTCACTGGATTACAGGAACTGTTAGGACAAAATACAAAGAAATGGAATGATTTCCAATTGACAAGAGGGTCAAGTAAGGCTGGATTTTATCAACCTGTTTAATCTGTATGCTGAACATACCATATATAAAGCAGGATTAAACTTGGTGGAAAGCAATATGAACACTGGAAGAAGGAACATCAACAATTTAAGATATGCAGATGACACTATAATACTAGCAGAAAATAGTAGACTTGGAATAATTCAAGGAAGAAAGTGCAAAGGCACATTTACAGTTCAATGTTAAGGGGGAAAATAATGGCAACAGATGATCTACACACCTGATCAATGAAGACACTGAAACAGTTCAAGATTGTATAGAAATACCTTGGCACAGTTATTAATCAGAATGGAGACTGCAATCAAGAAGTCAGAAATAGACTAGGATGTGGAAGGGCAACTATGAAAGAACTAGACAAGCTCCTGAAGTGTAAGACTACATCACTGCATACTGAAGTTAGGATTGTCCATGTCATCATATTTTTAATTTCTATGTATGGTTGTGAACACTGGACAGATAGGAAGAAAAACAATTCATTTGAAATGAGGTACTGGAGAAGAGTTCTACCAAAACTGTGGACAGGTAAAAAAACAAACGAATGAGACCTAGAGCAAATCAAGCCAGAACTCTTCCTAGAAGCCAAGAACGTTGGCCGTATCATAAGACTCAATGGAAAAGACAGTAATTCTTGGTAAGGTAGAAGGCAGTAGGGGGAAAAGACCACATTACAGATGGATAGACTCAGTCAATGAAGCCATAGCCCTGAGCACAGCTATTGATGACAGGGTGACTTGGAGGTCTCTCATTCATACAGTAGCCATAAGTCCAAGTTGACTTGATGCCAGTTAATACCACCACAACAATCTCTTATAAGGTATATTCAGTCCTGTTGGGGGGGGGGGGGAAGCCAGGGTATTTTAAAAGATGCTACATTTATAATTATAAAATATTGTTATCATTTGAATCCAATCCTCTGAAGGCACCTTACCTTGCAGTTACAGTGACATAGAATATATGCAAAGGGATCTTGCAGCACCTTTGATGTATCTGAGGTAGACCAAGCCTACAAAATCTTATGCTACAACTTTTCACGCAGTTAGTCTCAAAAGTCTACAAGATCTCGTTACATACTAATATTCCAGCCTAACATGGCTATGTCTTTGAATTCTACTAGCATTAAAATGTTTTTCACAATAGCCATCAAGCAACTTCACAAATAAAGAAAACTTGAGTCAAAAGGGACTTTCATTGTGGCCTCTACTATTTTATGGTATGGTTATAATATAATTTTAATGCTGGCATTGTAAAAAAGACTCTGGATCATTATATCACATGTGGTGGACTTGTAGTAAGATCAAAAGGTTTTTGGGGGAAATACATTTAACTATTCAAAAAATATTTAAGATACAATTCAAAATGCTACCAGAATTTTATCTATTAAACATAACATCTGTCTTTAAACAAGAAATAGAAACATAACAACAGCAGCATGATTGGTTATACAGTGGTACCCCGGGTTACGAAATTAATTCGTTCTGCGGTTAATTTCGTAACCCGAAATACCTTCGTAAGCCGAATTCCCATAGGCGCTAATGGAAAAATAGCTCTCTGCTGCCCTCCGGTGGCGGAAAATAGCGCCGCGGTTTTTTCGTAACCCGAAGAAACCTTCGTAAGCCGAAGCAATAAATCCCTATGGGATTTTTTCGTATCCCGAAAAATTCGTAACCCGGCGCATTCGTATCCCGGGGTACCACTGTAGTCAAAAATTGGAAAAACGGTGATATACCAAATTTAGAGGAATGGACACTTAAAACTACAGGAACTAGACTTACATTCCTGATCAATAAGTCCACAGATAAAATAAATGAGGAATGGCTTCCGGTATTACAATTTTGGGAAAACGCATTAAATATTAAAAGGGATTTGATGACGTAAAGAAATGAATTGTTTTATAGATACATGCCACAAGACTGGATTTGATTAATGAAATGAAAATGTTTATTGCTTGCCTATTTGTTCTTATTTGAAATATGCGATGCGAAACAAAATGAGATGTTACCTGTAAGAAATGTTTCCTTTTTTGTATATATTATGTATGATATACTTCTAAAATAATAGAGATAGAACTTTTTGAATTAAAAAAGAAAATAATATAACTTTAATGTGATTCCTCTATTTTAAGTGATATCTTTAGCATTTATTTTTATATTGTCTTGTTATATTTACCTAGTCATTCTTAATTTTTGCATGTATTTATGAATGTATTTCAATTTTGTGACTGTTTTGCTGTGTTATTCTTCCAAGGAAACACATCTTGTAAATAAGGATTTCTCCCTACAAAGCTGGGGAACTGTCATTCCAAAATGCACCTTGGAGGCCAACCCCAAGCAAAATATATATTCTTAAATTCAATTACACTGTAATGAAAGAGACTTACCTTATGAAACTTTTTTTAGGAATACAGCTTGCGGGTTTTTCCACATGCACACTAATGATCACTTTTCATGAAACATATTGTAAGGAAATAATATATATGTAAACAAAACAGTGGCTCAGTCACAAAGAGCACTCTCGTGTGCAATCCAGGTTTCTCTTTAATATAGTGATGAGCAAATTGTGGCGCTAGGGCTGTGTGAAGTTCTCAAGGGATCTGTGGCCCTCAGCCCCATCTGGATTATCCTTAGGGGCGGATAGACTGCCCAAAAAGTGAGGATTGGGGCTGCTCTGGCACCACTTGACCTGGTGCTGTGGCAACCACACACCCGCCCTGGAACCAGCCCAAATAAAAGTGGGAAAGATCTGCTCCCTTTTGGGCCAGTAAAAAGGTGCCTTAGGCAGCCCAACCACAACCCCAGCAGTTTCAAGCTGCTCCAGTGGCGCAGCGGTGCGAACATGGCGCCCCGGAGCGTCTTGAAGTTGCCCACGTCTGGTTGGCCAGGGTAGCTTCCAGATGTCTTAGGGGCATGCAGCATCTAAGTGCCATGCCCTCAAGGCACATAGATGCTGGCTTTATTAGCTAGTCTATTCTAGCCCTTTCTTGGGCAAAGAAAGAATGGGTTGCCTCTCCTGGAGCAATTTCACTTAGGTTCCAGGCCTTTTTAATATCAAAAACTATACATTTTTCAAAACCAGATTAGGCTTCCAGACATTTTTGTTCCCCCACCCCACCCTTCACCCATGTTTCAGCACTTAAGAGAGACTGTCTTTCTCCTGTACACACTGAAGCTGTCCACCCTTCCCATTAACATATTCAAAATTAGGCAACCAACCTGTTCCTACTTGTCATGTAGTTTAAAGAGAAAATCTTCAATTTACACATAGTGCACACACAGTTCTTTAATTTTGTTCTTATTACAAAGCACTTCTAAAGCTCCTGGTGCTAAATGCTTTTCATGTGTATTGCAACATATATTTGGATAGAAACAAAGTAGGAAGAGCCATTTTCCCTACCACAAAATAACTCCTACCCTTCCCATGCAAAGAGGGGGTGAAGAAAATGAGCAGAGGAAGTACATCTCAGCTCAGTTAAATATTTGTCAAGTCCAGTAGATCTTGGTTTCCAAGCATTTCCATTCAGCTGAACTGAAAACAGCAGTCTGTGATAAGACCTGGCTGAATCAATAGGTTATTATTTTCCACAAGAGCCCGACAGAGCTTTCCAGTTCAGGGACAACTTACCTCTGAAAGCTGCTATCAGATGCTAGAGGACTAAGAGTGTTTCATGAAAGTAGTTATGCATGCACCTACTTCCATGACTCCTGGATTTTTAAATTGCATTACAACTTTAGCTCTACACCTCTCAGACTGCCTAACAGTAATAGCACAAAACTCAAAGCTGACCCCAAAACAAGAACTGAAGTCCCTAGAAGCATTTCCGTCTTTCCCCAGCTCTTTCCTCACAAGTTTACCAGCACAACTGCTGCAAGAATTAAGAATGTACAACAACAAAAGACAAATAGAATAAGCAGTCCTGAAAGAAGCATAAATTACAACTATAGGGCCATCCTGTTTTAAAGATTTTTTTTAAAGGAAGATAAGGAACAGCCAACTAGCTCCATCTCTTAGGCAAGTAACTCTACTGTGCTGCAGAAGCCTAAAGTATCATGCAAAAGACAGTGTCAGCTGAACATAGCTAAAAAACAAAATTTGACTTCTTACCCTTGCAGTGTACTATCAACATAACCTAAATATAGAAATAGCACAGTCTCAGAGATACTTTCCACATTTTATTTACATTTGAAGACTAACTTTATTCTGAATCACATATCCATACACCTATTTCCTTTTTTTGTTTGTTTCACTAAAACTTAAATGCATGGTTTATTAGAACAAAGACTTGTAAACAAATATTTGCAATGTCCATTACATGTAACACACAGGAGCCGCTTAAAAGAAAATCATTTCCCCATTTTATAAATACAAGTATCAAAACAATCCTGACTGTATTCTGTGACACTACTAGCAGTCAGCACCCACACCTTTGCAAAAATTAAACAAGTTTAGCAATGGTATTTGCAGTACCTGCTACTTAAACAATTTTATCTGCAGCTCTTTTACTAAAGCAAGATGGATAAAGCATGCCATTTGTTTTTATTTTCTTCTTGAGAAAAGGTTTTTGAAACATTATTCCACAGCAACCTGGCACTTCCTGTCATGCTTTCATCTTGAAACACTGGAGCTCCAATTTTAGGCTACTTCAGGCTTATGCTTAATATGACAGTGCCTTGGTAAAAGGAAAAAGATGTGCTGCCTTTTTCTGTCTGATTGTGCCTGAAAACATATGGGGCATACATATACATATATATATATTCTTTCAAATGTCCAGATCATATACACCAGCAGAATCTCTTAATGTGTGGGTGGTTTGCATTGTGAGATTGAATCAAGACATTAACATAAGTAGAAGTTGTTTAAGACAAGTTTGGGATTCAGCTAAAATTAATTGTTGTACGTTTGTCCTTCTGGAGGTTGTGGAAGCTTCATATTTTCTTTGGACATCATTAGACGCCTTAGCTCTTGAAGTACAACTTTAATGCTATAAGAATTTTGCCATTTTGCTAACACTGGTATGCTTCGTGCATCCACCTGTAAAAAAAAAAGAGAGCATATATTTAAGTGGAGAATAAAGAATAATCATGGGAGTATGCTTGCATTGAGGTTTGCTACTACTAAGGAAAATGGCCATATCATGGCAAATACCAATAATCCTTTCCTCCTACAATGGAGAACATGTTATGAATGGGCCATACCATGCATTTAACAGATGTGATTTGACCAATGTTACCATATGTCAACGCAATAACCAAAAAACCTCATTTTAAGTTCCTGAACCACTTTCCTGAAGGACCAAAAGCAGCTTTAGCCAAAGGAAATGTGCCCAACTTGTAAATTTCTCAAAAAAAACAAACAAAAAAAACCCTGATTGTCAAGCAACTGCCCTACATGTAAATGCCAACTAAGGGTAAGCTTTGATCCATGATAGATCCAAATAGAGTCACATTTGACTGAAAATTCCAGACGTTTAGAATTACATGAAAGTGCTCCCAGCTTTGACAATCTGCCAGCAGAATTAAGGGTAATTAGAACCCAGACCTTCCACAGCAAGTGTTTTAGAGATCCTTAAACAGGGGGGGGGGGGGGGGAATACGAATATCCAAAAGTCAAGTCACCAGAACAACCAATTGTTTTCCTAACACCCATCATAAAAGGAAGACCTCATAGCATATGACAACTACAAAACCTGGATGATGAAAAGCAATATATTTCTGATGAGGCAGCAACAGCCACTGAAATGGCAGCATGCACAAACAAGCTACACTTGTTCCTCCATATTCATTGGGTTTAGGGACATAGGACTCCCACGAATGTGGAAAAACCACAAATAACAAAAACACTATGTTTTTACCTGGGAAAACACCTCTCTAGGAATCTCTAGATCCTCCAGTGCAACTCTGTGATCAATATCTGCCAGATACTGACCAAAGAACTGAGCTGATGGAGCTACAAATGCCTAGCGGAGTGTTAATGTGTTATCTCTAGAAATCTCTAAGACCTTCAGAGCAACTTTTGGTTAAAGTTAACAACAGAGTTGCACTGGAGGACCAAAATATTCCTGGAAAGAACCTATTAATAAAATCCGTGAATAATCAAATCTACAAAAGTCAAAGCCGCAAATGTGGAGGGACAAGTGTATTTTGGAAATGGTTAAATCTTTTAGCTTGGCTAGGAGTTCCAAAGATAATGTCTAACTTGTCAGAGATTCTCTAATAGATTATTTTTTCCTACCCTGTCTACAGGAAGATTATACCAATTTCTGTATCTACAATTATACCCTGAAGTTTTACAGTTTATAAATAGAAAAATTGGCTCTTCCCAACATTTATTAGAAAACCAGGATTATACCAAGTCTAGAGTGTGTTGGATATTTTTTTCCTCCAGATGTGGATCTCATTATCATTGTCTAGATAAGGACAAATAAGAATGTGTTACTTCCAAAGATGGACCATAAACACCATCATCGCCTCTGTGACTACCCTGAGAGAGAAAGGCAGGGCAAACTGGAGACCCTTGTACTGGTAATGCTGACCTTGATAAGGAAATCTGAGAATTTATTTATTTATTTATTTATGGTATTTATACCCCACCCTTCAGGCCTAAAGATATGCTTTTTGTGAGATAGATGAATAGATATTAGCAATGATACCTCTCTTGAGATCCAAGTGTAGTATTTCCAGGTCAGTACAGAGCATCTGCATTTATAGTTTATTCCACTCACGAGCTCTACTGTGGCTGTTTATATTCTGGCATAGAAATATATGGGGTCTAAGACGGTATCTATCATGAAGAGAAAGCCCTGTGCAATTTTTTAAAACTCTTCGCAAAAGTTGAACACTGTCTGAGTGAATCTCATCAATAAACTACTTTACACACAGGAAGGAAGCTCACACCATAATGCAAGAGGCAGAAGATGTCCTAATCACCAAGGATGAAGACTCATGGGCCGTCCTGAGAATTTATTTGACTTGCCAAATCAGATGTCCTGATCTCACCGATTTTGAACATAACTTCAGCATAAACTAATATTGAGACCAGTGTGATTACTAGTACATCTGAGGATGTAGATTGAAGTCTACAAAAGCTCATGCTGCCAATTTTTTTTCTTTCAGTTAGTCTCAAATGTGCTACAAGATCTCTCTACGTACTGATTCTACAAACTAACATGGTTATATCTTTATATTCAAACCAAGAGTCTGAACAGACAGGCCAAAATAAAGCTGCTTTGGGTCTCTTTGGAGGTATGCTGTTTTAATTACACATGCATCTTAAGAGGCCAGAAGCTGTGGCAAAGCTGTGTTCCAGTCCTTAGGACTGGAGCAAGGCTTTGGCATGGCATCCGGCCTCTTAGTACGCATGCATCATTTAAATAGCATACCTCCAAAGAGACCCGAAGCAGCTTTATTTTGACCTTTCTGTTGAGGCCCATAGTTTTTTAATAGCAGCAGTGTTAGTTATAGATACAGCCAATTTGTCTCA
Source organism: Sceloporus undulatus (assembly GCF_019175285.1). Taxonomy (NCBI): domain Eukaryota; kingdom Metazoa; phylum Chordata; class Lepidosauria; order Squamata; family Phrynosomatidae; genus Sceloporus; species Sceloporus undulatus. The sequence goes on along the minus strand of NC_056525.1, from coordinate 195,518,358 downwards.
TTCCTGCTAGATGGCATCCATAAATTGCTGGGGAACAGGACATTGGTAGGAGAATGCCTTTTTAAATACTACCCAAAAATCCTGTGAACAGTTTGGATCCACAGATTTGGCCAGGGTCCCTGCACAAGCTTTACATAGAAATAATGGGAAATTCCCCCATTTGAAACCTACTGAGGACATTCCCTTTCTTCAGTGGATGTTTTATTGTTATATGCTGTCAACTCAGCTTGACTTATGACCCTCCAAGAGATCTTGTTATGAACAGCCTTCCTCAGATATTACAAATTCAACTCTCTTGTAATGTTGTCTTCCTCTTTTGCTAATACAGTGCACCCGTGTTATATGTGGGCGCGCTATACGCGGCTTTGAGAATATGCTGAAAGCCGTGCGGGGCGCAAGGGGCAGCACACCCCATTTACATGAATGGGGCGCACTCCTGTGGCATGCGCCCCGCACGCCACTGCCACGGGCACGAGTCCCATTCATTTGAATGGGGCTTCAGCATCCCCGCATTTTCTCGGGGGGGGGGGGGGGGGGTGGTCCGGAACAGATAACCCTGCATAAGAGAAGGGCGGACTGTACCTTCAACTGTACCAACCATTATCTTTTCTAATGAATCACATCACTGCATGACATGCCCAAATTACAGTAACTTTATTTTAGTCATTTTGACTTCTAGTGAGAGCTCAAGCTTAATTTACTTTTAGACTCACTGAATTGTCTTTTTAGCCATTCACTGCATCTGCAGAAATCTCTTTCAGCATCACATTTCAAATTAGTCAATACTGTTCCTGTCAGCTTTCTTCACTGTCCAGCTTTGACATACCAGCATAGTAATGAAAAATACTATGGTATGGATGATCCTGACTTTGGTATTCAATAATATACAGCGCACCTGTGTCATACGCGGGTGCGCCTTATGCGGCTTGAGCATATCATTGAGCATAATTGAATGGGTGCATGCGCCCGTTGCGCCCCGCGCTGCCGTGCACGAGCCCCATTGTTTACAATGGGGCTTGAGCATAGGCGGAATTCACCTCGGAACGGATCCCCGCGTAAGGCGAGCACGCACTCTATCTTTACACTTGAGGCTCTTATCTAATTCCCTCAGAGCTGTCATTTGAAAGCCTAGTCTTCTGATTTATTGCATAGTTTCTATTTGTTGAACTAATGTACAGAAAATTGTTAGTAATTTTTAATGTATTCATCACCCAGGTTACAGTTATATACATTTTCTATGAACATTATTATTATTATTTTTTTACTTAAGCAGAGAGGGTGATAAAATGCAGTCTTTGTTTGACCCTTTGTTTCTACTGTTGGTTTAAATTTTCCTCTGACTTTTCAGATCAGAATGACGTTTCTCATTCTACGTTTTGTAGTTGTCTTTTATTTCTTAGTACTGACAACAGCTCTCTTTATCCCTATAGACAAATAACTGAAAATTACTCAGGATTCTGACACTCTTTCTGTCACCTTTTACTTTTGCTTCTTGCCTGTCTTTAACCATCAGAAGATTTTCATCAGTCATTGAGGTTTTTCTTATGTTATGGCTACAGAGAATGTCCTTTTGCGTTCTTGCTTGGCAATGTTCCTCAAGTCTAGAGTTCTTCTCATTCCTTGTCAATTAGGTTTAGTAGTGCATCCACACTTTACATGGTCTTTTAATTCTGCAGGGATGCTCTTTGGGTTGCATTTTAGCATTATGATTAAGTGGCTATTGTTTAACTCAAATATTTTAGTTTTATCATCTAACAATCAACAATATTGACTGAACATGTTTCATTTATTCTGCAGTATGTAGAATACGCTACTTAAATGTGAAGCCTTAATATAAGGACACAGGAACATTTCAAACATTGTATGTCACATAGAAGAATTTCCTTTTAATTCAAGAATGGAATACATATGCAATCCATTTGTGGCTTGCATATTTTCTTCTACTCCACGTTTTTCCTTCATATAAGATATTGATCATGTTGGGAGATAGGAACATTTAAAATTGGGGGGGAGGGGGATGTGCCTGATATTCATTTCACTCCACTAAAGCAGCTATACCGTTCACCTTCATTGTGATTTTAGAACAGTGCAGTCATCTCCAACAAACAATAACACAATTTACTAAGATATTTGTTCATTAGCTTATAGCATGTGCATATACATCTTCCCTATCCAGCAGAACTGTTAACAGCTTTTCTACAAAAACAAATTAGCTTATTCGTTTTATATAACTTACCATTCCATTGGAATTATTTATTCCATTCATATTAATTTTTGTTACAAATCTAACTGTTGGAGGTGCTTCTGGATATTTAGACCCACACTCTACTTTCAAGCTGTATATTCTGTTTTCGTAATTTGTCTATTAAGCAAAAAGAAGAAAAGAATTAAAACCTTAGAAGGAATACAATGAAGAAAACTTTGTTCAGATCAACTTTGTTAGGTAGCTTGAATGCAGATGCCAAGACACAATGGGATTTTACATGCTATCAAGTCATTTCCAATTAATGGCAAGCCTAAAGTATGGGATTATATGGGGCTGACAGTCACCCAATGGGTTTCCATGGCTGAGCAGAGTCATGGTACAATGCCCTAAACACTACACCACTGTAGCTCTATGCAATGGAGAGAATCACAATTCTTTAAAAAAAACAAAACTAAATTTAAAAGTTTATTTTTGATACACTTTATAAATTTTTCTGGCAAATACAGCTATCCTTCCAAAAGTGTTTAATGATTGCATCAAAGCTCTGGAACTCCTTGACAGAGAAAGTCTTTCCTTCTCCCTGTCAAAACTTCCATTAGGTTTTCAATTGTATTGTACTGTGTTGTTTTGCTACTATGTCTCGTTGTTTTAGCTGACTGCTATCTTTTTTCTGTAATCTGTAACATTTGTTTTGAGATTATATCACTGTCAGCAACTTTGACCATAAATCTGAAAAAGCAGGGGAGATTTTTAAAAATATATAAATAAAACATTTTTCAATGATGTGAACTTTTATCTGTATGTCTTAATTTTTGTAAGCTGCCTTGAGTCCCGGATCTGAGGGAAAGGTGGGGTATAACTAAAGTAAAATGAACAAAAAATAAACATGGAGAACAACAATGTGGACATTTACTCATTTGGAAAAATTAGCCGTTTACAAGTAAATTGTTTTAGAAAATAAGTAGAAAATATTTTTTTAGTTCTGAGTTCAGCAATTTAAACTGTCTCTGTTCTACTTCTATAAAGGTAAAAGATAAAGGTTTCCCCTTTGACATGTCTGACCATAGAGGGCAGTGCTCATCACCATTACTAAGCTGAGGGAGCCAGCATTGTCAAAGATGACCCACGATCATGTGGCCAGCATGACTGCACGGAATGCTGTTACCTTCTCACCAAAGTGGTACCTATTTATCTACCTGCACTTTTACATGCTTTTGAACTGCTAAGGTGGCAGAAGCTGGGACTAGTGATGTGAGCTCACTCCATCAGTTGGCAGCTGGGTATTGAACTGCTGATCTGTCAAGTATGCAATCATCAAAGTCAGTGTCTTTACTGCTGAGCTACTACATCCCTACCTCTATACAATAATACTGGTTATCTGAGAGACTGCTGAAATAAGGTATGTTACTAGCACTGGAGTAACAGGGACAAAAACTGAGTCCAAAGATATTAATAACAGAACACAGAGAAAATTTTAAGTCCTTTCAAATTATTTTCTTATAAACTGCCCAGCGTTTTTATGACATGAAACAGGCTAAACATGCTATAAGTAAGTAAAATAATAAATATGCTATATGCAACAGTTTGCAGAGAAAAACAACTATACATTAATTAATGTAAACTGAGAAAAGGTTTCCATCAATTGAGCAGCTAAACATTTACAAATCTGATTTATAAACAGCTTTTACTTTTATAAATCCAGTCTTATTTAATTATCCATTTACTAATCAAAAACATTTACCTATGGCTAGCATGATGTAAACATGGTTTTATGGTGGCAATGACCCTTCAAAGGGCTAAGCTACTGGTAACTTCCCAACAGCACTGTTACTTCATGATGACTCTGCCCCTTCTTTTAACCTACCAAAACAGCATGTTTTTCTAAGCATAACTGGACTTTGGGGGAAAACATAAGGAAGTCATGCTTACAAGGGGAACTTTGAAACATAGCCATGTCTGAGAGTGTGAGAAAAGTGCAATTTTAAGCTACAATTTGAATGTCTCTACCTTTTGGTTATAGTAAACCTCGATCTGTTGAAAGAGTTTGAGACAATGCTATTGTTTTCCATAACTGCACTTACTCCCCACTGTCCAATTACCATAACATAATGCTACCTTACCCAAATTAATATTTTATACAAAGTAGAGTAACATGCTACTGCAGGTACAACTCCATTTTAAGGAATCTGTTTTTTTACTGAATGGCTTCAGCTTTGCCATTAAATAGAAATCAATTAAGCTTTGCTCAGTTCCACAATGTACAAACTATTGCTATTTCATGGACACAAGCTCAAAATAGTTCTCAAACTGCAAGCCGATACCAGTTGCATTGGGATAAAACAAATTAATTGTTGCTTGGGTGCCGTGAGAGAAAAGTTAATTTCCTCTAGATCAGATTTCCCTAAACTGGTGACCTCTAAATGTTGGCTGAGGATGATGAGCGCTATAATCCAAAGCATTTGGAAGGTATCAGGTTGTAGAAGGTTGATTTAGATACTGCTACTCACCCCATTCAGTCTGTGTGAGTTAACCCGGGAGGCTAAAGCTGAAACAGCAAAAGCACCACCAATGGGTGGCTATGGACCACAACAATCCCATCACTGGTTTTCATCCCTGTCAAAAATCGAGTCTTAATGCCCCCTTTTTATTTTGCCTTACTTGAAAAGCTACCACTGTGCTGCTAACATGCAGCTCTGCAAGACAAAGGGAAGGAATACAACAGATCTCTGTATACACTGGAGAGACCAGATACCTCTTCTTTCTCCCATAGGAACTGGAAAACCCTTTGCCCCCCCAAAAATTACTTGCCATTCTTAAATGCGAGGGCCTGTGAACACATGTAGTACTAAATGAGTACATATGCTAGAAAGCCTAATATTACCAAGACAAATATTGATATAAATCTAAAACAAAGCCCCAAAAATTGGAATATTGTCTATGCATATTTTTGGCAGAGTTGAAATTATAGCTTAATTAGCGATAAACTCTTAATATCACCAGGGTACTGTATGAAAGGTCCTAAGTGCCACAGAGTCACCACATCCTGGTGGTCTTAGAAGCTAAACAGTGTCAGCCATGGTTAGTACTTGGGAAGGGAAACCACAAACAAGTATCAAGTACCATATTTGAGAGGATGAAGCTGGCAAAACCATCACTGCCTAAGAAAATCCTGTGACAGTCCTGGCATCATCCCAGCTCCACAGTCAACTTGAAGGCACATACACTGTATGAAAACACTTGTTAGGACTATGCGCTTATAGGCCATAGCAACAGTCATATTTGATTCAGTCTTTGTGGCTGCCACTGGATGGCACTGTTGCCTCTATAGAGTTTTGAATATTTAAGTCTACCTGCATAAAAAGGGCATTACCTTTGTTCTGATACACACTTCCATGTATTAAAATGTTTTATAATAAAGTTTCTGACACAGCATGATCTAATAGTGTGAGATTTATTTTAAAAAATTGAAACTTTTAAATCTTCTGATACAACATGAATTAATGGTGTGTGATTTTTTTTAAAAAAAATGAAAGTTTAACTTGTACCACTGACCCTTGGTGGCCCAATAATCATGCCCGTCCACCTTGTAAGCGTCATGTCTTCATCATCTTCGAGGCCCCAACTTACTGTACCATCTCCTACTCCTTTCTGACCTTCTTCAAGTTCTTCCAACAAGCGAAAATTACGAGGGACTTTAACTATTTAAAAGAAGTGAAAGAACATAAACAGTGTTCAAAATCAAATTTCACCTATGTTAACACAAGCCATCTACTTCTGAAAGTCAGTGCATTTTACAAGCGTTTTTATATTTGTGTGTTTTATGTTTAAATCGATGTTACAACAAAACATGGCCTCATTTATGAAATTTCATCGCAAGGAAATGACATCCATTTAAAACTCATCAACAAACTTATGGGATTATCTCAACACAAATTTAAGTCACTTTGTAACATGGCATTTTCTCATGAGGCTAATTATAGGTGTGATATGGTCCAAAATCCATCTCAGAGTTTATAACTGGAAGTCAGATAAGAGCAACATGATCTTCATAATTTAATTCATCAGTTTTCGATGAGAAAATAAGAGGTTCCAATGTGGAATTCTGGGAATGCCATCTGAACACTAGAATACAGAAACAATACTACAGTAAGCACCACCTAGTTGATAAATTCTCTATGGCTTTTACAGATCATTAACACATAAGCATGTAGCAGAGAGTCCCTGAGTGGTTGCTCTTGGATATCTGAATCTGAGAAGGGAAGACAGAATTGATCATCAGCTTGTCTACTTACAGAGTCCATGGTGGTTGCCTTGAATGGCTTGGGGAGAACACAGGCAGTTTAGAATGTTGAGAACAGCCAAAGGGAGTGAATCTAGGAAATTTGGGGGTTGCTCCCAGGAGCGGGTATAAATAGAGAGGCGGAGCTATGTGTGAGGAGAGTGTGTCTTTGTACCCTGAGGGGATAGCAGACGAGGAGGATGAGGGAGACTGCTATGAGTTGCAATCAGAAGGGGTTTAGTAACCAAGGTTAGGGACTAGGGGAGTCTTGAGTTAAAGTGTATGTGTAAATATACTGTGATATATATATATATATATATATACACACACACACACACACACACACACACAGTGCACTATCACCTTATGCAGGGGAATCTGTTCCAGACCCCCCCCCCAAATAAGGCAAATTCTGTGTATGATCAAGCCCCATTCATCTGAATGCCATGGGCATGCGCCCCATTCATCATATTAGGGCTTGCTGGCTGCGTGATCTCAAGTCTACATATGGTGAGCCTGTGTACGGCATGCACACACTGTATATCGTTAGCAGGTGGTGGAAATTATTAAAGTCATCTGGAGAACAGATGAAATAAATTGTTTAAACAAAGGAAGTTATCAGAATGGCTGTTGGTGTAACAGATAACCAGAAGAGTTAAGAGACACAAAGGCTAGATAAAAGTTCTGTGGGAAATAAGTCTATAAGGCCATGATGGCAAACCTATAGGGCAAGTGCCCTCTTTGACACACCAAGCAATTTCTGAGGGCATGCGGAGAGATGGGAGGGTGAGAGAAGAGTAGGAATAGGCAAGCACCTGTGCCTCCTCTTCCCCATGCCTACTTGGGCCTTCAGCTGCCTCCTCAGAGACAGCTGATGGCACAGGAAGCTGGGAGCGAAGAGGAACAAGTGCATGCCTATTCCTCCTCTTCCCCCCTCCCTCCCAGGCCTTCAGCTGTCTCTGAGGAAGTCCTGCCCCCAGAGGTTCCACCCATCCCCTGGAAGTGCCTTCCAGCACCTGGTAACATGCAGTGCGGGAGCACCTTTGCGTCTGGGCACTCTGTCTCTAAAAGTTTGGCCAGCACTGCTATAAGGGAACTAAACTTTAAACTTTGTAACTATTAAAATAAGTTATACGTCGTATCAAGCTTGAATAACATCCTATGAGAAAGATAACTGTATTCAACCTTGCTTGTAAATAAAATTAGTCCCTTCGTTTCAACAAGCAGTTTCCTGAAGTGTGCTTACAGATATCATCCACACTACCGAACATGAGTAAAATGCTACCAAAGGGGAAAGACCTTTTATTATTTAGGATACTTCGGATATTGGGTATGTAGTTATCAACTGACAATTGGTGTCAAGCGGTGGGATTCAAAAGGCCCACTGAGCTGGCATCTAAGAAAAGTAGTGAAGCAGGGTGTGCTGCATCACATAAATTGGTGGCCGTGGTGGGATCAGACAAGGAAGAATTCATTATAAGGTCCTGGTCCTGAATGGGAGTCTCACTGCCACCATGTCACATAGGGATATCAAGACTTTCCCCTTTTTGTGATAACATAAAGGCTCCATTCAGATTATCACACCTCATTTTAATACATATTGAATTCCTGTTGCACCCATAACCCCCTAGCACCTCCCAATACATCATCATGAAGCCCTTAATTAAGGTTCCCTGTTATTTGAAGCAATGATTACCAGATATGGATTAAGAATGAATATCAGTAGCTCCCACTTTTCCATTAGCACTGGGACTATGCGTGGCTTACAAAATATTAAATTCTGTACTAATTAAAGCACATAAAAATAATAAAATATACAAAACTATTTTTAAAATGCAGATTAATGTATAGATTTTTAAGAACTCACTAAACAGCACAAAATAAACCTCAACAAGACCACACCCATTTAAAAGCTCACTGAAGTCAATTCCCAAAAACTTGTTGGGATAGTTTTAAAAGTTTTCACTTGCCAGCAGAAAAATAGAAAAGAAGGGGCTATCCTAGCCTCCCTAGGGATAAAATTCCAAAGTCTGGGAGCAGCCACCAAAAAGGCCCTCTCATTTGTACCCATCAGGCATGACTGAGAAGTTGGTGGGGCTGAAAGAAAGGCCTCCCTGATGATCACAGAATTTGGGAAGGCTCATATAGGAAGACAAGGTCCTTCAGTCTCAACCATATAGGGCTGTATAGATCATAACCAAGCACTTTAAATTGTACCAGAAAACAGTCTGCCAGCTCTAAATTTTCTGTAGCCCATCTTAGTTAGTAATCTGGATGGCTAAACCACCTTCAAGTATTTGAACTTGTTTTGAAGCCAGCAACCAGATTGCTGGTTTGGAGATGACATGAAACCCTGATTAGAAGTGTTCCTATGATTGATCACAACACAAAGAGAAGAGTTAATGATCTAACTGTACTGAAAAAAAGGCTCATTAAGCCAAGATGTGATCACCCTACTGGTAATTCCTTTCATATTTTGGCATATGCAGAGAGATAACCATGCAAACTTAGCCTATGAAGTTTCCATTATTTACAGCAAAAGCTGTAAATTTAAAAGAATATTGCAGTCACTTCCAGATGTAATATTAATATGCAAGGTTAGGAGTAAATACACTTCCAGATTCTATTCCCACAGCTACCTCATCTTTAAATTACATTATCCTTAATGTAATTTAAATAATTACATTAATAATTACCAATAATTCAGATAAGAAGTCTGAACTTGAAACACACATTATTAATTACATTAATAATTACCAATAATTCAGATAAGAAGTCTGAACTTGAAACACACAGGTAACATAACAAGTCTTGTAAGCAAAAGATCTGCTGGACTGTTGAAGGAACATCAGCATCAAATGCAGTTACTTTACACAAAACATGTAAAGAGCAGAGAAAAGCATTGAGGACTTATTTGAAAGGAAGGTCTGCTGAGAAACAAGTTCATGATAAAAAAAATTCCACTGGAAAAAAAAGGAAGCATTTAAAAAAAATCTCTCAAATCCTTCAACTGTAGAAAAGCTAACACTGGTGCTTGTGTCAAATTACTAATCCTGATATGTACATATTTGATTCCTTGGGTAGGTCAACAATTATGCAAGCGTGCAATGCCAGCTGTAAGTTGGTTTGACCACAAGCATGCTCACATGGCTATTTTTGGAAACAGGATTGAGGAAAGGGCTAAGAGAACTGAACAGATGATATATGCAACAGAGCTGAGGATAGAACCCTAGACATATATGTACATATAAAAAGATGGATTAAAATAAGATAGCAATCTTAATTTAAATGCAGTGTTGTATTAAATATACCAACAGGGGTCACAAATTAACCTAAACTACGGAAGCTATAAAGAAAAACACTAAATAATATGATTGCCTTAGTGTAAAACTTAGTGTAAGAAAGCACTATTGTAGAAAGGGCATCAAACTATACAATTATCAGTTTTCAGAGTGCACACCCACACATGAGGCCCCTTCCTACTCTATGTTTCTAACTCCTTATTTTAGCAGGATGCAGATAAAATGACTGTTTTGGTACTGCTGTGAAGTGTGGTTGCTACTACTAGTGCTCCAGTGATTCATGCATCAAGCATGATTGCTCAAATGAAAATAAAAGACAAAAAGTATGTAATAGAACAGGATTTGGAAATAAACCAGCTTTTTTCCCATTAAAAATGAGGCCGCAAAAGTTAACTTCCCAGTCTCAATAGGATAAATGGCTAAAATCAGCATTAGTGTCTACACAACCAATATCACTCTTTATATTACTCAAGCAAGCCCATTCTCTTTTCCAAATGAAATAGACTAATAAGCAAGTATTTGCAAGATATCTTGTTAAAATTGCACTATTACTGTATCCTGCTAAGCGTGATTGTGTCTAGTGGTTGCTTTCAGAAACAGTTTTTGAAGAAGCACCTCTTAGCTGTCATATATTACAGGATAAATTTCAAAAAGGCTTCAAAGGTTTACAACTGTTTGAATCAATTGCTGTAGCTACTCACTGTTTTCTCTGAATATAACTAGTGTATATACCCAAATATAAGTCAACCTCATATGTAAATTGAAAACAGGTTTTGGGATCAAAATTAAGGATTTTGATATGCCTTGTGGATATGACCAGGGTGAAACTTAAGAGCCACAACCATTTTCCCACACAGGCATTCAAAACAGCTTTTTGCCACTCTACTCAGAGAAGGGGATTATTTGTTTTCTAAATGTGTGTGTGTGTGTGTGTGTGTGTGTGTGTGTGTATATATATATATATGTTAAGGTACAGAATTAATTTTTATCAACAAAGGCACCATTCCCTTCTCTGAATGAGAAACACAGTGCACCCTTCTTTTACGCAGGGGATCCATTCTGGACCCCCGAACGTGAAATAGTGCGTATGCTCGAGCCTCATTACAAGTAATGGGGCTTGTGCTTGTGGTGGCATGATGTGGCGGCAGCATGTGCCACAGGCGCACACACCACTGTTTCTTCCGACGCACAGCACTGCTTCTTCCGCCACAAATGAGCCTGCATATGACACAGGCGCACTGTAGTCCATCCTGGGAGAACCTAAAAGCACTGACCCATTCTCTTCTCTCCACCTTGACACTGCTTTTGGCCTTTTTGAATGACTGGGAAGGAAAATGGCAGCAGTTGTTTGGTGCTTCTCCTCAAAGGAATGCTGAGAGAGTAGAGGGGGTTTGGTGCTTCTTTTGGGCTCGCCTGGGATGGACAAAGCTGTCGCTTTTTGCCACTCTACTCAGAGAGGAGATGGTTCCTTTTTTAAAAAATGAAATTAAGATAAAGTACTTACTCTGATCAATGGATATGTCAACCCAGGTTTTTTGGGTCAATTTTGCTGACTTACATTTCTGGACTTATACACGAGTATATACAGTATGTCATTACTACCAAAATGATGGAAATTACACTTCATATTTACAGTATTACTAAGTGGCTTCAGACTTGCTTTCTGTACATCACTATTCTGTAAGGATAATTAATTTCTAAGAACATAAAATCAATTCATCGCCCCTCCATTTTTGCGGGGGTATGTTCTGGATCCCCCCCCCTCAAAAACGGAAATCCACTGATATTCAAGCCCTATTGGCTTGAATGGCTGCACGTTCCCATGGGCATGTGCCCCATTTTAAGTGCTCTCCTGTTTGCCCCTCACAAGTAAGTGAGGGACTCAGATTCGAAGTCCGCACAAATGGAGGGACAACTGTACATTCAACATCCGATACAAATCAAAACTATCTTTTACTGCTCCATATGTTCACCTTTGATTTCAAAAAATAATAATATTCATATTTTTCTTCCTACACTAGGATACACCAGTCTTCGTGTATTGTATCCATGTGCTTTAAACTGGACTGGAAACAAAATCATTCAGGACAGCATAAATAAAGCATGATTAGCAACAGTATTAATTCAAATTTTATGCAGTGAAGGTTGTAGACAAAATCCACAAATGTTTTCATCAGAGAAATCTGTGTAATAAAGATGAACTGATAAATAGTGTGTACTGCAGGTACACAGTATTGAGAAAATTGAAGATAACTCTGAACAAAGCTCTGGTCTCTCTAAGTGTTGTCTTTGGAAAGATCTATTCCTTGCCCTGAGAGATTCATAAGATTGTGAAGAGTACTGAGGTGTTTACATTTGTCACAGAAGCTGTTACCTTAAGACAAAACATCTTGGAAACAGGTTTTGAATTAAGTTGAAGAATTAGACCATCTGGAAAACTCGTATGTTCCAGATAGCACCTCTTAACATACTATTATATATTACAGGCTAAATTTCAAAAGGGTCCTGTCCATAAAATTTATGCCTGATTTACGGAATACCAAGCTTGAGTGAAGCTCTGTATAGTTTTGCTGTGAACAGTTACAATTTGTACATATTTGTGATTTTTTTTATTGAGTCAGACCTATCTCCATTTCACACACACCCCACTCACAACAAACTAAATATTCCCCCAAAACAAAAGTCTCCTATGGAAATGTGCTCTCTTATTCTTCTCATTATTTCCCATTTTGCTAGTATTTCTTTAAGCACTTAAACATCACACCCAGGTTCAATAAATTTCTGGGCTATTGTTCCTGTTTCTTTTCCATTATGTAATCCTCAAAGAACTTCTGGGGACTACATTTAAATTTGTTTTATAAGATGAGAATTAGTTCATAAATTCACATATATACAGTGGTACCCTGGGATACGAATTGATCGCGTTACGAAATTTCCGGGATACGAAAAAAATAGATAGGAAAAAACTGTTCCGGGATACAAAGGTTTTTTCGGGTTACGAATGTTTTTTTCGGCGCGAAATTCAAACCGCAAAGCGCGGCTAGCGGCTTTCCAGCACTAGCCGCTAGCCTTTTCGGGTTGCGAAATTACTCGGGTTACGAACGGAGCCGCGGAACGAATTAATTTCGTAACCCGAGGGACTACTGTAATGGCAGGGAATGTGCTAAATCATGGCCAGTAACTTTTATATTCTCATTTGTAAAGCTGATTCTGAATTTCTGTTCTCTCTTAACTGTCCAGGGAAACTTCAGTTATTAGGCAGCATAGATACATATCTAAACAGGACCTCCATATAGCACCAAAACACTCATTTTCACATCTGAACTATATAAGACTATCTATGCTTAACATTTTAAATTCCTATTCATCATACATATTAGAAAATATTTGTTTGGTTCACAGGGACAGTTCTCTGAATGATCTTGCATATTAAAATGATATTATGCAACAAATACTCGATTTTCAATCATGTGTTACCTGTTTTTAAAAAGTTATCTGTTGATGTTATAAAACTATTTGCTAGTACTTAAATCTTTATAGAATCACACTGTAACTCACGAGAATTTCAGCACAATGAAAAAATGGACAAGCAATCAGCATTACCTAGTGCAACAATACTGGTACAAAACACACTGTAGAAATAATCCAGTCTGAGACCACTTTAACTGCCCTTGTTCAATTGCTAAAGAATACTGGGAATTCTAGTTTATTGTGGCAGAAGAGCTCTCTGATTGAAGGCTAAATGTCTCACAAAACCCCAGTTCCCAGAATTCCCTAGCACTGAGCAAAGGCAGTTAAAATGGTCTCAAACTGGATTATTTTGGCAGTGTGTTTTGGACCACTGTTTATGGGCTCTAATATTTTTACCCACCAGTAACTACTAATCCTGTATTTTGTCCTCAAAGACAAGTACTCAGATGAGTGTGAGAAACTGGGCTTAACATTGCAATCTTACACATTTTTATTCAGAAGTAAACATATTGAGATTAGTAAGATATATTCAAAGGTGAGTAGAGGATTGAAGTTGCATATACAAGTAAATCTGGCAAGCCATCATTGTTAAACCAAGGGTGGGCTAATGCTAGTCTTTAAAAAGTTCACTTCTTTCCTTTTACAAAAATTTGTGGACTACCAGAATTTTAACTTGAAAAGAAAAAGCATACTCGGGTTCTTGCAATAGCTGAGACATAAAGGCGTTGTGTCCAACAATCCTGAAGAACATATGCTTGATTAAGAATGTAGGCAGGCACTTACATACTCCTGTTTCAATACTGTGTGAAAGAATCCAATAACCAGTAGGCACTTGGTTCTTTACAGGTGTCAACTGGTACCAAAATTTATGTTCTACCCCACCCATTTCTAAATTGCAGTTGCCCATATATAGATGGTGTATAAGTTATGGCAACACAGTTCTGATTTTTCTTATAGCAAAACAATTGTAGAGCACATTGCTCTTAATGTTACTCCCTCTGCACCATTTTATAAAAATAAAAATATGGCAGTCTGAGTTAGAATTACAATAGGCTTTGAAGCATAATGCAAGTCTTTTTCTTTCTCAGATTGAGAATTCAATAGGCCGTATGCCCAGTCTACTATGTCTAAACAGGGAATAACTTTAAAGCTGCTCATTTCAACATGCCAGATCATTCAGAGAACAGAACTTTTAAGGGAGGAATTATATGGAAGAATCAAGAGTGAATATTATAAGCAAGGTTAATATAGCAAGGCTTACTGTGCACAAGCTAAGTCCACCCAGACCCAAGCTCCGACTATCATATTCTCTCTTTCCAACACATTTAATTACACAGGCAGACAAATTTCACCCCCACCAGTTTTTGTTGGACTACAACTCCATGTGTCCTAGAATCATGCAACTCTAGAGCTCTGCAACTCAAAGTGGTGATCCCTGAGATATCAGCTGACAGTAGTTAGTGAGTTTCCAAGAAAAACAAGTATGTCCAATGTGCTGGCTCCTGGCACATTGGGGAAAGAACCTAGTGGTCCCTGAACACAAGACATCTTACGATGCACTACTGTAAAGGACTACACACGGCTCACCCTTATTTTAAAATTGAAAGGGATAACATTAACTGCTACACATAAATAGTCAGCCACTGAAAAGGCACCAGCAAGAAGGCATCTTGTCTTTACAGTGACCTTGTAAAAGCTTGGATTCAGATGGAAAGATATAAATCAGATGAGTACTGTATTTCATATATACATTCCAGTATATTTCTCCCCCTTCTAGGCTGCTGGGTATTTTTAGCCTGGAGAAGAGAAGGTTAAGAGGTGATATGATAGCCCTGTTTAAATACCCGAAGAGATGCCATATTGAGGGTGGAGCAAGCTTATTTTCTGCTGCTCCAGAGAACAGGACCTGGAGCAATGGATGCAAGTGACAGGAAAAGAGATTCCACTTCAACATTAGGAAGAACTTCCTGACAGTAAGAACTGTTCAACAGTGGAATACACTCCCTCTGAGTGTGTTGGAGACTTTTAAACAAAGGCTGGATGGCCATTTGTCGGGAGTGCTTTGATTGTGAGTTCCTGGGAATGGGGTTGGACTGGATAGCCCTTCTGGTCTCTTTCAGCTCTATGATTCTACTATTCTTTCCTCCCTCTCTCCTGTACAGAGAGAAATAGTTAAAGAAAGAAAAGAGAACTGATTCAAGAAAAGTGAAATACAGAATACTCCTATTTGCAGATAGGTTGGCTGAGGCAGAAATAAATGGTTTACCTAAAGCCCTACAATAAGACAGAGAAGAAGTAGGACCTCAAGTGTGTATGATGTTTATTTGCCTTCTAATATTCAAATTGTTTCCTTCCAATTTACTTTTGTTCTTGGAGACTGCTAAAAGTTAGTTACAATTAAAGAACTAAGGATGTATCTTTTATTCAGCCATCAAAACCAAAAAACTGTACTCTACACCATTATAAGAATGGTAAAAACAAGCAGATAGTCATTTATCTGGACATATGATCTAAATCCAATTGCTAACTTCAGCTGGAGTTCACTCATAAGCGATGACTTACTTATCAGCAATGGATTCAATTCATATCCTTTAAATCAAATTAGGCAAGGCATTTAGGCTAACTTTTAAACCATTCTGGTTACATTAAGAACACTTTGAAATAAAGACTCGACTAGATAAATTGCTCTGGAAGAATCAATAAATAGCACATAAGGTGAGCTGCAATATTAACAGAACGTAATAAATGGTACATCTCTTCCAGAAACCTATCCTGCTCTTGTTTATTTGGTGCATATTGAGAAATTTACCTGTCATCCAAGAAAATGACAGATGTAGTTATTGTTACTAATACCTGCCCCCCCCACCTCTTTTTATCAAACAGGACATTGCCCTAGGGAGAACCAAATTCTCCATAGGGCAATACAATCAACTCTTAATGTTACCAAATTTAGTCCCCAATACTATTGGTTTTGATAGTTAAACTAAGGTGCAAAACACACTGCAGTATTAATCCAGTTTGAGACTGCTTTAATTGCCCTGGCTCAATGCTACAGAATTCTGGGAACTGTAGTTTTGAGAGACATTTACAACCTTTTCTGTCAGAGAGCTCTGATGCCACAATAAACTACAATTCCCAAGATTCCCTAGCACTGAGACAAGGCAGTTAAAGCAGTCTCAGTCTGCAGTGTGCTTTGAATCTAAAAGTGTTTTCAGAGCTATATTGTAGTTTGTCTTTTATGTCTTACCACAGGGGTCTCTTAGTTTAAAGCACCATCTATGGCGGGGTTTCACCTACCCTGTTTTGGAAACCCTGTATTGTATTTTGTGACAAGGATGATTAATAGGGAGAACGTGGGTAGAGGGTGAATATATTGTAAGTGTCTGTTTCTGTGGGTTTAATTAGTTACTATCTATATTACTGCGATGAATGATTAGGAGCCTTTAATTACTGTATATAAAATAAATGCACATTACAAAACGGTGATGAAAATGCTCTTGCAAGTTATTGAACAACGTGTTCATTTTCAAGCTTTCAATAGCCCACAGTTTATGAAAGAGACTGTGTCATTTATTACAAGTCAGGTCATTTTAGTAGGGATTTGAAATTATAAGAGTAGGAATACAGAGCGTGGCATACCTCAGCAGCCAAAATTAATTAAATTATTTAACAAGTTCAATATCCATGCTGCGGATGATTCAGACACAAGCAAAAAGCTTATCTTACCATCAGCGGCGTTTACAGTCTCAGAAGGTAAATACTAATAAACAGTTGTAACTGTGAACTGACACTGATTTGTTTTAGGCTGCCATTCATAACGAACTGATTCGAGGAGAAGGTGCCACATTTAATTTGAAACTTTAAAAACAAATGGATCATGTAATAACAGAGGCATAGAATTAGCTGTCAGACCCAAATAGAATAGACCAATTAAATCAATGTGAATTTAGTAAGACAATAGTTACGTAAATTCCATTATTTCAACAGATCTACTCCAGTTTGAACCAACCAGAGCCTATAGTACTAGACCACTTCTCTAAATAATAAAGATCCAAAACATACTACAGAAATAATCCAGTTTGAGACGGCTTGAGCTACCCTCAGTGCTAGGGAATTGCAGTATATTGTGGCTCCAGAGGTCTCTGAGAGAAGGCTAAATGTCTCACAAAACTACAGTTCCCAGAACTCCCTAGCATTGAGTCAAGGCAGTTAAAGCAGTCTCAAACTGGATTATTTCTGCAGTGCGTTCTGGACCATCGTTTGTAGGCTCTAATATGCAGATGGATCTCTTCCAGCAGGCCTTTCCCAAATGGAAACACCCAGCCCTAGATGATCCTCTCTCTCGTCTTGTATTGCGTACCACCCTTTGCCATTCGCTTTTATTTTGATTTAAGTTTTTAAACAGTTTATCTCAACCGATTGTTTTAATTATAACATTTAATTATTGGGGGGGGAAGGGGGGGTAATGCATCGTATTGCACTTGGTAGGGAATTTTAATACGCAAGCCACTTCAGATGTTTCCTAACAGAGAAGTGGGATATAAATAAAGTTTTATTATTATTATTATATATTATTATTTAATCATTATATTATTATTAAATTATATTATGATTACTATATTAATATCGTACTATATTATTTTTATTAGAAGTGAGAAAAGGGCTGTTTTCTTGGGAGCAGCATGGAACCACTGCTCTCCAACTTAATATTTATAGCAGTGGCTTAGTACTGTATTATAAACTCTGGTTAGACCCAACTGGAGTAGACCTATTTGAATTGATAGAACTTGAGAGTGAATCCGCAGCGGGAAAATAACCTGCCCTGACACCCTGCTCTTAGTTTAGTGCTGGGGGATCCTGGGAATTGTAGTCCATGGCGGCAGCGGAGCTGTCTCTGACGAAGGAGGCTCAATGTCTCATAAAACTACAGTTCCCATCATCCCCTAGCGTTGAGCCAGGGCGGTTAAAGGGGTCTCGAGGGGGGCCAAAGAAGAGAAGCGCTCCCCCAAGAAGGGGTCCCAGTCCCCGGCTACCCTCTTACCCCGGACCCTCAAACCCCCGCCTCGACCTCAGCCAAACCCCGCGGCCTCCCCACCCAACCGCCACCACCGCCGCCGCCGCCGCCTCTTCCTCCTCCTTCTCCTCCTCCTCCTTCCCCGGCCGGCCTTAGCGCCTAGGTCCCCCTCTGCCTAAACCCGGGGCCGCTTCCTCTCTCAGCGGCTCCAGCCATCCGCCCAGCTCGCCCACCCTCCGAAGGAGACAGACCTGTGGATCCGGCCATCTTGTCCTAAACCCCTCCCCCGCCAGCCAGGAAGCGCACGTGACTGACGACGGCGGCCGCCCTGTGCGTGCGGCGTCATATCCTGGAAACAAGCCCCGCCCACCGCGCCGGGTGAAAGAGCGCGAGAGGGGGCGGGGCCAGCCTCTGAGGGAAAGGGGCGGGGCATACAGTGACCGTTGCCCTCCTCCTCCTCACACAATAAGACTCCTCCCTCCCTCCCCCACTGTAAGGGCCTGCTCTCCCTCAGTCCCCAAATCATGTCCAGCATTGGAGTAAATTTGAAGCTCTGTATTGTAAAACACCTTTGAGACTGAGGTCCTAAACACACTGCAGAAATAATCCACTTTGAGACCGCTTTAACGGCCCTCCTGGCTCGATACTAGGGAACCCTGGGAATTGTAGTTTGTTGTGGCACCAGAGCACTCTCTGACAGAGAAGGTTCAATGCCTCACAAACACTACAGTTCCCAGAATCCTTTAGCACTGAGCCATGGAATTTAAAGAGGTCTCAACCTGGATTATTTCTGCCGTGTGTTTTGGACCCAAGGCTGTATCAGCAGCTGTGTTCTGGTGCCACGACAAACTATCGTTCCCATAATTCCATAGTTTTGAGCCATGGCAGTTAAAAGTGGTGTCAAACTGGGTTATTTCTGCAGTGCAGATGTAGTTTTAGGCCCAAAATACACTGCAGTAATAATCCAGTTTGAGTCCAAGTGCTCTGGCTCTATGCTAGGGAATCATGGGAACTGTAGTTTATTGTGGCCCCAGAGCTCTCTGCCAGAGAAGGCTCAATGCCTCACAAACACTACAGTTCCCAGAATTCCCTAGCATTGAGCCAGAGCAGCTAAAGAGGTCTCAAAGTGGATTATTTCTGCAGTCTGTTTTGGACCTTAGTTTGGAAAATCAGTCTGCAAAGAGACCTTATGGCACCTTTGGAGTTAACAAAAAAGAAAAAGAAGAAAGAAACTGTTCGCCTGCTTCCTCAGATGCCTGGGGGAGAGAGTCTCAAGCTTAGGAAAGCTTATGCCACCAACTTCTTTCTTTCAGCGAGTCTCAAAGGCGCTACAAGATCCCTTTGCACTTTAAAGGAAAGAGTTTCCATCCCTCTGTGCAATGTTGGAAATTTGGAGACTGAAGGGAAAGAAAGTCCATTTGGTGGGGCAGCAGTAACCTTATTGCGACGGGGGGGGGGCAATGCCCTCATTTAGTTACCCCTCCCATACGCCCTGCTTGGTTTGTAGTACTGCAGAGGCTACCAACTAATGATGCAGTCTACTCAAAACATAGATACAGCCCTGTATGGAGTTAAATACTAAAAAGGGGAGAGAAATGGATAAGGAAAACCAGAGTTTTAGTTAGGTTGTCGGAACAGTGTGGTTAATGAATGAATGAGGGAACAACCTGAGCCAGTTAAGGCTTAGTGAGCAAGTCCCTTTAAACCAGTGGCTCTCAACCTTCCTAATGCTGCAACTCTTTAATACAGTTCCTTATGTTGTGGTGACCCCCCCCCAACCATAAAATTGCGGTGTCTCAGTTTCCAAGACTATAGGAAATGTGTGTTTTCCAATGGTCTTAGGCGAACCCTGTGAAAGACAGGTTGAGAACCGCTGCTTTAAACCAAGCAGGTCGTATTACCTAGCAGTGGTATAAAGGCCTGGGCCCTTCCTCGAACAATAACTGTTGCTAACTTGAGGCTGTCATGTTTCCTTCCCCATCTTCATTACATGTCTTGTGGTAGATTGGAGTCACCTTAAGTCAAAAATGACTTGGACCCAAAACGGACAGCCCAAAAAAACTGTGGTGGGGCCGCGCCACCACCATTCATGCCACAGCTGCAGCAACCACATACACCCAGCCCCAGTCTGGGGTACTGCCACGGTCCTGAACCAGGCCACCGAAAAGATGTTATTTTCTGGAAACATGTTGGTGCAGTTTCCCGCCATGTTCAGGGTGTGCCGTTAGTCATCAAAACACTACACTATATAACTGTCATCCTCTGGCCTATGAGGGAGTTGACCAGGCAGGCCCAGCTCCATTAGGGCTAGCCTGAAAGAAGAGACCCCTCCCTCCAGAACTGTCATCCTCCGACCTGCGAGGCAGTTGACCAGGCAGGCCCAGTTCTATCAGGGCTAGCCTGGAAGAAGAGACTCCCTCCCTCCAGAACTGTCATCCTCCAGCCTGCGAGGCAGTTGACCAGGCAGGCCCAGCTCTATCAGGGCTAGCCTGGAAGAAGAGACTCCTCCCTCCATAACTGTCATCCTCCGGCCTATGAGGGAGTTGACGAGGCAGGTCCAGCTTCATCAGAGCTAGCCTGGAAGAAGAGACTCCTCTCTCTATAACTGTCATCTTCCAACCTGCGAGGGAGTTGACCAGGCAGACCCAGCTCCACCAGGGCTAGCTTGGAAGAAGATACTCCTCCCTCCATAACTGAAATCCTCTGGCCTGCGAGGGAGTTGAACAGGCAGGCCCAGCTCCATTAGGGCTAGCCTGGAAGAAGAGACTCCTCCCTCCACAACTGACATCTTCCGACCTGCAAGGGAATTGACCAGGCAGGCCCAGCTCCACCAGGGCTAACCTGAAGAAGAATTGCTCGCCCTCCAGTCAATCTGCCTTGGTCCAGGACTCAGAGGGAAAGAAGAATGTCAGACCTGATCCCCTCTCCCCCTCACCATTCCCTCCTCCTTTTGTGTCATGTCTTTTTATATTGTAAGCCTGAGGGCAGGGAACCGTCAATTGTCCCCTCTGTTGTAAGCCACCTGGATTCCCAGTGACTGGGCGGCATATAAATAAATCCTATTATTATTATTATTATTATTATTAAACCCCAAACATGGCGTGAAACCGTGTAATTTGCCCCATCTGTTTTGGGCCTTGGTTATTGCACTTCAGGTGCAGAGCAGGAAAGAAAGAGTACAAGGAGTTGGAGCATAGAAGAGGGTGAAGAAGGCACTGCTAGTCTGGTGGTGGAGCAGGATTGGGTAGAATGCCATTTCATTGGACCCCTGGAGAACTATATCTTCACAAACTCATAAGCCATGGTAATAAAACTCATAGAATCATATAATCATAGAATTGGAAGAGACTGCACGGGCCATCCAGTCCAACCCCGTCATACAGGAAATCACAATCAAAGCATCCCCGACAGATGGCCATCTAGCCTCTGCTTAAAGACCTCAAAGGAAGGAGATCCAAGGGAGTGTGTTCCACTGTCGAACAGCCCTTACTGTCAGGAGCAGCCCAAACTGTGGCGGATGAAGCCTCCTTTGTTTAGAAAGGTCCTTTTAGCTGGGGGACATGTCATTAGAAATTAAGTCTGAAGTATCCTCAGCGAATAGGTAAAAAATTATACACCAGTTTTTGTGAACAGTTGCCTGATCACTGTAACTGATTCTTCTCTGCAGTATGCAGCTGTAGAAAACAGTCCTGAGTGTCATATTCAGGGATAGCTAAATACAACAAACTCCACAAAACTGCAATACAAGTTGAGTGTCATTCGTCCAGCATTCCAAAATTCAAAATATTCCAAAATCCAAAATTACCCACATGGATGGCTGAAGTAGTGACTGCTTTGTTTTCTGATGGTTCGGTGTATACACATTTTTTTGTCATGCACAAGATATATACGAAGCAAATTAATTTCATGTTTAGATTTGGGTCCCATCTGCTAGATCTCTTGTTATGTATATGCAAATATTCCAAAATCCAAAAATGCAAATTACTTCTGGTCCCAACTGTAAAAAGCACAAAATACATTGTGCAAATTATTTCTGTTCCTGGCTGAGTTCTCAATGGGAGCAGCATGAGATAGAACCCCTTGACACAACCAGCACTTTTGGATCGCCTGTCTCAGACTTAAAAACATAAGCATCATCTGTGACAGTGTCATGCCCAGCCTGGAAGATGGCTTGGAGGACTCAGAGGATGAGCTAGAGCCTCTGGGATCTGAACCTATAATGGAGGAGCCAGAGCCCCAGGGGCTTGAACCTGTAATGGAGGAGCCAGAGGCTGGACCTACTTCTGCTGGAGCAGAGTCTATAGCCCCTCCAGAGGTTCAGCAGTCAAGTTTGCCTGGTGCCGAGGCTGTGGACATGGAGGAGGATCTGGGCAGTGTGCCTACCTTCAATGAGCGTCGAGCAGAAAGAGAGGGCCTTCGAAGATCTCGGAGGCTTTATCAGAAGCGTCTTCGTAATCAGGCACAGCTGAAGGCCAGCTCCTTGCCTTCTTAAGCACCTGGAGCATGTGTGGTTCTTTGCCAGTGGATATCTGACTCTTTTAGGGGAAAGACTCTGTCTCTGGCTCCTTGGCTTCTTGTCTTGAATACCCAGAAACCTTGACCTTGGACTGCTTCATCGACCTGCCTATCTGTTACCCTGAACCTCGGACCATCTGACAATTCTCTTGGTAATCCCTTTTGGTAAAGCTACTGCAACTCTCTAGGACTGTGTAGCTTACACTGACTTTGCTGTGCTGGGAGGGGGTTGCTTGTTTGAGAACTAGCTGCCTTATCAGCCCTTTGGCTGCTTTCCTGGACAGACAGGTCAATGTGGAATAAATTAAAAATCACAGTAATTGAAAATGCAGTAGAAGGCATGTATCATATTTGCATTTCATCAAACATTACAACAACAGAACCCTAATCCAATGTAGAGCATTTTAGAAATATCTCAGCTTTTAAACTCAAGAGATAGGATGCGGATCCATTAAGTACACTAAAACAGTTTACATCGTTAAAATACTAAGAGAAGTATTAATTGGAGAAATCAAGCATTTGCCTTTCTCTATTCAGCATGGAATGACATAAAGAGAATAACCTGGAAAAAAGCCATGATGTTTTCAAAACAAAACAAAAACAAACAACAACATGCCTTTGGAATGCATCATGTTCTCAGTGTATCTATTTATCTTCTTTGCTAATAACATCTGGTTTGCCTTGCAGACTACCAGGCTGATGTGGACAATAATGATTTTTCTTTGGTTTGTCAGGCTCAGTACTGTACCTTTCCCTGGCTGTCTAAGAACTCGTGTTCATTAAAGTTGCAGAGACATGGCTAAACTGCAAATGGTGGAAAATGCAGACTGAAGATACCTGAAAACAGCACAGAGTGCATTCCCAAACCTAAGGTGCAAAGAATTGATTCTTTGCCAGTTTATAAAGCCTTGTGAGCACACAGTTGCCTATCTCTGATTTACAATGATCTCTGTAATAGCGCTTGAACTACATGCATTAATTTAACAATCTTGTTGGCTTCCTAAGAGAAATTTCAGGTAATTTAATCTGAGGGTGTGGATAAAATAATGATATAGACTACAAACTGGATCATTCCCAAATGGGTAAAGTCCACCTGTGATAGACCAGTGTATTTTTCAGTGGATGGAAAGAAAGACAGTGGGCCTGCTCAATTGACTTTTATGGAATAACTACTCATGGGCCTCTACCATATTAGCTAGTGTGGTGCTGTTTGGGCTGTGGATTGCAAGGCTACTATTGCTTCAGTTTTACATTGATGCTCGCAACTGTCCTACTGCAGCTCCACTCTAGTGGAAGGGGATGCCAAAAGTATTATATAGCTTGTTTGGTTTTACTTTAAATGCTCCAGGCTGTAGAGAAAAATATAGCTGTTTTGAAGAGTAACTTCAAAAATAAATTGCTCTTCAAAAGTACAAGAATCCTGTTACAAACTCTGCCCAAAAAACAAGCAAGGTAAACGGGGGCCATGATATAATGAGCGCCAGCAGTATTTCAAGATCAAAAATGGCAACTAGTTTCCTGTTCCTTTGGACCTATCTCCAAACAAAATAAAGATTTTGTTTGGAGACAAGTCCAGAGGAACAGGAAACTAGTAGCCATTTTTGATCTTGAAGCACTGCACTGGGGCTCATTATATCATGACCCTGGTTTGCCATGCTTGCTATTTGGACAGAGTTGTAGCAGAGGTGTGGGAGTAAACATGTGTCTATTATGCACTTCGGTTTTTGTTTCTCTTGGACTTCATACTGAAGTAGACCTGTAAGCAGGACCTATAAGAAGACCATAACAGGTTTTGCAGGGAGTATTTGTGTAATGTGGATCAGGATCAGCAGTGATAGTGGGTTTGGGGTGGGGCAGTTACAGAAGGTTGGGATAATGAGAGACAGTGCTGCCATGGACAGTGGGTGGGGTGGCAGTTTTTCTTCTAAGTAAATAAGCATATGATGGAGGAGGGAGCCAGCTGCCTCTATGTGTATTTTAAACACTCAGAATTGAAAGCAAACATACATATGAGAAGTAATTTAATCTGTGTTTCTTTTAGGAACTTTTGTTTTCATTGATGTGAGTATGTTATTGCTGCTATAAGAGAAGTTGAATAGCACCACAGGAGAACAAATAAGAAGGCAGAGCCCAGGGCATTGGTGTTTGGTTTTGCTGTAACTATGGTAGCACTCTTAAGCTTCTGACAAGCTGCAGGAGTAGCTTTTGCTCAATTATGTGAATGTGTTTTACTCTTCCTGGATTGGACAGACATGCTTTGTTTGATAGTGATATATTTCTAAGTAAATGTACTCATGTGCTGTGTTCCTCGTTTAATAACAACATCTGCATGGGGAGGTTTTCTAACCCCTCCACAACATGTTGCCTAGATATTCAACCGTTGTATTTGCCTCAGTACTTCAGATTTCCTCTCCAAAAGATAAACCCACTTTGAACTAATTAGCAACCATGCTATGGATATGAATCAGTACATTTACAATTGGAATAAGAGTACTGATTTGTGCCAGACTGCTATGCAAGATAATTGCATTAGTTCTATAGGCTCTATTCAATATATATTTACAAGTACTCATTCTTTCCTTGGCCTGTGACCATACTTTTAAACAGAGCCTAAACCTATGGGTTTTCCCAAGTGGGCTAATGTATTTTCACCCTTCAGGTGCACAAACAGACTTCTTATAGGTCCAGGACAGACTACCAGTTTGCAGCGGCCTGGGGCCAATTCTAAGGTCCAAATAGTGCGGTACACGCGTGACATTACCGCAACGCCCCAGGGCACTTCCGACGCCTTTGCAGCATCGCCAGAACGAGCTCCATTTCAGAGCTCCTTTTTGCTGTAGATCATTGCCTTGGGCTGCCCTTTCCTTCCAGTCTGTACCAGGCCATAGAGTTGTCTTACATTTTAATTTGTTCTTTAACTAAAAATTGGAGGGGGGGGGTATTGGAGAAGAAAAATTTATATTTTATATCATACCTAGCAAACAGAAAGACATTCTTGCTTTCAGGTTGCCAATTGGCAGAACATTTTTGTGGGGTGGGGCAGGGTTACGTCAGAAATTAAGAAATAGATCTTAGAATTTTAAACGTACCAATCAGGAGAAACAAACAAAGGAGGTCCATTGATCCAAGATGGCTTTTATTTTACATGCAAATGGACACTGGAATCGTTCAGCCAAACTGTGTCACTGGACAAAACGGAGAGCAGCCTTTTATAGTATTCCCATACAGGAGACAGTGCTTAAGTTTCGTTTCCTAAGAGTAACCCTTCTTCTGAACTTTCAATAACCCAAATTAAAAAAAAGTGTGTTCTTAACATTTAATGAGGACGGAACTCTTTGTCTTATCATTTGGCTCCGAAAACTGATTTGTCTCCCTCTTTGTGTAAGTCAGTGGTTCCCAACCTTCCTAATGCCGTGACCCTTTAATACAGTTTCTCATGTTGTGGTGACCCCCCCAACCATAACATTATTTTCATTACTACATGCAAATATGTGTTTTCCAGCGGTCTTAAGTGACCCCTGTGAAAGGGTCATTCGACCCCCAAAGGGGTCCCGACCCACAGGTTGGGAACCACTGGTCTAAGTCAAGTTGGTCTTGACTTCCAGGTGCACTCTTTGATGCTGCTTCTGTCCAATTTAATTGCTATTATCGTGCCAAAACTCAGAAAGGGGAAGGTGGGGAGAGAAAGTAAGGTGGAGAAGGGGGGCGAACCCAGCCAAAGGAAGAGGAGAGCTGCATGAGAGAAGTTATCAAACTCTTTCAGAATTTATAACTGAGTTTTGCTTTGAAAATACTGTTTCGGCTGCATCCTCACTGCAGAAACAATCCAGTTTGACACCTCTTTGTGCCATGTCTCAATGCTTTGGAATTCTGGGATTTATAGTTTGATGAAATATTTAGTCTTCTCTGTCAGAGAACTCTCTTCTCACAACAAACTACCAATTCCAGGATTCCATAGCATTGAGCCAAGCCAGTTAAAGTCATGTCAGACTAGATTATTTCTGCAGTGTGATTGGTGGTAGATGATCAACCATTTCTTACTCAATAGAAGTAAGAATATTTAACAATAGAAAATAAAATGACTCCCTTCACATCAGCTGCTAAAATGAAGAAAAGCAATAGTGAATATTTGTATGAGAGAACTTGAACACATAGGGCTAACCCTCTCCATCCTCTGGGTGGGTAGGAGGGCTTTTTTTCTAATCTACTGAAGTAGGGTATTTTGTATTGTGACACCACACACACATACATACCAGGGATGGCTCTTACTAAGCAGAGATGGTTGCTTCAGGCAGCAGAGCACAAAGGGAAGCACATCACACATTTTCTCTTAAACAAAGGTCTTTGCTGGCAGTCTGGTGAGCATAGTTGGTTGTTCTTTAGCTGTGGCAGCTACTGTGCTAGAGAAATGGTTGGCATAGGGCTCCCCTGATCTTGCCAGGCCCTTGATATCTTGCTGTGAGGAACCTGTTCAAAAGAAGTGATTGTTAGTGGGATGTCCACGGGGGAATCACCTGTGCTGAATTGGCTAGTGACAACTCTGGTGAGGGGGACACTGTAGCAGTGCGCCTCTTGTGTCTTGAGCAGGGAAAAACTTAGGTTTCCACAGATACAAACGCAAACATGAACACCCATACTTCATGAACACTGATCTGCAAAACCTTTGCATAGACCAGGGGTAGGCAATCTTTTTGAGCCGGGGGCCGGGTTGCCAAACCCAAAAAATAAATAATTAAATATTTTTTTAAAAAATTAAATATATAAATAAACCAGGACAAATGTAGGACAAAATTTTCAAATGGAAGACACTTTTTTAAAAAAAATGGAGGACACACGAAAAAAAAATGGCTGATTTTTTAAAAAATGTTACTAGAAATGCATGTTTCTGAGGCTTCTATAGACAATTGCCCCCCAAAGGCCCCGGCGGCAATCGGTGGCAGGACCAGGCTGGGGCCAGTCCCAAGGCCTTGCCAGGCCGCTTCCGGCCCGCGGGCTGCAGGTTGCCTACCCCTGGCATAGACAATGAACAGTACATCCCAGATGTTCATAGTTACAAAATTTGTTTTAATTTTTTTATTGTTACCTTAATGTGTATTGATATTTAAAACTGATAAGTATATTACAGTGGGCCCTCCCCTTACGTTCCCGATTCTCCCATGTAAGGGAAAATTCACCTATGCTCGAGCCCCATGTGAAATAATTGGGCGTGTGCATGTGGCGGCGCAGTGCGCACACACCACAGGTGCATGCACCATTTTTATTCTCTCTGTGTGGCTTCCACATTAGCTGGAA
This sequence comes from Sceloporus undulatus, assembly GCF_019175285.1. Taxonomy (NCBI): domain Eukaryota; kingdom Metazoa; phylum Chordata; class Lepidosauria; order Squamata; family Phrynosomatidae; genus Sceloporus; species Sceloporus undulatus. The sequence goes on along the minus strand of NC_056525.1, from coordinate 195,490,279 downwards.
GCCATGTAAAATGCATCCGCGCATGGCGTGGGTACATTGTACACACAAAGACACATTTAAACTAACTGATTATTAATTCCTTTACAGCAGTGCTTCTCAGGCTATCTGAGCAACATTTCCCCCCTAATGTGTTGGATTTCAGTGCTATTTGTACCAATTGACAACAACTGTTTTTTGCTTTTCTTTAATTTCACAACAGACTGGCTGGTCCACAGGCCACTATTTTGAGTAGCACTGCTTTACAGCATGATTGTATATACAATCCTCCTTCTCCATATTTCCCCCCCCCCCCCCCCGTGTATGGGGAAGAGAGCATATGGTCATTCCTCATAGAAAATTAAGCAGTGGAAGGCAAGCCCACCTATAAGGAGGGCCAACTGTATAACTACACAGAAGTTGCACTGAATTTGTTTTGATTTACTCTAAGGTAAGTGTGTATAGATTAACCCTAGTCCTCTTTATGGAATTTGCATTGTAAGCTATGAAAGCCTTCTTTGATGCAAGCACTCTGTACTGCTCCCATATAACCCTCCCTAAAGTGCTTGGGAGCAGGAAGGTTTGTCTTCAAAACAAAAGCAAAATAATTGTTTTTGTAATACTTCTTGTTCTACATACTCAGTAACCCATGCATTTGCATAAGAAATCACGGACTACTTCCAGAAAGCTAAAAGACCCTACTTTAGTTCTGAGTGTCCATTCATCTGCACAGTAGGAACATGAGCAATAGCTTGGTAATTGAAGGTAACACGTGCATGAAAATAGCACTTCTGGAGAATGCGGGCATCGATCCCGCTACCTCTCGCATGCTAAGCGAGCGCTCTACCATTTGAGCTAATTCCCCTGTTATATATTTTACTTGCTATACTGCTCAGAGAGCTTTCTTTTTTTAAAAAAAATTACCACAGAACTGTAAAGCTCAAGCTATTGAATAGTTTGTGTTCAAATAAACACAAAAAGCACATACTGAAGAATTTTGGCATTGATTCCTTTCATCTGCTCAGTGAATTCTCTACCATCTGAGCTGATTCCCTCCCTTCCCCCCCTTTTTTTTAGCATTGGAAAGTCCATTTAAAAACAGCATCCCTACAGCATTTTAATAAACTAGCCTTTTATTCTTATTTATTTATAATCTCTCTGTTGAAGTGAACAAAGAAAAGCTTGAACTGGAGAATACCTCTCACATGCTATGTGAGCATTCTACCATTTGAGTCAATTCCCTTCACAAAATATAGTGCTCAGCCTTTAGTGAATCATCACCAGCTGCATTTCCCTGTTCAGTGGCAGGCCTCATTGGTAGGAATCCCATTGAAAGTAGCATTTACATGGTTTCAGCCTTCCTGCCAGTTTAGACTGTCTCAGACTATTTGTGCAGTTCTGCATGCAGGTTGCTCAGTCAGAAGCAAATCAGACTGAGTTTAATGAGACTAAACTCTCATGTCACAAATCATACAATTCCAACCAAATTATTACAGATTGTGTTAACAGTAGTCATCTTTTTTCCCATACTCAGTATTCTGGCTTTCATTCAGTGGATGGGTGTCAGTGGGTTCAACTATTACTGGTTTGCTTGCTTGATGATGCAGGCATGCTAATGTTTTATGGGTTTAGTCACATTTGAACTTCAGCTGTCCCAGGACTAAAGAAAGGTAATCCAGATGAAACAAAAGGGATTCTTGCAAATTAGCCGGATGATCCACTAAATTGGAAATGCTGCAGCATCTGTAATGTCCTTATCCAGATAAGATGTTATAATCTATAAAGCCCTAAATGGCTGAGGTTCACAAGGATGGTATCTTATGAGCTTGCCTGTAATCAAAGATCTTCAGACTAGGCACTTCTCTCCATCCCACCACCTCCACAGGTTTGATTGGTGCAAATGTGGGAGAGAGTTTTGTTGTTTGTTGTTGTTGTTAGCTGCCCTGAGTCAATCACAATTCATGGCAACCTTGTGGATGAAACATCCTCAAGCCCCCCTATCTTCCACTACTCTTCTTAGGTCTTGTAGATTCAGGTCTGTGACCTCCTGATTGAATCTATCTATCTGGTGTGTGGTCTTCTTCTCTTTCTGCTGCCTTCCATCTTTCCTAGCATTATTGTCTTTTTCCAATGATTCATGCCTTTTAATGATGTGGCCAAAGGACTGCAGCCTCAATTTAATCATCTTGGCTTCCAGGGAGAGTTCAGGCTTGATCTATTTAAGGACCCATTTTGTTTGTATTTTTGTCTGTCCACAGTATGTTCACTCTTCTCCAGCACTACATCTCAAATAAGTTGATGTTCTTTTTAGTCACTTTATTTACTGTCCAGCTCTCACATCTCTACATGGTGATGGGGAGTACAATGAATTGGATGATTCTAATTTTAGTGCTCAGTTGTGTATCTTTATACTTTAGGATCTTGTCTAGTTCTTTCATTGCTGTCCTTTGCATTCCTAGTTTTCTTCTGATTTCTTGACTGCAGTTTCCTTACTGAACGATATTTTATCCAAGGTACAGGAATGTTTAAATCCAAGTCTATGGTCCTATTTCAAACTATCACTGTTTTCCAAAAAATATTCTCATGTTGGATTTCTTTTCTTGGACTTTAAAGGGGAGAGTGCAATTGTACCTTTCAAATGGTGCTGTTAAATTTAGTTGTCCTGTAGAAACCCAGTAGCAGCCAATTTATGAAGCTACTGTCCCTGAATTGTTTCTATGCTATCTGATGATTATAAGAACTACTATGGAAAAATTTATGTCAGAGTTCACTTTCCCCCGCTCTTCTTACCACACCACTTTCGTTATGTTGCAGATTTTTGTAGACTGTAAGTCTATGGACAAAGACTATATTTAAAAAAAATCCTATGTGAGCTGCTCTTTTGTTGTTTAAAATAAATAAATAGTTTATCCACAATTAGATATACCGGTAGTGCTGTTTGAAATGGTACATTGATGCAAGTGCATCTAGCAGTGGATTAACTGAAACAAGGGCTGCTCCAATACTGCAAAATTAATGCAGTTTGACACTACTTTAACTTCATGGCTCCATCCTATAGAATCCTGGGATTTGTAGTGGCACCAGGGCTCTCTGACAGAGACAGGTAAATATCTCACAAAACTACAAATCTCTGAACTCCACAGCAATGAATCTAGGGAGTTAAAGCATTGTTAAACTGCTTTAATTCTGCAGTGTAGATGTAGCCGGGGATGCTATATCAACAATGTCTGTTGTTTCCTTTGAACCTTTCCATATAATATCAATAAAGGGACATCTTTTTATAGAAGTAAGGCCTGATCCAGACCAGCACTTTGTGCCAGCCTGGCCACATACTAGGGTTGCATGGGGGCAGAGCCTCCACACACCCCACAACCCTAGCACGTGATGAGGGTGTCATCATGGTGGCCTCCCATCTACACGGGGGCTGCCATGATTACATCATGCGTGTGCAGCATCCAAACGGCGCAGCGCTTGCATCACATCTCCGCACCGTCCCAGGGCGCTTATGGCATCCTGGGCATGGCGCAGGAAGGAGCTCCGAAATAGAGCTCCTTTTGGGAGCCGCCTCATTCCCACAGCAACCAAACGGCAACCATGGCTGCGGCTGCTGGGGTATCCAGGGGCATGAAGCCCCAAGGACACCCCATTTTGTCTAGGGTTGCCATTTCACGGTGGTGGGCGGGACTTTCCCACCTCTTGGGGGGCATGCCCAGTCCCGCCCCGCCCTCTCCCCATTCCCGGGTGGCTGCCCGACTGAGCTCCCAGGGTTGCTGCCTCCCTTTGCTACAGTGCTGAGCAAGAGGGCTGTAGCAGCAGCACGACTGAAGCTAGCAGGGGGCGGGGTCTGCTGCTCTGCCCTGCCCCTATTGGCCAGCCCTCTGCTTCCTTATTTGGCATGCTCCAACGTCCAAGCAGGGAGGGCTTTGCACTCAGGCAAGCTGCTTCCCCTCTTTCTCTTTCTCTTTCCACTCCTTCTCCTTGTTATTCTGTTTTTTTCTTCCTCTTCCCCTCCTCTTCCTCCTCTCCTTTTTCTTCCTTTCTTCCCCCTCCTCATCTTCTTTTTCTCTTTGTTCCTATTCTTCTTCTTTCTCCTCCTTTTCTTCTTTCTCCTCCTCCCCCTTCCTCCTCTGCTGTTGTTGGCATTGTTGTTGTTGTGTGCCCAACTCTTTTCTGACTTATGGCAACCCTGCCTCTAGCCCCCTCTCTCTATGCCCCCCTCCTCTTCTTCTCAGAGGTCCAGGGCTTCTCAAGGCTTTGCCCCCATTAGAAAAGAAAAAAGACTTTGCAAGGGATCTGACCCATAAATCTCCCCAAAGTTGAGACATACCTGGGGGGAAAGAGGGGGTGAGGGATTTTGGGGGGGTTGGAGGGGGCAAGGAAAAGGAGGAAGGGGGGAATTGCTAAGAAGGCTTGGGAGTGGGACATGTAGTTTGCAATGGCACATGGGACTGCCTGTGGTCTTTAAATGCTATGCCTGCTTGGGAGTGGGAAATGTAGTTTGCAGTGGCACAAGGATCTGCCTGTGAGCTTGCAAATGCTATGCCTGATTGGGAGTGGGAAATGTAGTTTGCAATAGCACAAGGGTTTGCCTGTGATCTTGCAAATGTTATTCCTGATTGGGAGTGGGAAATGTTCTTGTAGAATTGGGGGGGGGGGGTTGGCCAGAAAGAGAAGTACATTTCAGCCTTCTGTCTTGGAATAATGCCAAAATGTCCTCCATTTTGAGCATGCCTAAGAAACATGCATTTATATTAACATTTTAAAAAAAAGTATCAATTTTTTCATGTGTCCTCCATTTTTAAAAAACGTGTCCTACATTTGAAAATGTGGCCCTACATTTGTCCTACATTTGTCCCGGTTTGGAGGTCCTGACTTATGGCAACCCTAATTTTGTTGCTTCTCCGTGGTCCGGAAAAACTCTGGATTGGGGCTGCAGGGCTGCTGCTGAGGCTGCCCTGCCCCCAACCCGGAGTTAAAAGGGGCACCACAGACCCGCCCCTTTGGAGCAGTCTGTACTGCACCTATGTATGCTTTTTCAGATAATTGTTGGACCCTATCTGCAGCCATCATGCTTGGCTTTAAAATAATCTTCTCCATTTTAATATTTTAAACACATAATGTCAATATTTCATATTTTTCAGCATCTATAGTTTGTTTCTACATGGATTAGTTTGGTTACTTTTGTTTTACGTGATACTCTATCAGCCTTACACAGGCATGTATGGTAGTAAAATATGCTTACTGGACTATTCTGAATGTTGTAGTCAATGTGTAATTTCAAGTATCCACATTTCTATTTGTGTTAAGATTCAGAATAGGAGGAACAGAATGACAAATGGAAATCAACTTCCTCCAGATGTTGTTGTACTGCCCTTCCCAGCATTCCCAATCTTTGGCTATACTGGCTAGGACTCTTGGGAGCTTCTAACAAGATCTGAAAGGCTACATGATTCCTACCCTGGCACAAAGCATTCAATGGTATACTTTTCTTCCTTTAAATTAATCTGAAAGTTTAAGAAGTGTGCTAACATAGCAGTATCCCTAGGTTTGCATCATCACTCAGTGAATGAGAAGAACTGTACATCCAGTAGAAGGGGAATTAGCTCAAATGGTAGAGCGCTCGCTTAGCATGTGAGAGGTAGCGGGATCGATGCCCGCATTCTCCAGGTTTTTCCTTCTTTATATCACTTTTTTTCTGTCTAGCTGCTGGTCTACCATTTTCTTGTCATGCAGATTGCTGTTAAGAAACTACAGTGGGCTCTTGATTCACCAGGGGGAGCTAATGATTCAAAGATCTTTTGCAGATTGCTGTGAGCCACACATTTCTGACTGAAGCACCCATCTGGGAAGAAATGAAAACCCTCCAAGTAGAGAGAGGGGTCAGGAGATGGGAGAGCAGAACAGAAGCTAGCACTTTGCAAAAGAAAGAGCCCTGGAAGTCTCTAGGCTGTCATTTGAAACTGGTTTGTAGAGTTGTCTGTTTGATCTGGTTGTGTTTCTTTAAGTTCCAGGTACAGGATTCAGCCCAACCTAGAATTTCTTATTGCTTAGAGAAGTAAAGAGCACTTCACAGTAATACCCAGAAAGTCCAGTTCCTGTGATGAGTCACCAGAGAGTAGGTGATGAAATGGCATTACCAGGAAGGGGAATTAGCTCAAATGGTAGAGCGCTCGCTTAGCATGCGAGAAGTAGCGGGATCGATGCCCGCATTCTCCAACTTACATTTTCCTCTCTTTCAAGTTCTTAAATTTTTGTGACCCAGTTTGTAGAACTTTTTTTGTCGTTGCAGCCTATTGTGCCAAACACAGAGGGGAACTAGCTCAGATGTTAGAGTGCTTGCTTAGCAGTGGAGGGGCTGCAAGATCAGTGTCTGCATTCTCCAGTTGACAGTTTTTTTGTATGTAATTCAGCATAGAGAATATTCAGCAAGTTGGGTTCTAACTCTTTTATGATGCAGCTTGTAACTTGTGATTGCAGCCTCCTAGGCAGGTTCTATGGGAGGGGAATTAGCTCAAATGGTAGAGCGCTCGCTTAGCATGCGAGAGGTAGCGGGATCGATGCCCGCATTCTCCAAACCTGCCTTTTGTCAAAGAAAAACGCTCTGCTCTCAAGAAGAACTGCCAGTGCTTGAGGCATCTGGAGGAGAAGAGGGATCTAAAGGACTCAGTTCCTTCCCTTGGCCTAAACCAAAAACACAACAGTATGGCAAACAGAAAGGTCTAGGGAAAGTAATCAAAACGTAGCACATAAGAAAGTTTTAATATCTAAAATAGTTAATGAGTGTAGTTACAGTAATTTTCTGGCATCCAGATAAACAGTGTGTGATCAAAGCAATGCACTGTAAGCCTGAAGGCATAGAACTGTCACATTAACAATTTGTATGCCTTTTTGGCCAAAGGACAGTATATGGGAAGATTGCAGTGGGCTTGTGTTGCTAGCCAGAAGCAACAGGGTTTATGTCTGCTCCTGATTCTTTTGTTCCTGCTGCAGGATACACATCCTCTCCTCTTGCTGGAGCATTAGGGTGAGTCATCAAAATTCCTGGCATAGTTGCATGCTCCTTCCCGATAAGACTCTCTATTCACAGCCTTCTCAGCCAGCTTTAAGCAAGGGGAATTAGCTCAAATGGTAGAGCGCTCGCTTAGCATGCGAGAGGTAGCGGGATCGATGCCCGCATTCTCCAGTTTGCTTTTATTATGTTTTAATAGACAAAAGGGAAGATGAGTATTTCTAGAATTCAGACCATAGAATATCAGCATGCAAAGGGATCTTGTTGCACCTTTGGAACTGCTCTACATTTGTTTGTGGTGTATGCCGTTTTAGAAAATATAATTCTTGCCAAGATGCTTATTCTCCAGATGTTTCTACAATATAGGAATTTTAAATTTCTTTTACATTTAATGTCCAGCCTGATACAGTAGGAAAACAATGAACTTTCACTTTAAATAAAAACCTAAAACCAATATAAACGTCTGAAAAATTTGGAATCAATTTTAAAATGATTCAGTGCATCCAAAGAAGTAAAATGTAAACAACAAAAGCTGATGCCAAAATTGTTTAGTCTTAAAATACCACTTCCCTCCCTCCCTCTCCTCTGTAAACTGAAATAGTTAGCCGATTTCAATCATTCTGTGTATGTCAGTATAAGAAGAGCCAGCAGGAGGTAGTAGTTTGAGTGTTGGATTATGGCGCTGGAGACCAGGGTTCAATTCCCAGTGTGACCACAAAACCCACTGGGTGACCTTGGACAAGTCTCATGCTCTCAACCTCAAGGGAAGGCAATGGCAGACTCCCTCTGAGGAAACTTACCGTGACCGGATCACTTTAGGGTTGTCATAAGCCAGAAATGACTTGAAATCACACAGGAACTTCAGTAGAAGACCAACAAATAGGATAGAGGACTCATAGAATCAGAGTGGGAAGAGATCCCAAGGGCCATCCAGTCTAACCCCTGCCATGCAGGAACTCACAGTTAAAGCACATCCGACAGATGGCCATCCAGCCTCTGTTTAAAAACCTCCAAAGTAGGAGACTGCATCACTCTCCCAGGAAATGTGTTCCACTGTCAAACAGTTCTTACTGTCAGGAATGTCCTAATGCTTAGGTGGAATCTCTTTTCCTGTAGCTTGCATCCATTGTTCTGAGTCCTATTCTCTGGAGCAGCAGAAAATAAGCTTGCTCCATCCTTGATATGACATGCCTTCAAATACTTATAAAGGGCTATCATATCACCTCTTAACCTTGGGGTCATACTTATCAAATATGCAGATGACACCAAATTAGGAGGAGTAGCTAATACCCCAGAGAACAGGATCAAAATTCAAAATGAATAGATTAGAAAGCTGGGCCAAAGTTAACAAAATGGAATTCAACACATAGAAATGTAAGGTACTGCACTTAGGGTGGAAAAATGAAATGCACAGATATAGGATGGAAGACACCTGGCTGAATGAAACTACGTGTGAAAGGGATGTAGGAGTCCAAGTTAGACCACAAATTGAACATGAGTCAACAGTGCAATGCAGCAGCTAACAAGGCCAATGCGATTTTAGGCTGCATCAATAGAAATATAGTGTCCAGATCAGGGGAACTAATAGTGCCTCTATTCTGCTTTGGTTAGGCCCCACCTGGAATACTGTGTCCAGTTCTGGGCACAATTCAAAAAGGATGTTGAAAAAGTGGAGCGTGTCCAAGGGAGGGCGACTAAAATGGTGAAAGGTCTGGAAACCATGCCCTATGAGGAACGACTAAGGGAGCTGGGGATGTTGTCTGGAGGTTAAGAGGTGATATAATAGCCTTGCTTAAATACTTGAAGGGATGTCATATTGAGGAGGGAGCTAGCTAGTTTTCTGCTGCTCCAGATTAGGACCTGGAGCAATGGATGCAAGCTCCAGGAAAAGATTCCACCTCAACATTAGGAGGAACTTCCTGACAGTAAGGGCAGTTCAACAGTGGAACAAACTCCCTCGGAGTGTAGTGGAGTCTCCTTCCTTAGAGGTCTTTAAACAGGCTGGATAGCCATCTGTCGGGGATGTTTTGATTGTGATTTCCTGCATGGCAGGGGGTTGGATTGGATGGCCCTTGTGGTCTTTTCCAACTTTATAATTCTTCTCCAGGCTAAACACACCCAGCTCCCTAAGTCTTTCCTTGTAAGGCATGGTTTCTAGATGCTTCACCATTTTGATCGCCTTCCTCTGGACGTGCTCCAGCTTCTCAACATTCTTGTTGAATTGTGTTGCTCAGGACTGGACACAGTATTCCAGGTGAGGCCTGGCCAAAGTGGAATAGAATGGTACTATTACTTCCCCCAATCTAGGCACTATACTTCTATTGATGCAGTCTAGAATCACACTGGCCTTTTTAACTGCCACATCACACTGCTAATTCAATGTTCCTTCACACTACACCATGATAAAACTATGATTCCATTTTGTCAGGGCAACATCTTATGGAATTGGGATTTGAGTTGAGAAAGCTCTAGTGCCTCACCAGACTACAAACCCAAAGTTTCCATACGATGTAGCTGTGGCAGTTAAAGTGGAATTATTCTGCTATAATTGTGTAATGTGATCCAATCAAGATACAGTAAGTGATCACTATCTTGCAATAAATTTTGTCCTCTTTTGATCACCAGCTCGTGTCTCCATTTGAATCATCACTTGTCAGCTTACTACTACAGACTCTTCAGTAGTGACTTCGCATTTCAGAACCAAAAAAGACTTAGAACATTATAAAAATTCATAATTTATCCTTGTAATGGGACCATACACACCTTGAGGTTATCTCTTCCTTACAAAAGGTCCCTTGTTATTGACACCTGCCCTCTTTTTAACCTTTTTAAAACTGTCCCTGGATGACTAAGGGTTAGGGACCCAAGTGTCTTCCTCAAATTAATTCAATATCTTAGGTAGTATGTTTGCCTTTGCTAGAGTGCAAAGAATTCAGAGAAATCTGTTATAACAAATAAGCAGTTCGTCTCCTATTCAGAATGTAGTACTGAGATCCTTTGTCTCTCCCTCCAGCTTCTCTACTGGCTTGTCAGAATACCTCTCTTACTTATGCACTCTTGCTTTTATAGCTTCCAATTCCTCTGCAGCCCCTCCCTCATAGTCTGTTCAGTGACCCTGGTCTAAAACACACTGCAGAAATAATCCAGTTTGAGACTGCTTTCACTGCCCTGGCTCAGTTCTAGGGAATTCTGGGAACTGAAGTTTTGTGAGACATTTAGCCTTCTCTATCAGAGAGCTCTGGTGCCACAATAAAGTATAACTCCCAGGATTCCCTAGCACTGAGCCAGGGCAGTTAAAGCAGTCTCAAACTGGATTATTTCTGCAGTGTGTCTTCAACTCTTTAGTTAGTTCATTTGGTATTACTGTCCTGTATAGTAGGTATTAGAGTGATTAAAAAAGAATGGTACAGAAGCAAATAAAAGCAGGTTTACTTTTGCACTATTTTTGAATCACCCCATATTAAACAATGCACTTAATACACGTAGTAATGACTTTTAGTCCAATACAATAAAATGATTGTATAGTAGGTATTCCTAAACAATGTACTTAATAAGCAACAATTTTGTATTCTGATAAAACTAATACACTCAAAAAACATATGCAATATTGGTAGTATGCTTGTATCAACAAAATGCTCACTTTCCAATTTATGAACATGGCTGGTGTGAATAGGACCAGGCATGAGTGTTAGAAACCAAGGTTTGAATCCCTGGGCAAGTCACACTCTCTCAGCCTTAGAGTAAGGAAGGCAATGGCAAACACGCCTCAAATTGTGGCAAGATTGCTATAAGTCAGAAATGACTTCATGGCACACACCACAAATAGTGTGAATCAGAATAACAGATCTCACATGCAAGGAAATGCTGTTAAGTACTAGCTTTGAACCAAGAATTTAATTGACAGATTTCCTAAGCTCAGAATCACAAAAATATGGAGTGCTTTGCATCCGTTATTCTTCAAATGCATGATAAATCCCAGATTACTGACTGTACTTTATTGGAAACAAAATGAACATCAGTTTTATACATACAAAAATAGCACTAAAGCATAGTATTATTGAATTTATGTTCATATGAAATTACTAGCAAAGTTAAGTTTAAATGGATAGAATCTATACTATATTAACAGGTAAGAAAAAGGTGTGCATAATTTTTTTTTTACGATCAGAAAAAACAGTTTCAGTGCCGATACTGGTGATCCCTGGTCTAATAACACATAATATATTCAGATTACACAAATAACATGTACTACAGTATAGCAAGAAGCTACTTTTATAATTGCATCATTATAAAATTAGATAACTAGAGCAGTCTAACAGTCTTCCCAGTCACAGTCAAGAAGTCATCATCAGCCAATGCATGAAGTGCTTCTTCAAACATTTCTTTAGTGACAGCCTTAAAGAGGGGAGAAAAAAACAAAGTGAAGAAATTAATATCATACTGGACAAATTGAAACTGTACAGATGTATTCAGTTATAATTCTCCTCTTGGAGACCCTAAACAACTAAAGGAAATTGCATTGCAATGCCACCATTATAAAACTGGTTTTCTAATTTTCTTTATCTTGTAATTATGAGAAACCTATGAATTAAAGTGTGTTCCTGTTACTCTTGACCCTCTTCAGGAATTAATATTCAGGGTTTTTGTTGTTCAAATAGGTATGAAATATAGTTGAAGATAAAGTTGCAGTATGTAGCATACTTCACTATCTAACACCAGAACTGAGATTTTATTTCCCTCCCTCTTCCATTGCAGTCCTCTGTAGGCTAAAATCAAAACAAAGCTAAACAAAAACATGTGCCAAATGATTTCCTGGCTCTGTAAAGTAGATTTTTAGACTGAATGGGGGACTGCAGTTGGATCACAGATTATGGAAGAAGAAATGAGATCCAATGGAAGTTTGCCAGGGAAGAGAATCATGCAGCCTTCCAAATACTGATGGACTGCAATTCCTAGCATTCCTCACCCTTGGCTAGGGCTACAGGGACTTACAATTCAAAGTCATCTAGTAGTCTACAGAATTATCACTCTTTTTAGAAGGTACACATAACTGGAGGACAGCCTTTTGTAGTCCAGATTTTGTACCTTGTTTAAACCCCAGATCAAAATTATTGCATTGCTTTTTCTGCTGCCTCACATTTCATGCTAAATCCCCAAAACTGGATTATGAATGGGGAGGAAGCAAGTAAACAGCAAAAATATAGCATGAAAGTCTTCAGATATATAAATGAAACTTACTGTTTCAGATTGTGCACGGAGATCATCAAAGAGCTGTTGGTATCTTAGAGCTGGCGTTTTACCTTTAGACTGAATAAGCTTCTTCAAAGCTTGAGCGAGCTCTTCCTTACGTTTTCGAGCAGTGGCACTCATCCCTTAAAAAACAAATAAAAGTAATGATACTTTTTTCCAAGTATTATCAGAACACATTTGAATAGCATTTATATAAATTCCAATGCTACAAACTAGCCCTTTACATAGATCATTTTATTAACCAGTTCTTGGTTAATCAACAAGATAAAGCATAACTTGAGCAACACATTTGTCGGAAATATCAAAAATGAAGTAGCTTTTGGATATGGACCTGTAGTGAGAATAGATATATCCACAATGCCAGTTCTTGGATCAGTAGCAGATTGTTTTAGAGCTTCACGATGAAGACGTTTTGCTTCCTCTACATCTATTGTTTCCACCTTGGCAGAGAAACGGACTTTAGCATGAGCTTCTGCTAAACGAATCAATGACTCCAGCTGCCGAGGATAGGCAGAAACCATTCCTCTGCCACTTCCAATCTTTCTCATATCAACGTATGCCTAGTGCAGAAAAAAGTGAAAATTTATATACTACATTTGCATTATTGTGTACTTTTATATATCACTGCGTTCAAGGATTTCTATATCAGATATCATAATGATGAATGTGTACTATAAATATGAATGCAAGTGGAACAGTTATAGTATGGGACTACCAAAAAGAATCAGTTTCAACATTTTATTGGCTTTTAAATACTTCTAAGTCACTGGAATTAGCATTTTGAAATATCTATAAAGCTATTTGTAGCAAACTTGAGCAATTTCATGTATGGGGTCAGTTGTCCTATTTTGCTTACCTCTCCTTGCACCCCTTTTTTACAAGTACATTATATCCTAAGGGGCTAATGTGGCTGCATCTTAATGCAAATGTTAACACTTTCATACTGCAAATATACAAAATTCTTGGGGAGAGGTTTCATTAGTTCATTGAAGAGGTCTGTCAGACTACAATAGCATATAGAAAAGTATTTTAAAATAACATATAAGGTTGAAAATGCTTTAGATTCCTTACCTCAATGAGAGCTTGACTTGCTTCTTCACTCAATCTTGGATTGACATAAGTACGAGCATAAGCAATATAATCTCTTAACACTGCCATATCCATGTACTCCTCTTCCAACTGTTCTTCCGTTTGGTAATATAATGCAACCAAGTGGTGAGCCAAACGCCTGTCATATGCTTCATCTCGAGGATCCAGCATAAGGAAAATTAGATCAAATCTACATGAAAAAAATAAATTTATTTCCCTTTCATTAGAACCATTACCTTATAAATTTAGCAAAACTAAATCTGAAAATTTGTAGCTTGGAGCTTATTGATGTTTGGAACCAATGGAATACATCTGTGATCTAGAACCTCAGAATTAACTCTAGTTGTTCATGTAGTTCTTCATAAGTACTGTATAAATATAAAGAGGTACCAATTACCACCAATACTCTTTTCTGCAAAAAAAAAACAAACCCCCCCAAAAAAAAACCCACTATAAAAAAGAGCTTTAACTATTTAGAGCACAGAGCACAGTGAAGGTTTTACCAAATGATTATATAGTAATTATCTAAGGAGGAGAATATGCAGACATAAGAGACTACAATAAAATATTTTGCAAAGCATACCTAGACAACAAAGTATGGGGAAGTTGAATATTTTCAATAGTTGTTTTCTTTGGATTCCACTGAGATTCTATTGGATTAGCAGCTGCCAGGATAGAGGTACGAGCATTCAACTGGCAAATAATTCCAGCCTGTCAAGAAGAAAAGATTCAACATTTATTATGCTAGCAGAGTCAAAACTGGACACTTCTTCATATACAAGCTGCAGCAATAAATATCAGTATATTAAATGATGTTTGGAAATTCAATCCTCTTAATTAAAAAAATTGTTTCAGTGAACCAAGTCTCAGTTATTACTTATGAAATTTAAAATGGTACATTTGTTTTAGTATTCCGCACCCTCAGACACATCCCCTTCCACAATACTCCATTCTCCTTCTCACCTGCTCTCCCACCCCACAAAAATGTTAACTAGGGCTGCATCCACATTGCAGAAATTAACCTCCAAAGCTCAATGCTATGGCATTCTGGGAACTATAGTTTTGGGAGACATTTAGCCTTCTCTGTCTAAGAGCTCTAGTGCCACCACAAATTAGTTCCCAGAATCCCACAGCATTGAGCCCTGGCAGTTAAAGTAGTGTCAAACTGGATTATTTCTGCAGCACAGAAGCAGCCTAGAATTAAGTGGCTACTAAACACAGTCTTGGGAAGGCGCCTCTGCATCTCTTCTCTTTTTGCCTCTGGAACAGATCCCACCCACACTTGTCAACTCTGAAGCTCGATTGAACTTGTTACTTCCCTTGTTTATGGGTCTGCTGTTTTGGTTACAAAGATTGCCATGCTTCATTATCTCTTAAATAGGAAGAGAGTAACTTATTGCAGATATTTCCGGTGAGTTTCTTACTTTAGCAATAGACAGTGTTTGTTGCTCCATAACTTCATGAAGAACTGATCTTGTGCTTTCATTCATTTTATCAAACTCATCAATACAGCAAATCCCATTGTCACTGAGGACCAATGCTCCAGTCTGCAGAACTAACTGTCTGGTTTCAGGATCCTTCATCACATATGCTGTAAGACCAACTGCACTAGAACCTTTTCCAGATGTATATTGGCCTCTTGGAACCAGGTTGTAGACATACTGAAGCAACTGTGATTTACTGGTACCAGGATCTCCACAAAGCAAAATGTTGATCTCGGCACGGAAGTTACCTCTGCCAGTGTGGCTGAAATCCTTCCTTGAGCCTCCAAATAGCTGTAGAAGAATGCCCTGCAAGAAAAGGTTTTGACAACCAACTTAATTTTTAATGGGAAATCCAATTAATATGTACAAACATGATTTAATTTTTAATTGAGATTTTAATGAATCCCCATTAGATGTACCCATTGGTGTGTGAAAGCAGCTTTTCAGCCACGAGTCTGGGATTGTGTCTAAGTGTTGCAGCCACATGAATTTACTTAATCACACTGCCTCCAGAATTGTCATGAAAACTATACACATCTGTAGACACATTAAGAGATACCTCACTTAAAATATTATGTACTTTTTAAACTGTCAGACCACTTCCTGACTTCTGATACTAAAAACAACCTGTAGGTTTTTGTTTAGATTCACAATGCAAAAGGCAGTACAAATCCTTCTGATTTAGTTTCTCATTTCTAACATGAAATCTAGGGAGGAAATAAAAAAATATGACTGAAAGATTTCTTAGAATTTATTTCTTGTCCCGTATATTATGCACTAAGAAACAGAAGGGGAAAAAACACTGAGCTTGTGTTGTTGTCCAAAGAACTCCTTCATTTATCGCTACCAATGTTGTTTTTTAAAAACTATAATTCTTAAGTGGTAGTGTGCTGAATATGAACATGGGTCTTCAAATATGAAAAACTGTTACTGTCAAAGCTTCTTCAAAAAGTTATTTATATAGAAAGATTATTTCTTATAATTCAGTCCCTTTACATCTACATGCAGATGCCATCCTCACCTGGACAGTGTATTAATATAGACATTTTGCTTAGTGTACGTGTTTTTGTTCACAAATTCATGCATATTCGTATTTTAACATTTTATAAGGAAATAACATTTAAATTAGAACAGCTTATTAAAAGCCAGTATTTAACATGTGTAATTTTTACTGTCTTACACACAGCCACAGCTCCAAGTGCCCTCCTTGCCTTTCTCTTCCTCTCCAGGATAGAAAAAGTCTGGGAAGCAGCAGAGAAGGATCAAGGCCTCCAAGTCTTGTGACATCCCCCTGAGCAACTCATGCCCCCTGGGTGTCCCACCCCACAATTTGAGAACTGCTGTTATAATTGAATTATATACTTTCATCTTAATTTTCCATTTTATTTAAGTTTTTAAACCACATATTCTAAATGATGACTATACCATCTTTCAGAACTTCTTCAACTCATAAAATTATGTTTTTCGATCTATCTTACTATGCATATGCCAACATACATGTGGAAAGACATTAGCATCTGAGTGCAAAGACCAAAAAGTTTGATCAATGGGCTATGTGGCTTTGATTTTCATCTGTAATTTTGAATTCTGCTCACCTTTTTAATATCTTCCTGCTCATAAATACTTGGAGCAAGTGCTGAAGAAAGCCTGTCATAAATATCTGGTTTTGTAGAAAGCTCTTGAAGCATTTTTTCACGCTCTTCTGTAAACATCTTCTGCTCTGTTCCTTCTTCAATGCCATGCAAACGTTTTGAGTCAGTTTTGCAGTAATGAATAACATCAATGTGGGTCTTATAGACAGATCTTACACTGCTCATTCTTGGAATGACACGGACTGGGACTGCTCTGTATATACCTGTTCAATTGTCACAAAGAGACAAAAAACATGTTATTGTATATAACAGGCAAAATCAACATGTATATACACTTATTGGTTTAGTTTTTATACGTAAGTGTGCACATATCAGATAGTTATGCTATGTAGTATCCACATCTCATTTATATCAAAATACATGGCTCAATAAATTAACATTCATCAGCTTTGTTTGTTTGTTTGATCAGTAGAAACATTCACATCTAAAATATCTTCTAACACTGGTATGTAACCCAAGGATGTGGACAGGATTCTTGGGGAGATGACAGCCACATGCGTGTTAGATCCTTGTCCTTCCTGGCTTATTTAAAAAGGTAGTGGAAGAGGTCAATGCTTTGCTAAAACTAGGAAGAGTTCTATCTTGCCTAAAGAAGACAATTATAAAAGTCTGTTATAAAACCATTACTAAAAAGAAGTCCTCCTTGATCCCACCATTCTGGATAATAATCAGCCAGTTTCTAATATCCCATTCTTGGACATGGTTCTGAGGTGTGAGGTAGCCTCCTAGTTCCAGGGGCTTCTGGTTGAGAAGCAATATGTAGGTTCATTTCACTCTGGTTTCAGCTCTGATTGTGGTTACGTGTCGCTGTTGGTTATGAAGGAGAAATGAACTCGGGGGAATTAGAGATAATTCCTGGTTCAGGCTATCTCCCCCCCCCCCCCATGTCTGTGTCCTGGGGTGGCAGAGTACTCATGATGCAGTATGCATCTTTTTTTAAGGTGTAAAACTATGCAGAATGTCATCCTTTTGTACAAAATCAATAAACATGTATGTATATCGAAATACTATATTCAATTGCTTGTTTAATGAATCTTAGAAATTACATTTATTATAATTAGCATTATCATCCTACCTTTTCCCAGTTTGTGACTCAAAGTAGCATACAATAGCTTTTTCAAAAACTCACAGAATAACCCTGTGATCAGTTTGCCCTAGTGTTCCCGTAAGTCAGTAATGATTTGAAGACACCCAACTTCATCAACAACAAATGATGCTGAAATCCTACCTGTAACATTGATTCTGTCACCAGGCTGAACCTTATCCACTAGATCATTGTGAGCAAAGAGGACTATGGTGTATGGTGTCTGGCCAGCCGGCATATCTTCTGGAGACTCCTGCAGTTTGATCTGACGCAAAATCAATACTTAGTTCAAATGCAATAAAGTTTTTTTTATCAGACCAACTAATTCTGAGACATACTATATCAAAGCATTTCAGACTATATATTATTAAGATGCAGCTTTTGAGAATAAAATACAAACAATATCATTCTTCAAAATGAAAAGTTTCCAAGGCAGAATAAATCCATTCAGAGTTCCAGTAGCATCATCTTGATTTGAGTAAGGGATTGTCCTGCAGTAATCAGCTGAACAGTAGATATAGATTATTTGCTTGAATTTCTGCTATAGTGTGTGGGAAGCTCATGGCCTATTTAATCCTGTTTTTAATACTGAAAATGCCCTCCGTGTGGGCATTTTTAGTAAAAAGGCATAAAGTGCATGGGCCGGCAATTTCACCCAAGCCTAGGAGAAACGTCTCCAAGCTAGGAAGTAGTTGGGGTGAGGACAAAAAACAGGGCACTTGATCATATATTTTTGAAATGCATGTGGTAGATTTTGAATGTAGAAAAGCAAGCAGAACATATTCCAAGGCTTGATGGAATACCAATCGAAATTACCTACCACAATGTAGATTTGTTTTAGATGTAGGAGAAAGAATATTGCTACTTGTAATACACACACACACACACACACACTACCCATATAAATAAAATAACTCAGGTTCTATAAGCCTGCCTTAGATAAAAGTCAGGATACCAAAGAAGGACATTTTGAAAGGTATAACCTACAGTTTAAAATTAATGGTTTAGCTATACACGTATCTTTAGATCAGCATATGGCCCAGGCAGGAAAGGATCTGCAAATTTCCAATTGTGTAGCATGGACTAACAATACTAAATTAGTTATGCAGAAATGTATTTCAGTATGTTTACAGAACACATGTGTGACAGTTTACTATTGAAAATTGAACATGTCAGAAAATATCAACTGAAGAAGAGATTAACGTACCATCTGTTTATCTGAGAATAGAGAACGATTATGAATCAAAGCCATACTGTGTGTGGTGTTACAATTCTTGCATGCTGATGGTTCAGCAATCCTGCCCCGATCAATTTCTACTCTTGCTGTAAAACCACAGACTTGGCATTTGAAAAAGGCTTCTTGCATTTCTGGAATCAACTGTGAGCTTCTGATCACCATGCCACTTATAGTGATAAGTTGGTCAATATCTATGATGTTAAACAAAAACCAGTTATGAAATCCAATTTCAGTATTACTAATTGTAATGTAGATCTGATTTCCATGTGGAAGCTTGACAATGAAAAGAACTGATAGAAGAAACTGTAAATAATTCAAAATATGCTGGAAGAGGCTTTTATGGATACCATGGACCACCAAAAAGACAAATAAATGGGTTGTAGAGCAAATCACGCCTGAATTGTCACTAGAAGCTAAAAAGGGTGTTATTGTACTTTGGGCATATCGTAAGACATAACTCACTCAAAAAGTGAAAAAACTGAAGGCAATAGGAAAAGAGAGATTACAATACCAGTGGTATGGCTAAACAAGGAAGTTACAGCCCTGAGTTTGCAAAACTTGAGTGATCAGTAACAAGACCTCTTGGAGGTCTCTCACTCATATGTTCACCACAGGTCAAAGCCAGATGACACCAATAGTAATATAGCGATAGCATGTACATTTCTATACTGCTTATCAGTGAACTCAACACTCTGTAATAAATAAATAATTTTTTAATTTCTATCCTGCTTTTTGCCAGGCAATCAAAGCGGCGTACAACAGGTTAAAATACATCCATATATACATAATACCCCCCTTAAAACAAGATTAAACAATGTAAGATCAAAAACTACATAATAAAACTGACTAAGCTGTAAGTGGTCTATAGTCTGTAAACTATTGTCCTCAACAAGCTAGGTACTCATTTTACCAGCCTACAAAAGGATAGAAGGCTGAGTCAATCTTGAAGCCCCTGGGACTCAACTCACAACCTTGTGGTTTGCATCAGCTGGGCTCCCGAGAGAGAGAGAGAGAGAGAGAGAGCATGACAGTTTACTATCCTAACTTGTGCGCCACTGGAAAGATTTGCTGTAAATATGCAATTATCCTCCATGAGGAAATTATGGTGGGATCACTAGTGTTCTCATCTTTTTCCAACAGTCAAGTTTTCTGCATAATATTGAAAATTGTACTCAAGTTCATTTTGTTACAGGTATAATTCCTGGCATGTCTTTACTTGAACAGATCAATTTAATATGCAACAATATCTCTGATAACATCAAGACTCTTCTCGCTGAAATAGCTTACCTTCTGGATTCAAGCTCCTCATGTTTCTAGTCTTTAATGCATTGTATGGCCTAACTTGAATTTGATGTTCCAGTACAGAGTCAGGGTGATGGTCAAAGAAGATTTCGTTAGCAGCCATATCAAATGTTGGAATAACTTCCTGGACAAATTGGATATGAACCATAAATATATGCTAATACCTTTGCATGAGACAAACAAACATATTTGATATGCCTGTGACTATTAGATGGAATCAGCACTGGCTATGCTAATGATTACTCTTTTTTCTTGCAAAATTGTTTTTTCTTTGGCACCTAGTTACCATTGTTATTTTTATTTCATTTTCATAGATAATTGAAAATGGAACCAAGGTAATTGTACCTGTCCAAGGTATGTCAGATTTGTTTTCCAAATAGCAGCTCCTAGTGCTGCATCACAAATGTATCTTACTACAAGTTGGAACTGCAAATTATTGAGTGGTTACTTCTAATTCTTCCCCCTTTTCTTTTCTCCTTTTATTATTTGTTAGTGCCCCCTATCAAAATCTTAATATTTTAATTTTTTGTTCTGAAATAAAATAATATGGCAACACTTTAATTTTAAGTCTTGTTAATAGTGTATTGAAGAACTTACTGGAAAACCTTTGTCTTACCTGTGGATAGCACATCAGTTGTCTGTAAAGATTTTCATCAAATGATTTCAGATGGTCACAGTTTACATTTAGAAATGGTTCTCCAATTAAATTTATCTGGAAGACATTGGATTGGATTGTCATTCCAAAAAGCTGACAACTATAATTTAAATCTTAAAATGCAAGTTAATTTAATCAATAGTGCTACAACATACCTCTTCTAGTCGCTGCATATACAGGGGCTCATTAAGATCCAACCCAATATTTTCTTCTTCTTTTGCCGTTGGATCAGTAAAACGCTGAAGAAATCTCTAAACATTTGAGAACACAAATCAAGTTTTTAGTGTCTAGATTCATCCAAGAGAATTGGGGTAGGTCAGAAGTTACAATGTGATCCCAGTGCTTCTTCCATATGTGATATATATGTTATGTAATTTAAGTAAAAATTACTTGGAGGCACACAACAACAAATTTCATTACAGTAACTGGACACCATTAATTAGAAATGTTACAAAAATTTATCTTGGGGTGGCGACGCATCTGGGGAATTCTCTTATTCTATTCCTGTGGCTACTGGATTTCATCTAATTCCTTTCCCTTCAGGACTAGTTTCAGTTCAGTTCACAACAGTTCACCAACACCATCATATTCCCTTCTCCTTTGCTTTATGCTGTCAGCACGATCTTTACACAAATCAACTCTTGATATCAAAAATATGAAGTGTGTTATAGTATTGTTGACTATTAAGCTTTGCTGTTATATACTTAGTGACCAAATAGTAAATACAGTGGACCCCTGTTATATGCTGGGGTTTGGTTCCAAGGTCCCCCGTGTATAACAAAATCCGTGTATGCTCAAGTCCCATTAAATATAATGACATAGCAAAATGGTGTCCCTTATAAAAAATGGAAAATCAAGGTTTGATATTTGAAATTTATACTTTTTTGAACATTTTCAAACCATGTATGCTTGAATCTGTGTACAGAAGGGCCGACTGTATGGTTTACCAAAGGAAACAAACCATTTTTTAACTTGCAGTCTCAAAATGTTACATAATTACACGATTCCTCACCATTTTCCACAACATTAATACTTGCTTAGAGATTTATATACAGAATAATTACTTTACATTGTAGTCTTTCTCTCATATTCATTCTCACAAGTTCTTCCCCCCACCCCAGTATCTTAACTCATTTTTCCTCTCCTAAACCTTACCTCTTTCACTTTCACAGTCTGCACCATTTCTAACCCATACACATTGTCAGTCATTCCATACTTAATTATTCCTGCCCCCTCCCTTCCAATCAAGTATGATGGTGACTGAAGTGACATCAGCAGAAACCTGGAGCAGGTCCAGTTGAATACAGACTAGAACCAACCTGAGGGCCTGTTTCATAACAATACAGGCAGAAAACACACATTTCTTCTGTTGCCACTGCACCTGCAGAGCCAGCCAACAGAGCAGTTTTGAGCGACCGCAGGTATGTGAGAGGGAAATCTGGACCACTTAATAGCCCACTATGAACAATGTGTTCAGCATATTGCAGATAAAACCACTCAGATCTGCTCTGATTTGGATGCTATAATTAAGAGATCCAACGGCTATAAACCTTGGTTTCTGCTTGCCCTGTTATAATGGATACAACTCAAAGATTAAATTAATGGTGAGGTGAGCCATTGCAAGTGTGCTAGTTAGATCCTTGTTCTTCCTGGCTTATTAAAAAGCCAGAGGACTGGGCAAATGGCTAAGTTAAGTTCGAAGATGTTACAAGATCCCTTTTCCATTATGATTTTAAATAATCACATCTTTTGCATCTGAGGAAACAGACTAAGCCTACGAAAGCTAACACTACAACTTCTTGTGCTCAGTTAGACTCAAATGTGCTACAAGATCTCTTTGCATACCGATATTCCAGATGAACCGAGCTGTGTCTCTGAGTAATTTTAACTGAAACTGGATAAATACTGCCAACATATGAAGTTAAAAACAGATTCCCACACATGTGGCAATCACTGTCCACTCACCTGGAACTTTTCTTTGCATGAAGCCACATTGACATCTGTACCCCAAATCACAAGCTTTTGTCCAAGAGACTGTTCACTTGCTGTTGCATCCTCTGCTGTAGGCTAAATACAAGAGTAGAACATGAATTTTGATTTTAAGGCTGAAATCCTTTGCTCAGTTATCAAAGAGTGTCTGTAATGACTGTATGTTAACTTTTGTTATCTGTAGAATATGAAATGCTTACCACATCAGAATGAAGATCCACCTGCCTGGTTTTGCGTACAGAGC
The DNA here is from genome assembly GCF_019175285.1 of Sceloporus undulatus. NCBI lineage: Eukaryota > Metazoa > Chordata > Lepidosauria > Squamata > Phrynosomatidae > Sceloporus > Sceloporus undulatus. The sequence goes on along the minus strand of NC_056525.1, from coordinate 195,467,308 downwards.
CAAGATCAGCCCTCTGTCGAATTGGAGTTCCACGCACACCACTCCTTGGGGTTCCTTCTACTCTAGAGCTGGGTGTGCCATAGGTCAGTGGTGAACTAATATCAAAGTCCAGTGGAACTGCTGCAAAGAAATATCATTCTTTAAAAATACTAATACATTTGCTACAAATGACTACCTATTTAACTACTTCAAAGGGAAAACAGGAAATAAAGAAATAGAGTAGTAACTGAGCAGCTCTCTAGAGGTTGTTAGTCTGCAACTCCCAGCACCCTTAGGCAGTTGTGAAAAATGCTGGGAGGAATACAGTCAAAACAACAGCTGGAAGGCCACACATTTCACAGCCCCAGCATAGAATATTACAGAATGATGCAAGGCTCCTTTCAAATCAGTATGATGCATAAATTGGCATTATTAGACCCGAACAACAATAAAGCTGAACTTGCTTGAACCACTTGTACAGTACCCAAAGTACTAATTGTAAAGATATTACAAGAGGAACAGGTTTAAATAAACTCATTAAATGTGTTTAATTGGATCATCTTATAAAAGCTTCACAGTTCATTTGATAAACTATTAAAACAGAAATGTCAGTCTACCACAGGGCTGTGAATGCGGAATCAGTGATATGTCTGACACTATGTTTAGAGTTTATTTATTGAATCAATATAGTTTTCCAACAGAATGATAAATCCTTATGGACCCAACTCACCCAACCTTAAACACTCTGTCTCAGTTTCACTGGGATGTTCAGTGTGAATTTAAGTATCTCCCAATAAAAACAATAGGAATCTTGTGATGGATGAAACCCAGTGCTCTATTACGTATTTTTTTAAATTCTCATTACTAATGAAGATCTTTCATTGTACAAAGAATGCCCATTATTTTGAAATATTGTCAGCTTTTTTCTCCATGTACTATTTTTTTTTCACAGCAGCATGACCCATAGAACTGTACGTATGGCAGAAATGTGTGGATCCAATAAACTTCTTGGAGCTAAAAATCAAAATGTGAAGTCGAAGGCTTTCATGGCCAGCATCCATAGTTTTTTGTGGGTTTTTCGGGCTATGTGGCCATGTTCTAGAAGAGTTTCTTCCTGACGTTTCGTCAGCATCTGTGGCTGGCATCTCATCAATCAAAAGTTTGGACTCAGCCCAAGCATCTTGCTCTTCATAGGCATCCTTCATTCCCCAGAATCCAGTATGAGGGACAACAACTAGGATAAAAACTACCCTTTTACCAAAATGTCACAAAGGGAATACTACCAGAAAATCCTGTTTTAAACAAATACAAATGTTTGATGCTTGCATGCAGAGAGAGAGAGAGAGAGAGAGAGAGAGAGAGAGAGAGAAGCAGCCTGTTGCTACTACTCACTTCCCCAAGTTAAAGATATCTACCTTGCATCCCATTGTGGGGGAAAGGTGGGATATAAATTATTTAAATAAATGAATAAATACCTGAATGCTGGAACTGTGGTGGACTGGAAAACAGAGCATCTTGAACATTTGGACTTTGTGTGTCGACGGGTGGAGAAGTAGGCATTGGCTGCAAGTCTCCTGTGGATGTGGAATCATCTGGACGGCGCCGCTGTGATGCAGGAGACTGTACATCTTCAGAAACAGTTGCAAGAAGATGAAAGAAATAATTTTATTTGTGCTGTTGTGTATAACTGAAATTTAAGCATATTTAAACTTAATTTTTCAAAAAATAAGTGCTAGAATATGATTGAAAAAATAGACAGCTCATCTGTTTGTTTTTACATTTTATTTAATAATGACTTCTCATTTTATGAAACAAAATACAGCATATATCTAGCTATAGCCATAATGTGATTATATTCTGGGTTTATAAACAAAAGTAGTACCCAAAATATACATTGTAACTCGGATCCCACATTTCACTGAGCTGAAAAAGATTCTAAAATGTAATTTAAGACGATCTAATTCTTTCTTTTGCCTGCCAAGTTAAGTTGTTCTGTTTTAACCAGTTTGAGAGTTACAAAAGGAATTTGCTGTTTTTGGTGGATTCAACTGCCCTACCCCAACTACACTGCTGAAATAATCTGGTCTGACACATGGCTCAACGCTGTGGGATTCTGGGAATTGTAGTTTGTTGTGGTACCAGAGCTCTGCTTTCCCCCAGTTCTTGTCAAAGAGCTGAGCTGGGAGGTAATCAAAGTGAACAGAAGTATAATGTACCTGGGACGAGCTGGGAATTGATTAATAGAAACGAAGCCAACACATGGAAGTGAATGACTCTTTCTCTAGGTACAATGGACATCATGCCCATTCTCTGCATATGGTGAAGGTGACATCCAGGAATGGCATATACCTAAACTGCTCAAGACATTGGGAAAGGGGCAATTTTAGGATGGGGAAGCTGTCAAAAGTAACCTCCTTCAAAGGCAAGTTAAACAGAAGCAAACTTAACCAATATGTAATATCTGCGAGAGGGTGCAATTTTAGGATGGGGGAAGTTGTCAAAGTAACCTCCTTCAAAGGCAAGTTTATCAGAAACAAACTTCTCCAATTTATACTATCTTGTAAACGTTGAAGGATGTATAGTTCTCTGTGGTCTTTTTGGGCTGTGTGCCCAAATTCTAGAAGAGTTTATTCCTGATGTTTCGCCAGCATCTGTGGCTGGCATCTTCAGAGGAATAAACTCTGCTAGAACATGGTCACACTGCCCAAAAAACCCACAAAAAACTATGGATGCTGGCCATGAAAGCCTTCGACTTCACACTGAAGGATTTGACCAGGCCACTGCATGGCAATTTCCACTAATGGAGCATTGGTATAAAAGGTCACAGATGTAGCTTCTGAATCAGTAGAATAAGCAGCAATGTGGGATACAACCTGGTAGAATGAGCAGTAATGATGTGACTGAAAAAGGCCAAAGATGTGGAGTACTTGAGAGAACACTAACTGGTCCAGACTCCATTCTTCTGGATCCAAGATCTGGCTACACAAAAAGTCCATCTGGCTGCTGAGGTCCCCTTCGATGTAGTGGCCAGTTATGGGCAGCATCAGCACTGAGAGGCTGGCGAAGGATGCCTAGGGAAAGACACACTCTGGGGCTGCAGCAGCATATCTGCAGTAAATGATGCAACAAAGCTTCTGCTGGGAAAGAAGGGGATTCGACTTTACCTACTGAGACTGTCTGTGCCTATAATTAAGAAAGTAGCTGCCTCCAGAATCCCTTACTGGACACACGCGAACAGCCAAAGAAACAGAAAAGAGGAGGGCAGGCAAGTCTGTGCCACCAGCTACTACCAGCATGTCAAAAAAGCACAGGTCTGCAAATTAGAAATCATAAAGAGGAATGTTTCCAGAGTTAGAATCCTAGAGTTGGAAGAGACCGCAAGGGCCCTCCAGTCCACTCTCCTTCTGCCATGCAGGAACTCTCAATCAAAGCATCCCCATTGACAGATGGCCATCCAGCCTCTGCTTAAAGACTTCCAAGGAGGGAGACTCCACCACTCTCTGAGGATAGGAATAGTGTGTACAGGTTTCAAAGTCACATTTTAGAGAATGGTGTTCACAAATCAGAGGATTGATTTAAAGAGCTGGGTAAGTTTGGCCTGTAGAAGAAAAGTTCAAGGGGAGACAGGAGAGCAGTCTTCTTCACACATTTGTCTGGCAGAAGATGGAACCAAACTGCTCATAAGGAATGAATGGGAGGAAACTGCAAGGAAGCCAATAGCTAAACCTGACTTAAACTTGGTCCTGGAGGTTACAATATTTTAAATAAGTAAATGAGCCTTTGCTGTTCCTGCCGAGATGCAGTTTGTTGTCCTTGTATGTCTTGAAGTCGTTCCTGACTTATGGCGACCCTAAGGCAGACCTATCATGGGGTCTTCTTGGCAAGGTTTGCCATTGCCTTCCCCTGCGGAGGCTGAGAGAGTGTGCCTTCTTGCCCAAAGGCACCCAGTGGGCTTCATGGTCTCCAGAGTCGCAGCCCAAGACTTGAACCACTTCACCAGCCTGGATCCCATCATAATCTTTAACAGTGCTGGGTTTTGTGCTGCTGGCAACATTTACTCCGAAGCTAAACAGATGCCCATCGAGGCCACACTGTTCACCAAGATGGCTCCATGGCATGGGATTCTGGGAATTGTAGTCTGTTGAGAGACAAGGCTCACAAAACTACAACTCCTGGAAGAGAAATCAATGCGCATTGCCTTTTGTTTCCCTTTTGTCCCTGGTTCTTTATAACTCCTCCTCCCCTTTCAATGCGCTACAGAAATAATAATCCGGCTTGAGACCGCTTTAACTGCCCTGGCTCAATGCCAGGGGATCCTGGGAACTGTAGTTTCCTCTGTCACAGAGAGCTGTAAACTACAGTTCCCAGGATCCCCCCTGGGAACTGAGCCAGGGCAGTTAAAGCGGCCTGGAAGTGGATTATTATTTCCGCGGTGTGCGTTTCGGATCCTCCTCAGCCCCTTACCCTCCGCAGGGGGATCGGTAGCGTCTCCTCCTCCTGGAGGGCCCGGTCTCTGGCGCTTGTTGCCCCGCTGGCGGCGGCTGGGAGTGGAGGCCGGAGAAGACATGACGCCGCCGCCGGAGGCAATGGATCCTGCGGCGCAAGAGAGAAGAAGCGAAAGGGTTCGAGGGAGAACAGCAGAGACACCACGCTTCTCCCTCAGGCGCGCATGCGCGAACGGCGAGAAGAAGAAGAAGAACCCTGTGCCGCCGCCGCCCCCTCACTTACAACCCTTCTTTTCCCGCGAAAAGGGATCACGTGACCTCAGGCCTTTCGCGGGCTTTCGCCGCCAATCCCCAAACGCGGGAGGAACCAACCAACCGCCCGCTGGAAAAGGAGGGGTGCCTCGTTGCGTCTTTTTCGATATCTTTGCGGCAAAGAATTGGAGCGAGATCAACCAAGAGGCGTCCTTCATTGTTTTTCGCCTCTCCCCCCCAAATACGATTGCTTTGAAACACTCACACACTTTTATTTAATAGTGAACCCCACCAACCTCCCCCCCGGTTTCACAATGGTACCGCTCTTTGGCAGAATTCCCCTGATGAGGAAGAGCTCATTAGCATGAGCGGGGAGGGGGGGATAATTAATAATAATTTGTTATTTTTAATTATGAATTATAATGTAAATATTATAATAATAATTATATATAAATATTTATGGATAATTATTATATATAAACATAATATCAATAAAATGATTATAATATCTATATATAATAATCATTACATTTATATTATAGATATAGTAATTATATTTATATAATAATAATAATTTATTAGTAGTATTAATTATAACAGTTATAGATTGATGCCTATCAATTACCTCAAGACACTTTTTATTATGCTCTGTTATGCTCTTTATTATGGTATTATACCACCAAAAAGACACTTTTTATTACGACTTGGAAACTTAGCTCCCCCCCCCCGTTCAGGCTTTAATGGTTTCATCCGTCGTCAGCCCCTTTATTTTATTGGCCCGGAAGCCGAACGCGCAACTCCCCCCGCCCCCGCGGCGCCGTTGGTATCGTCCGCTCCCTGCCTCCCCTACGAAGTGTTTTGGTTGCGTCCGCTGCCGAGGCGCCTTCCTTGAGGCGAGCAAAAATGGCGGCTTCTCCGGCGGCGGGGCTCCAGGGTTTCCTGCTGCAGCTCCACGGCGCCCTCCGGAGCCCGGACCCGAGCGGTGCCGCCCTTCACGCCCACAGCCTGGTCCGGTCCCTGGCGGAGACTTGTGTCGCCAGCAGCGGGGAAGGCGTCTTGGGTGCGTAGTTGTAGCACACACCAGCGATCCCCAAAACTCTGAAGTCTTTTGGACTACAATTCCCAGAAGCCTCAGCCGTCTCGACCAATGGCCAGGGATTCTGGGAGCTGAAGTCCAAAAGCTCGGAAGAAGGCAGTCCATCAAACAGTGATGCTTTTATTGGCCAAGAAATATAATGCAGTTCGGTAGCACTTGAAGTGCTGAGGGTTCAAGGCTGTGGAACCCTGGGGTTTGGAGTTTGCCAAGGTTCTTTGCGCTTGCTCTGCTAAAAGAACCCTGCTGTGGATCCCGGGATTTGTAGTTTTACTGGCTCTTTCGCCTGCTCTGCTAAAGCCTGCTGGTGGTGGCTCGAAAAACTACGAATCCCACTATTCTGTAGTATGGAGCCATGGCAGTTTCAATGCTGCATCTGCATTGTAGAAATAACCCAGGTTGACACTGCTTTGACTGCCATGGCTCAGTGCTGTGGAATCCTGGGATTTGTAGTTTGTTGTGGCATCAGAGTTCTCTTACAGAGTCCTCCCTAAATATGTTGCTTTTGTTGTGTGCCTTGAAGTCGTTTCTGAGTTAAGGCAACCCTGTGATGGGGTTTTCTCGGCAAGGTTTGTTCAGAGGAGGTTTGCCGTTGCCTTCCCCTGAGGAGGCTGAGACAGTGTGACTTGCCTAAGGTCACCCAGTGGGCTTCATGGCCAAGCTGGGAATTGCACCCTGGTCTCCAGGATCTCAGCCCAGTGCTCAAACCACTGTGCCATGGTGCTGTGTTACACAACTACTAATCTCAGGGTTCCATAGCATTTTGCTAAGGTAGTTGAAGTGGTGTCAACCTGGATTATTTCGGCAGCATGGAAGCCGCCAAAGTGGTGTCAAACTGGGTTATTTTCACAGTCTAGATCAGTGGTCCCCAAACTGTGCTCTTTAAAGGATTTTGGATGTCAGTTCCCAGAATCCCAGACTATTGGCCAACATGGCTGAAGCTTCTGGGAGCTGAAGTCCAAAATCTCTTAAAGGGCCCAGTTTGGGGACCACTGGTGTAGATACTTGTGGGAGTGTGTTTCTGAATCTGCACAACACTTTTGCAGTGACAGGATTGTGATGTGAAGATTATGCCCCCTTATGCAGAAGAGCTTCCCTTCCTCTTTGAAAAATGGCTGTGGTTGTTGACCTGCAGAACTTATTAGGACCTGAAGGAGAAATGGTTAACCAACTCCACTAGCCATGCACTGGGACTGTCTACTGTGGCTGCCTAGGGTTACAGGAGCGTTGAGCAATCAGATGTGTGTTTGCTTGATAATAACTTCTTTTTTGCAGCCAGAAGGGTTTATATCTAGATTGTAAACTGGTCATATATTATGTAAGTTTGTTCCAGAGCTTGGAAGTGTTGCGTATTTATTTGTTTCTCAGTTTCTCTGCCATCAGGTCGGTTGGAGGATCCTGAGAGTTGTGGTCCAACTTTTTGGAGAATTGTAGTCCAGTAACTTTTTCTCCATCTAGTTTATTCAGAAATAAGTTGTGCTGCGTTCAGTGAGGTTTGGTTCCTAACAGGGTGTTCAGAATTGCATCTGTCAGTATGTTCACCACATTGCATGCATTTTCCTCACTAGACCAGGAGTAATCATTAGTCCTAAACACACTGAATCCAGTTTGAGACTGCTTTAACTGCCCTGGTTCAGTGCTAGGTTATTCTGGGAACTGTAGTTTTGTGAAACATCTAGCCTGCTCTTTCAGAGAGCTCTGGTGCCACAATAAACTACAAATCCCAAGATATCCTAGCACTGAGCCAGGGCAGTTAAGCAGTCTCAAACTGGATTATTTCTGCAGTGTGTTTTGGACCATTGTCTAATAAAGGTTGAGCCTCCCTTATCCAAAATGTTTTGGCCCAGAAGTGTTTTGTATTTTGTATTTTTTTTTTATTTTGCAATACCAGAATTGGCGTATGAATGAGTGATAGTCACATGTCCAGCACCCACTGAGTTTTTCCTTAAGGAGCCTTTGCATTTTTGCCACTGTCAGAAATTTAATAGATGAGGTGAGGACTCAGGTTCCTGCAGCCCATCACACAAGGACGCTGTAAAAAGTGGACACCACAGACACTTGAACAGCTGTTGGCACACTTTCTGACCTTTTAGGAAAGTAGCCCTGGGAAGGAGGGAAGCATCCAAACAGATTTGGCTGCTATCACCAACTGGTGTTTCACTACTGTCACCATAGTAGCTGGGAAGGGAGGGAAACGTCCAAGTGGATTCTACCACCTTCGCCAACAGGAACATAACTTGGCTACCATAGCCCTTGTAGCTGAGAAGGGAGGGAAACATCCAAGCAAAATCAACCACTACCATGCCCGCTTCTTCACTTGGCCTCTGTATCCCTTGTATCAGGGAAGGGAGGGGAAAGTGTAAACAGATTGATCCACTGACACCACCGCCTGCCCCTTCACTTGTCTGCTATGTAGCAAGGAAGGGAGGGAAAAGTCCAAACAGATTGAGCCGCCACTTGCCTCTTCATTTGGCCTGTTTCCCTTGTATCAGGGAAGGGAGGGAAAAGTCCAAACAGATTCACCCGCTGCCACTGCCGCCTACCTCTTCACTTGGTCTCTGTTGCCCTTGATGGATAGCGGAATGCTCTGTCAATATCGTGCAATAATGCTATGATTATCAGACGCCTTGTGGCATTGTGATTATCACACAATTATCCCATGAATAAAGAGGCCTTCTAGGGCCACTTTTTATTCATGGGATTTTCCCTTGAATAAAAAGCAGGGCTAGAATGGCTCTTTGTTCGTGACGACACGAGATGTCACGTGATAATCATTGCATTATTCATCTAAAATTTTGACTTACAGGAGAAAGTTTAATATCATGGGGTTTTCTTGTTCAGAGTGGGTTTGCTTTTGCCTTTCTCTGAGGCTGGGGGAATGTGACTCACTCAAGGTTGCCCAGTAGTGTGGGACCAAGTGAGGATTCAAATCCTGGTCTCCAGTGCCATGGTCCAGCGCTCAAACTACTACACCATGCTGGTTCTCACGGTTTGTAGAAACTTGTAAGTAAACAGGAATGAATAACTCAGTAGCACTTTCAAATTCCATCCCAAATACTATGCCTCAGTATGTCTACTCAGAAGCAAGCTTGAGCAGCACATCTGTGCAGAGATAAAAGATCAGGGCCTCTGTATGTCTACTAAGAAGTAAGCGCAACTCACCCCTTCATCCCCAGATGTAACCCTTGCTCTTTGACAGGGAAGAGCTTATTCTATAAGTCGTTAAGTGGAGATAAAGCCTTTTCTTGTCTAAGGAGGAAGCTAGTGAAGAAGCTTGTTGTCCACATGGGACACTCTGTGGACTATATCTGTTCTACTGATGGTGGGTGGGTGGGGAATAGGAGTCAGTTTTGTTTCCCAGTTCATCATACTGTCCATGTACAAACAGTTAGTCTTACCTATTTTTGAAGCATTTGTCTGGAAAGAAGTATACTGTTTGAACACTGTTTTTCCCCCACAGCCTTACAGATCTCACTGATATTTTCTAAAGAAGATGGGTTACTTGCATTTATCCATAAATCGCTGAGCACTGAAGAAGTAAGTCGATAAACTTAGGTTCAAGTATTTTTTGCAAGTAATTGCAAAATTATTTTGCAGTGCTTTGTTGCCCTGAAAATTGATAATTACCCAGAGAACATTGTTCTGTTTTGTTTTTTGTTTATTTGTTTTTTTAATTTGGAAGAAAATTGGACTTCTTTTCTTTTTGACTTTGTGTGGCAAAATGACTGACATAAGCACTGACAGCCCAGTAAAATATTTTCAGAGTGAGTGACTGTTGTTGTGTATTCAGTTAGTAGTAGGTATGGTGTAAAGCCATATGATTTGCACATTTCTCATTGTCTGACTGCATAGTTTATTTGGTGAAAATGCTTTTTTCCTCTCAGTTCCGAGACGGAAGAGAAGAAGCACTAAAATTTCTTCTTGCTTTTCTGGAAAAAAATGGACAAAAAATTCATCCCTATGCACAAGATATAAAGGTGGGTAAGGAAAATGCTTCTATGTTTTACACAAAATTGAGGAATCTTAGCCACATAAAACAGTGCTAATAATGTTAAAATATATTAAATCATTAAATGTAAATTTAAAAGACAACAGTCTTTTTCCATTAAATGTTGGCAGAAGTTCTTTCATGTGTAGTCCAAAATATAATTGTTTCTTTCCTTCTTAAGGGAAACAACAATTCCATATTATCTATGCAAAAAATATGGGGGGGGGAAGCTATTCTTGAATTGCAGTGTGGAAGAACAAGAGGCATGAGGTGCACAGGCTTCTTCAGTCTGTTAATTTCACATTTGGATTGCATTAATTTGATCAATACAATTTAAAGTCGTAGCCATGTCGGTCTACAAAATCAGTATGCAAAGGGATCTTGTAGCAGCTTCTGAAACTAACTAAAAGATAGTTGCTTTTAGCTTGTGTCTATGTGCATTTCAGGAAGTAGACTCAAGCCTGTCTTCATTCTCAATGCAGAATTAATGCAGTTTGACACCACTTTAATTGCCATGGCTCAACTGGGATTTGTAGTTTGGTGTGGCACCAGAGCTCTGGCAGAGAAAACTAAATATCTCAAAAAACTACAGATCACACAGTTTTCTAGTGTTGAGCCATAGCAGTTAAACCAGTATCAAACTGCATTATTTCTGCAGTGCTGATTAGCTCTCTATGTAAGCTAACGGCTTCTTGTTTTTGATTAGTCTAAAGGTACTACAGTATAAGATCCCTTTGCTTATTGATGGATATAAGAATTTGCAACAATCTTGTGTTCAACTGACGGGAGCGTTTAAGTGTCTTACAGAAGATGTTTTCTCAGTCCTCTTGGAGCAATTATTAGTGCATCTAGATGAGATGTGGGCAAAACAAAAAAAATGTTTGCCCTGAAACATATTTCCAGCACATTTTGGGGACTGCCTGAACCAATTTAAGGCCAAGAGAGGCTTTTATTGAAACCTAAAATGTGATGGAAATGCCCCTATACTCCCAGAGGCATTTGGAGTAAAAAAATGATTATTTTTCATTTTGGCAGGACCAGATGTGCTCCACCTAAGGTCTCCCGTGGGCTAGTGCCGCCTCTTAGCCTTCCACAATTGTCCACCTCAATCTAGATTCTCTTAAAGGTGTTTTAAACTATGTTTTCAAGAAAGATAAATAAATGGAAGAAAATTATAGGCTGGCTTTGTTTTGCTTAAGCAATTAGTCTGTTTTGTACAATGTTGCAGAATACTGGAAAAAAGGTTCAGATTATATCATTTAAACTTTGTTTTTATGTTTCAAACTTTAGCGAGTGTGTCTTAGTGTTTATATAAAAGACAAATCAGCAAAATGCAGGATTCCAGCCCTAGAGCTACTGATAAAGGTAAAGTTAATGTTAAACTTTTCTATGATTCCCTATCATTTCTGCATTCTGAGAAAATTTAGTTATTAATGCTTCAAAAGTACTGATGTTCAGCACTCTGTGCCTAGGAAATATTTTAGGTGCATATTTCAATTCAAAATATCAAAGTAAATGACACAGGATGACGAAAACTAACTTCCAGGAGCATTTTTAATTTCATTCAGTTCCAGGACTTCCTTATAGAACTGATATTTAGTTAGCAAGAAAGTATAGCCCGGAACAAATGGTCCAGAAGGCATGGCCAGAGGCTGCTCCATCTGCAATTGGGCTGGGACCATGGCAACTGCATGGCCTGCTCCCAAAGTGGGCCACCGCTGTTGTCCCAAATGGGTCACCAGCAAGAGCAGATTTAATCCACTCCTAAAAAGTCAAGCTCTTGTCACCTTAGCGCAGCCTCAGAGCGGCTTCCGGCTGCTTTGGAGGCACGCATCATCTAAATGGCATGCCCTCAAAGCAGCCAGAAAGAAGCTACTTTATTTGGCCTTTGCATTTCTGGCCAAAGTTGTGTCTTAATAACATTACTGTGCTCATTAAATGATATCTTATTTTTCTGATACTTCTTTTTTCCTAAACCAAGCTTCTTCAAAACCTACAATCATCTTATGTGATGGAAGACATGAAAGTTGGAGAAATATTTAATAAATTCTATGGTGAACTTGCTATAAAAAGTAAAGTGCCTGATACAGGTAATCCTTAATTCTTCTGTCAGCATTTTTATTTAGCTTAATAAGTGAAATAAAATGAAGGTCAGTATTCCAGTTATTGAGGAACTAAAGCACAATCCAGGAAAATGTGGTTGTGACATGAGTCCCAGTCCTATATATACTTACTAAGAATAAGTATACTGAATGTATGCTCCTAAGTAAACATTCATAGGGCTACTGTATAAACAACATTGAGGGTAATGAAATTCAACAATGAGTAATTTAAGCTACCTTCATTTTAGTAAGATTGGTAATTGCTGTTGCATTTATTTCCTGTGCTGTTCTAAAATAAGTGTCCTATCCTGTGCTGAAATAACTAAATTACCTCTTGTAATTTGTAGAGTTGTTTCTTTGCCCAGAGATTGTAGAGGTGAAGGGATGCATTACCAGAGAAATAAGGGCACCTTGGAAGTTATAGCTTCTTCATTCCAAGGTAGACAACACAAAAAGTGGAAGACTAGTTTGACCCTAGCTGTTGAGCCAGAGAACAAGCCACAGAAAGTTTGCTTCTTGTTCTCTTCTCAGGAATAATTTTACCACAAATACTTGTCACTCTGGGCCTATAGAAGCAATAGAAATGACATTCTGGGTTCTGTCACCAACCAGAGAAATAAAGGCACACAGTACTTTTTCTATGTTTTGTTGTGTTGTAGGCGATATGGGTAAGAGTTTGATTTTAAAAGTGATGTATTAATCCTTCAAATAAAATTTGGGTCTCGTAGGAGCGTAGCAGTCACCAGCTCTCTGTAAGCTAGCCAATATATCCCTGGATCCAATTTTCACTTTTCCCCAGAAGTACTGATCTTTGTGGTCTTTGTGTATTTATACATAAGGATTCTGCAGAGCCCACTTTGGAACATGCTAGATGTCCAGCTAAGGAGTTGATGATCGTTCATTCACTTTCGTGCTCAGAAGATTTTTTAAAATCTCTGTGTCTCTTTATTGAGGGGTGGACTAAGTAACTTCTCATGTATTTCTTCCCAAGACTTGCTTCATTAAACTGGAGCCCTGAGAAGGTTGCTGAACTTGGGACAAGCATTAATTAAGGTTTTTTGTTGTTGTTACAATGTCACATTAACGTGCTGTTGCCTTCCTTTTGAGACCTTCCTTTGTGGCAAGAAGTACTATTTGTGCATGTGAATTCACCATCAAAGGCATTAGATTGAATGGCATTAGAGAACCCAAGTTCCCAATAGCCTCCTTCTGGCTGAGTGAGAGTGACAGTGTAGATAGCTGTGACAATGACTGAAATGTAGAGCAGTGTAAGTGAACCCTAATAAGAACATGGCAATCTGTAAGATTTATTCTGTGACTGATTACACCTTTCCATGTTTGTGAAGTATGTTGGCATATTTGACATCAAATAAAATAAAAGATTCTAAATACTGGTGTCTTTTTAAGTGCTGGAAAGGATTTATGAGCTTCTGGGAGTTTTGGGAGAAGTACAACCTAGCGACATGCTTGACAACTCTGAAAAATTATTCCGTGCTTACCTTGGAGAACTTAAAACACAGGTAACATATGTGGTATCTGCAAAATTTTGTTCTACATGTCTCAATTTCATGTAGAATTTTTTTCTTCATAAAACAACAAAGACTTGTAGCACCATAAAGACTAACATATATATTAATTCATCAGGTTTCCTGGACTAGTACAGTGCATTTGAATGCAGTGAAGTAATTTTTAATTTCTGATAGTTTAAGCCACAAACAGCTAAATACTGCCAATCTATAAGCATGTTTCTTTTGCTTCAAAATATATTAACAGAACTTCTTCTTTGGATATTTATTTAATCATAATGTTTCAGTGTTGGAAATATAGGTGTGCTTATAAGAACCTGTGCAGTGTACTTATTTGAGCATTGGACTACGACTCTGGAGACCAGGGTTTAATTCTCCACTTGACCATGGAAGCCCACTGGGTGACCATGGGCAAATCACACACTCTTAACCTCATAAAAAGGCAAGGACAAGCCCCCTCTGAACAAATCCTGCCATGAAAACATTATGATAGGTTTGTCTTAGCGTAATCATAAAGCAGAAACTACTTGAAGGGGCACAAAAAAATTACAGTATGTAAATGATTAGGTGGTGGGTAGAAATGAGAAATGTTAGCTGAGTAATTGAGGGGGGAGAGATTTGGTGTACTCCAGAACTGTATATTAAAACATTATTTCATTATTATTCATTAGAACAAAATGAATTTTCTTATTTTCAGATGACTTCTGCAACAAGAGAGCCTAAGTTTCCAATAGTAGCTGGATGCCTCAAAGGACTGGCTGCACTTATGTATAACTTTACTAAATCCATGGATGAAGGTGTAGTATTTTTCTATTAAAATCCTAACAATTGTAAGAGTAACTTGATTTATAAACATTGTGGCGTTGTGTCAGAAAACAAGTATAAACAAAGCTTCTGGCTCTGGAAGCAAGTATCAGAGTTTGTAAGTTGTGGAAATTTAAATATTTTAATACTTCCCTTCAGACCCACCCATCTTGTTGAATAGTTTCCCATTCTTCCCTTTTACTGATCTAGAATTATTGTCCCTAAGTATGTGGACTATCTTAAGCCTAACAACTTGGCCTACTATCAAAGCTATGGAAACGTTTTGCACATTCCTTCTTCATTTTGTTCTATATTGTCTTATTCAAGCCCTATACCACTTATCTTACCTCAAAATAAGTCATTCTGATATCAGTAGGACACATGCTGACATATGAAAGTTTTTCCATTGAACTGGTAAATGTCATTCTGGAGTTATGCCAGTATGTTATTTCTCTAAAAGGCCTGACTTTTGTGTTGTCATATTGAAGAAAGGTCAGTAAGTTCTTTCTGCCACCTCATATATTTTATATTTTTTCCACAGATCCACAAACTTCAAAAGAAATCTTTGATTTCGCAGTGAAGGCAATAAGTCCACAGGTATGCTGCATGTCCTGCTATCCTTCAAAAGAATTTTTCTTTAGAAGTATTAGGTAGATCTGATAAACCAGTCTTTTTATATTAAACATTTTGACATTACAGGTTGACTTAAAGCGATATGCAGTACCTCTTGGTAAGAACTTCTTATTTTATATCTAATGCTTTCAGCAACAGAATGTCTTAATGACACCATACATCTTCTCTAATGGATGGATAGATAAGATGTAGTGAATGAGTCAGTAGATTGTATCAGAGAGAAACCAGCCATAGAAAATTCACCAAATGTATACAGACATAATGTGATTTCTCTTTAGATTATATAAATCTTTGACATTTTTCTTCTTTAATGAAAAAGACATATTTTACCTGTAATATGTTTTTACGATTAAAAATGGTTTGAAAATAATAAATAACAAAATAAAAGACGTAGAATTAGATATTTCAGTTTGTTTGCATAATTCGTTAAATATAGGGAAACACTATCCATGACAGGTATAGTTTTTATTATATTAATGGTTTTAACTGGTGGTGACAATAACTTTAAAAAAAGTTCAAGTATAAAATATTTAGAAGATGTGAATTTATTCAGTTAATGTAAAATGTTAGATTTAAATTAAAATGTTTGTTTTGTAGCTGGTCTACAGTTGTTCAGTAAACATGCTGTTCAATTTGGCACTTGCCTTCTGGAAAATTATATCTTGTTATTTGAGGTCATGTCTAAATGGTGTGGCCACCAGAATGTAGAACTGAAGAAAGCTGCCCATTCATCTTTGGATGCTTTTCTTAAACAGGTAAATAAGTACAGTCTTTAAACATGATTTTATTAGTTTAATCTTTGAACATTAAATAATACAAAAGGCAGGAGGCATACATATTGCCTGTTTTTCCCATCTTACTTAAATTTAAAATCACTGAAGGCAGGAGACATACATATTGCCTGTTTTCCCCATCTTACTTAAATTTAAAATCACTGAACCATATGGGAAATCTTTTTCTCTCTCTAGTCTTTCTTCTGTTATTTTCAATCTCCAATCTCTTTGTTCCTCTTTGTTTCCATTTCTCCTTGCATGAACATAATGGATGATGGTATTAAAATACTTAACAGGTGTATAATGTTACATTAGTGATCTAATTAATACTTACAGAACAGCACTGCCATGGAGGAGGGAAAATCCAGTGCTTAAGGACCCATTTTATAAAGATTCCTGCCAGACCCACACTGAGAGAAGGTGGAAATGAGAAAGAATAGTGTTTCATTTTTTCTTCCATTTTCTGCTTTTTTGCTTTTGATTGCAATGAGAGAAAAAGTGTGTATATAATCTTCAAGTGTACATTTTACACTGAGGGCAGACCCAGAATCTGTTGATTTTCCCATAACATACCCCTTAGTGGTCAGATGTTGTGCTGGAAATCCAAGATAGGATCTTCCCCTTTCTTGACCAAAAATGGGGAGGTCTCAGCCCTGGGTCCATAACATAGCCATCAGAGGCAAGAGAGGCTGTGCCAAGGTTGAATTGGCATCTGGATGCTGTAATGGGTGAGATGAAGTTCAGTCAACTGAAGCTGCATCCCGGTAAAAGGGAGGCTTTGGATGGGTGGCTCTATCTGTTTTTGTAATGTTTAAATTATTTTTACTCTGTTAAATTTAAATGGTTCAAGTTGTTTTTGTTGTAAGTGTCTTAGAGATGGCTTTATTTGTACGCTACCTTGAAATTTGTGGAATACAGAGCAGAATATAAATGTTTTATGAACAAAATAAGACTAAAGCTTTTATTTAACTTCTATATAGGTATAATGTCAAAATTAATGGGATCATTAGCTTTCTGTGGGGGCGGAGTGTCCTTCCATCATGACTAAGACCTAGCAGTGAGAATCATGTGGCCCTTATGTGGCCCAGCAGCCTTAGCCAACTTAGCCAGTGATGGGGATGTTCCGCAACATTGGGTGCGGTGGCTCATAATTACAGTCAACCCTACTTATCCATGGATTTGTTATCTATGGATTCAAGCATCCAAAGCTTGAAAATATTCCCCAAAAATGCAAATTCCGAGATGCAAACCTTGATTTTGCCATTTTATGTAAAGGACAACATATCCCTGTGTCACTGTATTTAATGAGACTTGTACAGTCATTTCTCTAAAGGGTTTAATCCTCATTGAATGTGGATGATGTAATTTTGTTGGATCAATCTTCCATGTAGGACTCACCTTGCAGAAGGTGCCGCTCCCCCTTATTGTAGCTCACCCTATTAATCAGATTCCCTATATCTGTGTATAGCATTTCCATGGGCTTGGATACACAGGTTTGGGGAGGAGACATGAGGAAATCAGTTTCTAGCAGTCCAGTAACACTTGCCTATTTCAGGATCCAGTCAGTTATCCTTGTGGCAGATTGGAATGCTTTATTTTTGATAAATTATAAATGACAAATTTTATATACAATTGCAGATCTCTGTAATGGTTGCAAAGGATGTAAAAATGCACGAGAGCAAGCTGCATTACTTCATGGAACAGTTTTATGAAATAATCAGAAAGATGGATGCCAGCAACAAGGAATTGTCCATTGCTATTCGTGGATATGGGCTTTTTGCAGCGGTATGTTGTCATAGTATATTGGAAAAGCTAAAAGTTAAATGATGAACATATTTACCATATTTACTCAACTATAAATCGAGAAATTTATGCCCCAAAATTGACCCTAAAATCCTTGGTCGACTTACAGGACAGTACACTAATACTGACTAGAAAGTTCCTGAAATGAGCACCCCTGTGATACCCCCACTCTTCCTACTCTTTGTGCCATGAGGCAGGAGCTTTTGTGTTTGTGCATGTGTGTGATAAGAGTTTCACAGTCCGATTTGAAAGTTTTCTCTTCCCATCAAAGAAACATCCCTTTTCAATCCACTTTCTTTCCTCCCCAACCCAATGTTAAAACCCCTCCTCCAGCAGCAGAGAAGTTGTGTTAGGTGGTTGGGAGAGGTCCGGAGAAGGAGGGACAGCGGTGGTGTTTTCCCCTTTCCTTCCATTGTTATAGCCCCCTTTGACTCACCCATGGGTCATATCAAAATCCATGATTTTTACCCTGAAACCTTCCCTCAACTTATACATAAGGTCGACTTGTACACGAGTATATATGGTAGTTTATGTTGGATGCTTGTTTTTATAGAATGTTTAGCTTCTTTATCAGTCATGCTTTTCTTGCTAAACTCTGAGCTGCATTGGAAGTGACTTGTATTGGCTTGACTATATTAATCAGAAGAATGGAATACAATTATAGATCAGTGAAGTAAGAAATAATCTTTCCGTTATGCCTTAAATTTAGTAGATTTTGTACATGAGATATTTAACATTACTGGATAAATTTTCCACTTGACAGTTGGTAGTTAATAGCTGGAGCCAAAAAGACAAACAAATGGGTCATTGAACAGATCAAGCCAAAAACTGTACTCCAAATGGATATAGTCAATCAGGGAGGACAAGGGTCTGAGTTTGCAGTACCCAAGCAGAGCAGTTTAAGATAGGGAGTCTTGGAGATTTCTCATCCACCGGGTCAACATGAGTCGAGGACAATTTTAGGGCAGTTAACAACAACATTAATTCAAAGGATTGGGCAACCATAATATTGTGGCTTGCCTATATACATGTTCTGAAGAGCATATTTTGTTAACACAAAGCTGTCCTGGTATTCAGATCTTTGAATAATGACGTACTCTTGATCTCAAAGGGAAATTTGGTAGGGACAGAAGAGTGATTTTTTCAGCAGCCACTTGTAGGCTCTGAAGCTCCTTTTGAAGGGAGATTAGATTCTCTGTGTCTTTCTGCTAATAAGCAATGATCTTTTTATTCAGACTAGTCTTTGGCATTTAAACTTGCAGTTGAAGTGGTATTAATGCTTCACTATTTTAAATGGATTTCTTTATCTATTTTTATGTTTTAATTGTGCTTGTTTTAGTGGAATCTTAATGTTATTAGTCTGTTAAGCATTATTTTTTGTTAGAACGGTGGAATATAAATGTAATAATTTTCCACAATTACAGCTATTGCAATAACAACACTTTTAAGATGGCTTAGTACATAAAAGCCATTAGAATTTCAATAATATCAAAATACAAGAGGGAAGCCTGTATGCATGTAGGTATAGAGATGTGTGTCAGTACCCAGCTTGTTGGGGGCAATTGGCTTGTAAACCCACTTAGAGAGTGCTAGTTAACTGATGAGTGGTATAAAAATGTACTTGCTATTGCTATATTGCTATAATACAGCTCAGGTACTCTTCTGTGTGAGTGCCTGGCTTAGATTGTATATTTTATGTCATAAACTATGTATTGATTCAGTGATTTATTTTTACCTAATTTGATTTTTACTATTTGCATTATTTTCTCTTTCATTTAAAGCCATGCAAAGCAGTCAATTCAAAGGATGTTGACTTCATGTATGTTGAACTCCTTCAGCGCTGTAAACAGATGTATCTCACTGAGGCAGAAGCCATAGATGACCATGTTTATCAGCTACCAAGTTTCCTTCAATCTATTGCTAGCGTTATATTCCACTTGGATGCTGTAAGTGAGCAGTTTAAACCTTATTTGAGAGGCTATTATTTTGTAATTTAGGAGACAATATCAGTCTCTTTGTGGTAAGAGTTCTTGGTGTAAAGTTACACATTTTAGAAAGAAAAATTACACATTTTATTTTTTAGGGACTGCAGTTGGCAAATTTCTAATATGCCATTCTTTTTATTCCTCTTCATCTAGATTCCTGAAGTATATACTCCAGTTCTTGAACGTCTGGTTGTGGTACAAATAGATAGTTTCCCACAATACAGTGTAAAAATGCAGTCTGCATGTTGTAAATCCATTATAAAGGTTTTTTTAGCCTTGGCAGGCAAAGGCCCTGTACTCTGGAGTTTTATGAGCACTGTGGGTAAGTTTTTAATTACCTTGAAATTAGTTCCTTTCTTGCCCTTACTAGTGCAGGTTTTAGTAGCTCTGAAATAATTAATAACAAAATAATCATATACTGTTCTATTTATACTCTTGTGCCTAAATTCTAAATTAACCTTGTGATCTTCCTGTGTAAATATCCCAATAGACACTACCCAGCTTTTTTATCTAAAAGTAAAGTAATCCTCATCGGAGTTTCCTTGAATTATCCATTCATACAGTTTCCCTGTTGTATTGTTTTACATGTCATTCTAAAAGATTCAATTTATGATAATTCTTTTCCCAAGGCAGCCTTATCCCCCCAAATTGTCCGGAGAAACACTATTACTTTATTCCAATCTTCTTTGTACACAGTTGAGGATTCATTTCTAATACCTTTAGCAAGTTTGTCCATTTACATTAGGTCCAAGAGTTTAAACATCCAGTCTTCCTTTGAGGGGGTTTCTTTTACTTTCCATTTCTGGGCATAGGCTAATCTTGCAGCTGATAACATATAAAAAAAATTACCCATTTTTTTTCACAAGATAGAAACTACTACCATTTCTAACATAGTTTTATGCCTAAATAGTTTATATTTTATTGTTTGATATTTAGTATTACAACAAATAGGATTAATCTGTGTTAACATTTTTATCCAGTACCTCCTGCACATGTAAGTACAGAACAATTTTATTATTTTCATCTACATAACACCTCTTTGCATGATAAACATTACATTTTAGAATTGAAAGCATATTTAGCCCAGGTATAGGAGATTGACAATATGGGCTATTGATGATTGTGGACCTTATTTTTAATATAAGCAAGGGACAATTTCTGTTAATATATTAGGATACTGAAATACTCTTTTATAGTCACTGGATTTGTGTGATTTTTAAACTTTTTGTATATATTTCTTTTCAGTTCATCAAGGTTTAATCAGAGTCTGTTCCAAACCAATTGTCTTTTCAAAGGTATGTTTTATTAGTGTTGGTTTATGTGTTTACAGTTGGAAAAGTTTTGTTTCTTGTACTTTGTACTTCTTTTTATAAGACTTGCTACTTTTTTCTTTCTTTCTTTTTTTTTTTTGCTTTCTTTTTTCTTTTTTCTTTTTCTTTTTTGGCCAAACTGTAGAATACTGATTGTTTTAACCAGTAGGAGCATGTGGAGGAGATTTATAAAATGTGAAGATTTTTCTTGCATTAGTCTCCTGCCATAAAACCTGTGAATCAATTTTGATGTGATTTGTTGTACCACTTACACACCGAAAGTATAATATAGACTTAGGCCTGATACAAACGGGCAAAAAGTGCCGCCCTGGGACTGAAATTAAAGCTCAGGAGATCAGAGCGACCGCACACTCCCAAGCCCTATGGCGCCCCCACATCTACACAGGGGTTCCCATGATGATATACATGTGGTGAAGTGTCTAAATGGTGCTGCGCGGACATGATCAGCACACGCAAGGATATGCATGCCTTATAAGGAACCCACCAGGAGTAGGTTCTTTCTAGGGCTTCTGGAGGCCACAGCGTTTCGTTGCTACAGCCTCTATGTGGGGCAGAGAGGGGCGCTCCTTTCTGCCTGTCTGTATCAGGCCATAGGCCTGGTACAAATTGATGCAAAGCTCTGGCCTGGGGCCGATTTTAGGACTCAGGAGAGCGGAGCGTCCACACATTCCTGAGCCTTACCGTGTTGTCCAGGTGCCATCTTGGCTCACTTCCATCCACCCGGGGGCTGCGATGATGATGTACGCATGGCACGGTGTCCAAACGGTGCGGCATCACACAGCCATCATCATTGTGCGCGAGGGCGGCAATGGCGCCCTGTGTGCGACCTAAAAAGAACCCTCCGGGAGCTGGTTCTTTTTTGGCCTTGTGAAAGCCACAGCATTTCTCTGCTGTGGCCTCCATCCAGGACAGAAAGGGACGGTGTCTCGCTGCTCCATTCTGCCCATCTGTATCCCCCCATAGATTTAATTGAAGCAAGGGAGACAGAAAAAAATGCTAAAATACTGTAGAGTTTGTTATGTTGCCTTGCAGCTAGAGTAGTCCAGCTAGTGAGGTTTTTTTGGAATCTGACGGAGCTTCAAAATTCTAGCAGGATATCACTCAGTTAGTAGCAACAATGTACTTGAGTTAACCTGATTCTGTTGATTTTCCTCTGATGTATTTTTCCCAGCTTTTGTTGAAATTGATATTGAGCTTGCTGAATCTTCACTGAAGTGGGATCCACACCTTAATCTAGCAGTTCTTTTATTTTTCTTCTATTAATAGCGCAGAGATTTTAGTCAGATTTCAGCAAATGAGTTGAAGTACTCAACTCTCTTTTAAAGCTTCCAACTATGCTCCCTAGGCTTGGTTTAATGTGGAGGTGGTAGTTTAGGCCTTCCTTTGTTCCTTCTGTAGAAAATATAGCCACATTCCCAACCTTCCAGATAAAGTTTTCTTAAACAGAGAACTTCAACAAAATCTTAAACAGACTATTACCTATTCCCACTTCCAAGAGCTATTTTGCATTCCCTTCTAGTATGTAGATGGAGATGTTTTAATGCTGAAGTGCATGTAGTAACAGTGCTTCTTATAGTGCCTGCTACTCAGATTTTCCTCCCTCAAAGGCTTATTTCTCCTTATCTGAAGAGATTGTCATGGTGGGTAGCAAGGCATCAGCTGCCTATTTTTTATTTAGGATGTGGTTTATGGTCCAGATTTCCTTTTTTTGAGAGATGTAAACATAATTGGTTTTTTTTTCCTTATTGAGAAGTATACTTACATCTCATATATGTACATCATACCCATTGTCAAAGAATGTGTAACATGGGCGCTTTACAGAGCGCCCATGTTTGCTGTGTGAGGGAGCAGCAGTAGACAAACCGCGCGGTTCCCCTGCGCAGCAAAAAGAACCCGCAAAAAGCAGGTTCTTCTTGCGGCGCAGTTATGACACTGCAAGGCGCCAATGGTGCACTTGCGGCATCACAACCACACCATGACGTGTGGGCGCTAAGCGTCCGTCACGTCAAAATGGCGGCGCCCATGTGTATAGGGTGCCGCCATTTTGACGTCCCCAGTACGTACTAGGAGTGAGGCCTGATTGGACGTTGCGTCCTCGGCCAACCCCTAGTATGTACTGGGGGCGGAGCAAAGGCCCATCTGTAACGGGCCATGGTTTCAAACTGAAACCTATTACTAGTGAAGAAAGGAAGTCGAATTTTAATTTTGTGAGAGTACTAACATCTTCTGGCAACTCAAAATGCGTAAATTACTGTTCATAGATTAAATCGGGTTCATTAAGCATTCAGTGTATATACAGTTGGCCTTTTGTATTGACAGACCAGCTATACATGGTTTGGAGTGTATGCATATAGCCCTGCCCCATATAAGTCAATGGCAGATGTGTGCGCATTGCCATCAGTAGACTTATATGGACTTGAGATCCTGTGATACTTGGAATCTGCAGGAGGGTAAGAACCAAATCTCTGCCAATACAGAGAGCCAACTGTACATCTTGCTTGTAATCCTTACCACTTCATAGTATTATTTCCTTATATTTTGGTCTGTTTTTAAAGAGTAGTAGGCAGAGTGGTGTTCAATAAATAATTTTGATAAACAATATACCGTACGTTTTAAACCAGCATAAGTTACATTATTTAATTTCTATATGGTAGAATCTTGTGGTGTACAAGTGTATTTTCTGGAGAATAGGACATATTGTACAACACTGTTAATAAACACGTCTTAGCAGAATGGTACAGTGAAAAATGGACAGTTTAGTTATTCTAAGTTTTTGCTAACACAGCTATCTGAGGTGAGTGTGGATAGAATGCATATAGCTGTATATAGAGCACAGATCAGCATTGTGTTTTGTGTTGTGTAGGAGGGTTCTGGGAAAGATACTTCAAATGCAGAAGAACAATCTGCATCCGGACAAGTTAGAACTGGGAAATGGAAAACACCTACATATAAAGACTACCTGGATCTTTTTCAAAGTTTACTGAGCTGTGACACAATGAAGGTAAACATGTTATTGCTGGGATATTTAATGAATTAAGTATTAAGTTCCAGTGATTCAGGCTGGCATCTTACTTAGAACTCTGCAAGTATTTTTCATTTCCTCAGCATTCACTCTCTCTCAATCCTATGCTGTTCTTCAGTATCCTTCTTGTTAGCATTCAGCCCTTTTCTTGCCTTGGAATATCCAACCTTTGTTCAATGTGCAGGCTTTTAATTCTTATTTCTAATTTCAGTAAAGTGAATCAGATGTAAAACAGCTGTTGACTCAGCAGGAACTTCCCACTATTTCTGGAATGTTGGAGGATTTTTAAAAATAAACTGGGATATGAGTTTTTATATTTTCCTTGCTCTCAACCTACAATTTGCTGTTAGTTTATGGATACCCTGTCATTTTACCCATTGCTTATATGATACACTTTTCTGTACCTTTCAGAACATTGTTTTGAGTATATATTATGTTGCCAGTATAACTTTAAAGATAGTGATTTTTTCCTTTGTCTTCAATCATGAATTCTTCATTAAAATTGTGTTATCTTTTTGACTGTCAGCATTTATTCTGAAAAATTAGCATACTTAATGTTGTATGCAATTCAGGAAAAGTGTTGGCTGTAGCAACTATTTAAGGCAGTGGTTCCGAATTTGTGATCCACGGAGTCCTTAAGTGCTCCATGTGCACTTCCCAGGTGCTCCGTGGCTGCTCCAGGAAAATGAAAGAAATAAAAATTGAATGAAATAAGAAACAAAAAGTAGAATCAAAATAGGAATTACAGGCCTCTTAAGGCAGTGATGGCAAACCTTTTAGGGACTGAGTGCCCAAACTAAAAGGCATTCCAGCACCTGGTGTTACCTGGTGCTGGGGGCACGATTTCGGGGGGGAGCTTCCATGGTGGGACTTTGCCCTCCAGGGGGTGGGACTTCTTCCCCCTGCCCTCCTGGGCCTTCAGCTACCTCTCCAGAGACAGCTGAGGGCCCAGGGGGAGAAGGGGAGAAGAAGAGAAACGGGCGCATCTCCCCGCCCCCCCAGACCTTCAGCTCCCTCTCTGGAGGTAGCTGAAGCCCTGGGACAGCCAAGAAGAGGAGGAACAGGCACATGATTCTTCCTCCTCTTCCCCTCCCTCTGTGTGCCCTGAAAAATGGTTTTGCATGCCATCTCTGGCACACATGCCATCTCTGGCACACATGCCATAGGTTCACCACCACGGGCCTAAAGGCTCCGCCATAGAAATTGATTCTAAAAAGGGCTCCACAAGCCCAAATGGTTGGGAACCCCTGGTTTATAGTATGTATTCTTTTTTCTCCAATGAAGGACTCCCTATTGGCAGATGAAACTTGCCTGATTATAAATTCACCACTACAATCTCTAAATCGTTTGCTGTATGATGAACTCATTAGGTCTGTTTTAAAAATAATTGAAAAGTTGGATCTCACAGTTCAGAAAGAGAATATTTGTGAAGAGAAGGTAAGAGTTGCTTTTTGAAATGACTTACTAATTTCTGCTCTTTACACAATTTTAAATACCATTCCTATTATCTTGTTCATATTTGGATTTTTTGGCTATGTTCCTGTATGACTTATCATAATTCAGTTCTATATGAACAAAACTGAGGCTTGTATTTTATTTATTTATTTATTGTATTTATACTGCACTCTTCAGAAATCCTCTCAGAGTGGCTTACAAATTAGTAATTAGATAGTTCCCTGCCCTTAGGCTTACAATCTAAAGATATGATACAAGGAAAGGGTATGGCAGAGCGGAAGGGAATTAGGTCCAGCAGATATTACCTCTTATTCTCTCCCTCCAGTGTCATAGTGATGGCAGTTGGAATGAAAAGTGGGAGGGCCTCACTCTTCTCTTTCATCTTTGGTATCACTATAAAGAGGAGGAAATCAAAAGCACAGACTTCATTATTAGATAATTACAGTTTGTCATTTTTACAAATCAGGATAGTTTGTGATTAGTTCAAATATGCCAAGATGAAAAACTATGCAAGAAGAGAGTCAGAAAGGGGGAATTGCATGCATTTGAAGCATGCACCACATAGCATATTCCCTTAACTTTAGGTTCAAGGTGTCAGTTTAGTGACACAAATTTTTGTTAAATCAGAGCATAGCCATAGTTTCGTTTACAGCTAATAGCTCACCTGAACCTGCAGCCACATGTGCTGTTTACATTATTTTCTCAGGATGGGAATGAAGCTGACATTGATCTCACAATTCCTACTTCTGATCCAGCTGCAAACCTTCAGCCAACCAAACCGAAAGACTTCACAGCCTTCATTAACCTAGTTGAATTCTGCAAGTATGATTCACAGTTGCTTCTGGTGTGTTTATGCAGTCCTCTCCAGGATCACATGGACAACAAATCTGTGTTCTGACTCCGTAGACCAAGGGTGGGAAACTATGACAGTGTTGACAGCTGCATTTAGGCATCAAGTTATTTAGGGTCATAGCTTTTAATTTTTTAATTTCTAAAACAATAACATAAATCCAGCTGTTTATAGAATAATTAATATAAATCAGGAAGTGGAGTAAGAAGGAGAGAAGGAAGAGTTGAGAGCATTGGCAGGCAAGGATTAGGATATTAAGCTAGGACTGGAGTGAGGGGGGAGGTAAGAGGGAATGGTAGCATCAGTAGGAGAGGAACAAGAATTTAAAATAGCATAGGAGTGAGAGGGATGGAAGGAAGGGGGAAGGAGCATTGAACAACCTTTGTTTGCCACAACAAGCAGAGGCTTGTCTCTCCACTTTGAAAGGGTGAGCTCCACTTTTGGGTCTGGTGGGATACATGCATCCCACAGTGTGTACGTTGTCTACCCATGGTGTAGACCATGAAGCATTTGCTGACAACATTAGTGAGTGATTGGAATATTCACAGTGGCATACTGGATTGGCACAGGGCACCTTGGATATGCTGCTTTATTTTGCATTGAAAAGTAGTTCACTTGATGTAGGATAGAATAGGACAGTTTGCTGTTAATATTGCATTTCCTAGTTGCTATTCTCTTTATCTTCCCAGAGAGATCCTCCCTATGAAGCATGTTGAATATTTTGGACCATGGATTTATTCATTTAGTTATGAGCTGATTATACAGTCAACACGATTACCTTTTATTAGTGGATTTTACAAGCTGCTGGCCATAGCAATGAAAATTGCTAAGAAAACAAAATACTTTGAGGTGAGAAAAAACTTGTAGAAACAAGAAAGCTTGGTAACTTATGAAAAGTTTTTATTAGTGTTACACTGGTCTGTGCATGCTTTTTATGAATCTATTGAATATACTGTAATTTTTTTTACAAAGTTATGGGGAAAGCTGTATGTTCAATGATTGATTCTGAACAGACTAAAATTAAGAGGGCTTTCTGGTATTCTGTAAGGAGTGTAATCTTTCAAAAAAAAAATGCACACAAGTTTATTGATTTGTTTGGCGGGGTGTGATGTAATATAGGGATTTAATTTAGTGCTTTTCCAACACTACAGTTCAGCTTCACCATTATAATGATAACACAAATGTAGTGCTGCCTAGCCTTTACACAGTGGCTATCCACCCAGACTAGGTTGGGTTTCTTTGTATTCCCCCACTCTCATTTCATGTGATTGCCCCCACAATTCTCTGGTCCTTTTTCACACCTGCGCCCAAATAGACCATGATCCAAAATTTAGATAGGTGTTAATCATGAATGTTTATGCATTGATGAATACATGTTAATTGTGCCTGTGCTACAGCAGTGAGTGAGATGAGGGAAGGTCAGGTATAGTTCCTGTGATTCATGCTTAGTCTCTCAAAGTCTTGCAAATTTGAGATAAGAAATGTTCATACTTTCAACAAAAATCAAATTAGTGCTTAACATATTTCTGTCTAGCTTCTCAGTCTTATTATTATGACACAATTTAAAACATACAAGAAATAAAATAAATAAAACTAGAATACAGCACTAAAAACGAAAATAACAGCAGCAAAATACTACTAAAAACAGAACAGAATTATCAGCAATATACAACAAACACTTCTAATACATTGGATATTGTAAGAAAGCATTAAAAAGATCCTCAACTCAGTCAAATTGAAAAGCTACTTTTAATTGGTGTATTAAGGCCATCGAGGAAGATGGTGATTAGATGGACATGGGGGCATTACCTTGCCATTGAGATTCAACAGCTAAGAAGACCATATCTTTCATTGCTGTCTACCTCACTGACAAAGATGAAGGTATTGTGAACAGGAAGCATTTAGTGGAAAGAATCTCTGATGGAGACCTTAATTGGGCAGTTTCACATATGAGCAGTTGACTCTTCAATCCAAGGACTACTAGGCTGTTTTAATAGATTGGAAGGATGTATTCTTTATTGCTAGTAATATTTAATCATATTTTGTGTCAGTTTCACTTTTCAAGCAGTCTTCAAAAGGAGCCACATGTAAAATCACTACAGAAATGTTTAGATCATATACATGTTTCTTCATGAATGTATGGTGTCCGCTTAAAATTGCCCATAATCCGGGTACAGGTTGAATATCCCTTATCTGAAATGCTTGAAGCCAGATGTTCTGGAATTTGGAATTGTTCACATTTTGGAATACTTGTATTTGCATATAATAGTGAGTGATAATGAGGCTGGAGGGAGACAGAGGGTCTGTGAAATGGAAGGAATCCAAGAGTAGTGTTTGGCACAAATTCACATCTCCCTTCATTTCATAGAACTTCATGTCTCTCACCAGCTGCATTTCTCTCTCTCCATCCTTGCAAATACAGTAGAGGGTACATAGCTCAAAAGTATTTTATTTTGGAGTATTGGAATACCAGATCAGATCAAATGTACAGTTGGCCCTTCTTTTTAGTAAGGAATCGATTCTGGACCCTCCCCCCTAGCGTGAAAACGGAGGCTCGCACATATTCAAGCCCCATAGGTTTGAATGGGGTATGTGCCCATGCGTGCACCCCATTAAAATAGCAGAAGTCACCCCTCCATGGATTTCCAAGGTCGCAGATCCAAGAGTTAGGAAGGGCACCTGTAGTTTTTTTTAAAGATAAAAACATTAAGGCAAGCATGATAAAAAATGTATAGTTCAGTATATTATTTTTGTTGCTAGGGAGTTGGTCCAAAGAATGTAAAAAAATGCCCTGAAGATCCAGAGAAAAGTTCCTGTTTTGCGTTATTTGCCAAGTTTGGAAAAGAGGTAATCAATTTTTTTATGATCTTCTTTTGAATTATATGTTAATAGGCTCTTGTTTTTGTTTTCCCATACAGCGTTGAAGAATGAGCTAATTCAGTATTTAAAACATAAACTTTACATCAGGCTATTTAACCTACCAAAGTATTTTAGTATTGGCAGAACTAGTTTAGGTCTTCTTACTTGGAAATCTGTCCATTTTATCTTTGTTGAACTTTTGTAAAAATGTTTTTAAGATGGCAGCTTTAATCTACTTCATTTTAAGAGATTTCTTGTCTTTATTTATCTAATATTAAACTTGTTTTCATGGTGATTTGACCTTCAGGAACTCCAAATATAATTTACTTTAAGTCTCCTTATTCTTTTCTTTAGGTCACAGCAAAAATGAAGCAGTACAAAGATGAGCTTTTAGCTGCTTGCCTGACTTTTGTACTCTCCTTGCCACATGATATTATTATGCTGGATATTAAAGCATACATTCCAGCTTTGCAGGTTAGTCAGTCTATAGAGTGATCAGTATAGAGTTTTTCCTTTGAAACTCTTTGCAATAATCTTTACATTTAAACAAGTTCTCTCTCTCTTCCTGTGTGTCTTACAACGTAATGGTACATATAAGATGGCCACATTCCTGTCCTATAGCAAGGCCCCCCAATTTGGGGGGTAGGGCTGCCACCCTCTTTTCTGTTGGGCAAGAACCCTAGCACCCCTCCCCCATGCCTTACCCAGGGTGAAAAGAACAGAGCACTGACCTTTCACTGTTGCCACTATTACCACTCCCACTTTGTACAGTAGCCACGTGGTCAGAAGTGTTTACCCCAGCTGTCCTCAGCTCCACACTGCCTCCACCTCACATGTGTGAATACAGCAACAGCAGCCCAGGCCGGCTCCTCCTTTTCTTGTGCCCAGGCTTTACAGCAAAAGGAAAACCTAGTTGGCCAGCTGCTGAGTTGCTGCTCTCAGTTTTACCAGGTGCAAAGGGAGCAGCAACTGAGTAGTTGATCGAACAATGACTGAGAAGTCTCTCTCCTGCCAGCCTTTGCTGTGAGGTTGTCTTAGGCGAGAAACTTCTCAATCACTGCTCAGCCTAATGCCTTGGTTGCTTGTCCCAAAACGACTGGGTGGAAAGAAAGAAGCTTCTCTCTGGTGAGCAAGGCTTCTCAGTTCTTCTTTGCTGGGATAGAGAGGAGCGTAGCCAGCTTCCCACTTTTCTCCTCAGCAAAGAAAGACTGTTAGTCCTCCACCAAGGCAAAGAGGGCCTCCAGATACTCCTTCCCCAGAGACATACCTTCCCACACAGCATCAAGTTGTTCCCCATACACAAACAAACATTGTTTTTTTTGCTACCTCTTCTCTTAGCCTGTCTGACTAAAGAAATCAGGAGCAGCAGCACAGCACCAAAGTGCCAGCCAAGTCCCAAAAAAGCTCACAAAGCTTAAGCAGGGCCCCAAATTTGAAAGTTCCTTGCCACCACCTTTCTCTTGCCATCACATATTCTAACTCCTCATTCCAGTCAACCTGTCCCAAAATGGTGCTGCTATGAGCTATAGAAGTGATGCTCTGTGCCCAAGTTTGAATGATAATTTTGTGTGGCTGCGATGAAGGGTTGTTGTTTTTTGTTTTGATTTGCAGTTTTATTTTTAATATTTGAATGTATGGTGCAGACCACCATACTTGATGTATATCATTCCAGGGACAGGTCTCCTAAAACTTTACTGTAATAGATATTTTGCAATATTGCTTCATGGAGTACTTCTATAAAGAGGCAGAAATGTAGACATTTAGAAGCATCAAATAGCCAACTGTTCTTTTTCTGCTTGTTGCATAGAATGCTTTTAAATTAGGACTTAGCCACATCCCAATAGCTGATGCGGCACTGGATGCACTGGAAGATTGGTCAGCCCATATTCCCAGATATGCAATACAGCCTTACTACAAGAACATCTTGCCTTGCCTTGATGGTTATTTGAAAACGTCAGTATCAACAGGTACATACTTCTTATAGGTCTTTTAAACTAAATATATTGGTATCTGGTTATTATATATACTCTTGTACAAGTCGATTTCATGTATAAGTGAAGAGCAAGGTTTTGGGGGCAAAATTATGGAATTTGTATAAATCGTGTATAAGTCAAGGGTAAATCTTACGGGCACGTAGCAAAGGATATAGTAGATGAAGCAAAGGAATACAATGCCAAAGAACTTACAAAATTCCATCAGACACAATTGTTTGTGCTTACCCTAAAGGCTTGATGGATGTGAAGGGAACTATTTATTTTTGTGGCTAATATGTCTAGGATCCTTCTTCCTTTGACCGGAAGCAATAGACACAAACTTGCCCTTAAGTGTTGCCCATCATATCTTTGAGGGTGGATGGGAGGGTAGACTCTTAAAGCTATACAGGCACAACAGAATAAAGCAGAGAGAGCTTGGCATGAGAAGTAATGGAAACCATTAGCCCCTGTGCATGACAGCCAGGCCTGGGAGAATCCCTGAGCAGCCTGTGAGACCCACAGTTAAGATCAAATCCATGAAGTAACTGGCATGTCTTTTGAAAAAAATTTGGTTCCACAGCAATATAATGATTTAGCCCATAGACCAGAAAGCCTCCCTTACTCTCTTCTTTAATTCTGATTAGAAGAGCAATATCTATTATTGTCATATTCTCCAATCATCTGGCCTTTAGTGGAAATGAGCCATTGATGAATATCTTGCTGGCATAAATGGCTCCCAAAACTACAGTAGCTGTCTGTACATATTGCAAGGCTAGTTGTAGCTTGAATTGCAGATCCATGACGTGGCATGATTAGTGTTATAACATCTAGAAAATCAGTATTTCTTTCTGATTTTGTTGCATGAAAAACATAAAACAGGACTTTTGTTATGAATCGTCTTGGTGATTACATGGAATCTTTTAAAATTGCTTATATAAACAAATACACTGGCACTAATAAACTGTTTTTTATAATCTAGATGAGTCTCAGAATAATTGGGAGGTGAAGAAACTTTCTCGGGCAGTCCAGAAGGGACATAACAAAGTAGTAATACAGCGTCTGAAGAAAGCAAAGACTATTGCATCAGTAAGGTTTCCCCCTACCCTTGTAAAATATCAACTTTTCCATTGAAAGACATTGAAGGTCAACATTTATGCATCACTTAAATGATCTTTGAATGGTACTTTCATGTTGGATTTCATAACTACCTCAATAGTCAGTCATTCAAAGAATTGGGCATATATGTTCTATTCTTGAGTATGCTGTTGTGGGAATCCTTCTCTTTACTTATTTAAAGTTTTTAATGGCAGCTTGTGAGAACTAAATATTCACAGGACGATTTAAGTGTATGTGTGTGCGTGTAAAGTTTAAAATATATTCCTAACATAAAATCAAAACATTTAGAAAGCAACAAAATGTATATTGGTTTGCATGTGATATTCACAGTAGGATATTTTTGTTGTGAAACAAACGTGAAACTAGTTGATAAATTGTTTACTTTTTTGGTATATATTGTTTTGCCTTTAGCTTTCCTTATATGCAAGTACACAGTTCATTAACTGTTGAATAAAGCAAGAAGCTGTTGCTGCAGAGCTCTACTCAGATATTTTTCTTGAAACATTTTTTCACATGTATGACTTCCAAATCATTACAATTTATTATATAATTCAATATTATAATATACATTAAGAATTTATTCATGTAATGAATAATAAGTCTGCCCAAAATCAGCACTCTGTTTTGAATAGCATACTACAGTTTTCAGTGAAATGAAAGCTTCACTGTCAGTCAGCTGAAATTCTGGCAATTCATGAAAAAGTGGATTTAAATCCTTGTATAATAACACCCGCAAGATAAATGTATTGAATTATCCAGCCTTCAGCAGTACTATTTTGGTTGAATTAACCTGAACA
Organism: Sceloporus undulatus; assembly: GCF_019175285.1. Classification (NCBI taxonomy): domain Eukaryota; kingdom Metazoa; phylum Chordata; class Lepidosauria; order Squamata; family Phrynosomatidae; genus Sceloporus; species Sceloporus undulatus. The sequence goes on along the minus strand of NC_056525.1, from coordinate 195,434,522 downwards.
CAATTACTCTAAGATCTACACTTTAAGAACATAAAAATAGTCTTATTATTTTAAAAAAATGACCCACATAGTCCTCCCATCCTGTTTGCTAAAACATAGCACTTTATTTATTTCAGGAGACCAGTAAGCAGCATTTTATATTTGCTTTTGTTAATGTAAAATGAATGAATCTGGGATATTTCCCACAGGTGTTATTGAGATTCCAGCCATTTAGTTATTAAGACAAATAACTGTTGATTTTTGTTGACCAAATTGTATTCAGGATAGTGGGTAATAATAAATATCTAAAATCTAGTGAATATAAGTTATAGTTGTTGATGAAACATGTTAATGATTTCTGAGTGAAAAGTAACCACATTAGTCTGTTCTACCAAGTTGGTGTGAACCCTCATGGACAGAAGAACCATTCTTCAGGTGCATATGCTAATTATATGTTAATAGCCCGGTCCAAAGTATGCTTCCTACTTGGTTCCGTGGGACTTAATAGTCAGTCAGTCAACCTTTATTAGGCATAGAAAAACAACATGCATTTACAATAAAAATTTACAATAAATTTTACAGTAAACTTCAGGATCATTATTCAAATTTAAGCCATAGTCTTGTTGCCTCCACCAGAAAATTGGCCATTAACCTGGTTATATGTGGGTTCTGATCTTCCAATAGGTATTCCACTGATAACCCATTTAAAGAGATATTCATTTCCAATAACCTTCTTAACAATTTTTCCGTTTGGAATTATATACGGTGGAAAAAGCAATACAATGTGATGGAGAACGTCTGGAGCTTGATCACAGTGACATACACGATTCAAAAATGGGGTCTGCAGATATCTGCCCCGGTCACATTTGATGGGTGTACATTCAGTCTTGCAAACAAGGACTTTCCCTCAAGACTTTATAACAACCATAACCGTACAGAACCACCAGATAAAATACATTCGGTGGTAGTGGTCTATGTCAGCATAGGTGGCAGAGTGGTGTGTTGGCAGAAGCAGAGAGAACACCTAGAGGGAAGGTAAGGAAAGCTGTCCCCATCATTTTTAGAAGAAGAATTCAGTACTGGCAGCCTGTTTTCTCCAATTCTTGACTTCAGGGTTAGTTCTCAGAGTCAGGGTGTTCTGGAAAGGCTGCTTCAGATAATCTTCTGTGTTGTGACACAGAGCCAGCAACTGTCTTCTTCTGATGGTGACAGAGACCACTTTAATTTCCTGCCATCACAGTTTTTGCACAGCCATATTGAAGAGTGCAGTCGCTAGCATAATCGATTGTTATGCTATTGTACAGCAACAGAGTTCTGGCAGATGTGTTTGCAGAACAGTTCTGTACATTTTGGCTTGGAAGTTAATCTTAATGTTATCACTGAGATTTAGTCACAGATATGTGTATTGGTTTCAGATTAAGCTAGCTTCCACTGGTATGTTTTTGCAGTTTCAGCCACTGATATGTATTCTTTATTGGTAGAAATAGTGTATTTTAACAGCACTCTTCTAGAAGACATTAATATTAAGTCACAAAAGCTATCATAAAAGTGAGACAACTTTTCTTTTTTTGACATTTTTTAAATCCAAAAGAAGAACCCCTAATTTTCTTTTCCTTTGTCAAAAAGGCTTTGATCCTTTTGTGCCCACACAGTGCCTTAAGGTCAAAGACAAATTTATTGACTTCTTTTCTTCCACTAATATTTTTGTTTAGGAGAAAGATCTTTCATTCGAAGAAGTACGAGCTAGAGTTGTACGCCTTCTTGGATCTCTAGGAGGACAAATAAATCGGAATTTGGTTACAGGTCAGTGTTCAGAAAAACCATTTTGAAATGTTAAATAATTTCTACAAATCTGGCTTTTCAACCAGTTAATCTGTTTCATGTGTCATTTTATGTGCTCTATGATGTGCAAAAGAGGAGCATAGCCAGCACCAAAGCATAACTATCTTTCCAGCTTTGTGTTCAATAACTGGTAGAGAATATATGTGTGATGATGAGAGCCACATGAAAACCAGTGGTTTCTGTGTGGTGGTTTTGGCAATGATTCCTGTGTGAATCACAGGAGGGGCATTTTCATGCCCCTCCTGAAAATGCATCGGGGCCGCAGCAAACACATGTTACAGCCCCAATCCACCTTGAACCCAGCCCGAATAGGAACGGAAAAGATCCGTTCCTATTTGGGCCAGGAAAGAGTCAGCTTTCCTGGCTCCACCACAGCTCCAGGGCGGCTTCAAGATGCTCCAGTGGTGCATGACGTTTAAATGCCACACTGCCAGAGCATCTTGAAGCTGCCCATATCTGGGCAGCCGGCCAGCTTCCAGATGTCATCAGAGTGTACATTGTGTAAACACAGTGCACCCAGGACACCCAGAAAGCGTTTTTAACGGGCCATCTGTTCCATCCCTTAGTTACTCCAGTGAATCTGCAGTAGAATAGGTCATCTATACATTTTAGTCAAAGACCATTCCATCAGCAGGTGTTTCACAGATGCAGTTGATGAGATTGTTTTTTAATAGTTGCATCAGTTCATATTTATCTACCATAGGCATTTTTGCGGAGCCATTCTTGAATGCGGATATTATGTTGAAACTGGCTCTACTTAACAATCAACTGCATAAATACTGGTTTTTAAAAATGAGTGCAATCTGCTCTGTTTCTTTTATTTTAGTGTTTATTTAAGAACAACACAACAACCTAGTTAACTTGGGAGGATTCTGAATTTTTTTTTAAGTGAAGGTGGTTAGTGTCAAGTTGAAATGTTCTGGATGTCAGAGTAAATGTTCTTAGGATGCAAAACTAAGGAGATGTGGCCTTATTTGTACATTGACAACAGTATTTTTGGTTTAATTTTGCACTGTTTGAAGTAATCTGCATTTTTAAAAGTTAAATTGTTTGGCTAGAACTTTATAATAGCATAGTTTCCTTTTTCTGTTCTTTTTGCCATTTTGCTTTAATATTTCTGAGTCTGGCTTAGGTCCTGCAGTTTAATCTTATAATTGTGTTTGGCTTCTTAGTAGGTGTACTACAAAATTTCTACTCAGAAATTTGTTTCTTTCTTCCTCCTCCAGAACTTATATTAAAACCAAGACATGTCTAAAACCTAATTTATGGTAGCAAAAATAAAACTAAACTTAACAATTATAAAACAAAAATAACTAAAAATTAATTTACAGTGGTTTCCTCATTGAGCCCTAGTTGGAAGTATAGTCACTGTGTGAAGATAAATGACTTGAACCAGTTCCCAACTTTTTATTAAAGTAACTACTAGTTCAACTGGAAAACCACCCTTCAATCTCTTGATTAAATTATTCTCCAATGAAAATTAACGGTGACCACCTCTGATTTTGGGAGACTCATCTTTCTATCCACTTCAAGGAATATAATCATCTCCAATTCAGAATTCATGCCAGATGCTTTCATTGGCTACTTCTGCAGATCTTCCATTCAAGAGGAAAAAGACAGAGAAGATTACCTTCTCTATATCCTTCCAGTAATCCTTTGTTTTGTTTCATCATGGATTACTGCCTACTATTTATCTTGGGCCTTCTAATACAGAGTAATTTCCAAATTATTAATGTGGCTAGTCTCCTGAAGAAATGGCCCATACTCATCATTTAGTGCACTATCAGTCCATTTGAACTTAGAACCATTGGTTATTACTCTTCTTCAGACTGGTCTGTATTGAGTAATAAAACATATTGGGCTTATGGTAATCGCAAGGATGCTTGGTTCGGTAGAAGCAGGCACCTTGTCTCACCATACTTGTTGTGACCTTGATTTCTGGAAAAATATTTAAACCATTCTTATAGGCAGAATAATTTTATGTGAGGGTTTTCTCTTTTCATTTTATTTCATTTCCCCTTTGGCTTCAATGAAGACCTTTCTTAGAGGTCTGGGATGAGAGACTTCAGGCTTTCCAGGTGTTGTTGGACTGCAAATTTCCATCATCTCTTTCCATTGGTTGTGGTGACTAAGGCATATGGGAAACATAATCAAACATTATTTGCAGAACCCAGAGTTTCCCATCCTTGTTCTAGGGGACCAAACTTAATTTATTAATTAAAGGCATGGTAGTCTGGATCTGGTAGCACCTTTGAGACTAACAAAGGGGCAAAACAGATGGGCATCCAGGAGTGGCCAGAAGCCACTCCCAGCCCGATCACCCTGGGGCTGTGGTGAACAAACGCTGAAGTCCCAAGGGCACCTCTTGCCATGATCCCAAACTACTTTTGGGGTAGTTTGGGCAGCCCTGGGACAGCTTCTGAGTGCTCCAGGGGCACACATTGTGTAAATGCCACATCCCTGCTGTGGCTGGAAGTCGCCCCTTTCTGCCAGAGGTGGCAGGAGTAATCTAATTATTTCTATGAATAAGACATATCAGATGTTCTCGATGTCCAGCATGCTGCTAACTTAACTGTAATTTTGCAGCACAATTATACTTCTAAAGCTAGTACACTTAGTGTTTCCTGTTCTTTGGTTTGACTGATCTATTTGAATTCACAGTACTTTTTAAATCTGCTTGATTTCTATGTTCAAACATAATTGTAATCATTTCAAGAAAACAACCAATATGAGAAAATACAGTGTCTCTGAAATTTCAAAATAAATAGGTTGAAAGTGTATGTAAGTGTCTATATTTGACCTACAATATTTAAAGGACCGAATCCTACATATTTTCTTCCCCAACCATGTGATCTTTCTGTTTCAGTAGCTTAAATGATGCCAGTTCTAACCTGCAGTTTGTGTCAATACCTGTAGTATGCTAGAAAGCTAATGTTCAGTTAGTTCTATTTCTCAAATATGTATATCTCCCAATATATTCACTGGGAGCCCCTGGGAGCTGCATCTGGCAATAATGGAATGTACCCATTTGTTGCCCAAGATGAAGTCAGTGTCTCCAATCATCTAGAAAAGGAAGAAGAGTGGTTCCACTCTGTCACTGGAGGAAACTTTTAAAGACAGATGATTCAGATTCAGTTCTGAGAATTTTGTTCCCTCATTTTCTTCGCCACGCTGGGTCTTTACTCTAAAGCTCCAGTCAAGTTGTTCTTCAAACTTCAGTCAACCTCTTCTTGAGTTTTCCTTCAACAAAAGCCCAATAATCTAAGCTTTAGACCAATGGAGTAAGGAGGAATGAGATGCTCCTTTGTAGGAGAAATGAAAGATCATGTAAAACTTCCACCTGGTGCCTACAGCCCTTACCAAGCATCCGTTAAACCCCTCAGGAAAGTTCCCCTGCATATTTTTTCATTTAAATTATATTCCTAGTTGCTCAGCTAGAAGATTGTCCAGGCTGCAGACTGTCTGGGTTTGTAACCAGCTTCACATCCACTAGAGACAAAGTCATTCATATCTTTGATCACACCGTTCTTCTGAAGATTACTTCTCTTTTTCCATAGGTATTAGGAAACGGTCCTTTCCTCCTTCTGTCTCAGTCTCTCCCACCCCTCTGAGGGGCACTCACTATCAACAATGTGCTCAAAATTTATGTTAGAAAGGCCATAGACATTAAGATTCTTCCTTTCTATAATTTCATCCAGCCTTCTTAGGGAAAGGGGTCTCAAGAACCTCACATTAATTGAGAGTTTGCATTAGCTTAGTATATGATTTAGCTTGTGTCTCTAGAACATGGAGTATAGCATCATACTCCATTTAGGCAGCAGCTATACTGACTGCTTATTCTACAAGTCATTCAATATCTGAGATTTTTAGAACATCTTCATGTCTTAAGCCCAATATATTTCCCATAGCATATGTCAACAGTGGCAGCTGTCAGCAGGTGGTTCCTCCAGTTTTTGGTGGACTAGACACATAAACTATGATCCCTGGAGAAGAGTTTAGGAATATCTCATACTGCTGGATGTCTCCCAAGGGAACTCCCATAGAAGGTGATATTGGTACTGACTTGTGAATGTTTCTTCTGGGGATGTATGTTTGAACACTTGCCTCACATTTAAGATGGCTGATGGGGCCTGCACTTTACCTTTATTAAGAGTCTTAATTAATTTCTTAGAAAGGGATTCTGTGACACCTACCTTTCCCCTTTCCTACAAATGACACTGTCCTCCAGCTTGGTTACTCTTGAGCACTCAAGCCAAATTCAGTTCTATAGTCAGAACTGGGAAGGAGGTAAAGGTCAGCCACTTTTATTCAACAGTCATTATATGACCTTCCTTTTGGAGCACAATCCATATTGCAAGATGACTCCCATGTTATTCCCCTACATGATGAGTATCAGTCTTACCTTCTCCTGTGTAACTGCCAGTAAACCTCTGTTGTTCTAGATAATTGCAGTTTAACTAGGTGCCACCATAAAAGTCATTTCTGATAAATGGAATGTGACAGCTAGATTGCAAAGTCTTGTTTTTTGTTTGTTTGTTTTGCTTTGCTTTAGTGTGACTCTTTTTTGTGTGATTGTGTGCACTTTTTTCCAAATAAACTAGCTTGTTCTGCTGAGGAAAAGATGAAAAAATATGTATCTTGGGACACGGAGAGACGCCTGAGTTTTGCAGTTCCGTTTGCTGATATGAAACCTGTTATCTACTTGGACTTATTCTTGCCTCGTGTCACTGAACTGGCTCTTTCTGCTAGTGATAGGCAGACTAAGGTATTCCAATTGCTGCTGCTTCCTGTTTTTGGAATGAACCCTTTATTTAATGCAGTGTAACTATGAGGTTTTATTTGAGTTTGTTTTTTTAGTTGTGGTCAGGAAAATTCACAAGAATTGTCCTGGCAAATGGAGAAAAAATCTGAGTGCCAGCTCTTCAGTTCAATCATAAAAGAAGTGAAGTTTCTTCTCATTAAGTTATAGTCATGGTTATACCTCTGAAATTTAGCAAAATTTAACTAATTTCCAAACCTCTATCAGCCTCATCTACATGGCCAGTGGAAAGGGCTTGTGAGAGCTTTAGTAAAAAATGTCTGGAAGGCCAACAGTTTCTTCTCTCTGACCTGCAAGATAACATCCTAGATGTTATGAGTGTCTCGTGTTTTTAGTTATAATTACAAAGTTAAAATTACAAAGGGTACTGGGTATAACGTCAATTGATCTGAAGATATGGAAAGATCTACAACCCCAAGATACTGGGGTTCTGAATGATCTCCATACATAGTGAAAACTCACATAAAAATGCAATATTTGTTTTGATTTTACAAAAAATTTAAGATTTCTAGGATTATTTTTCTTTAAATTATTACATTTATATTTTTATTAGATACATTTTACTTTGTGTACTTTGTGTACTTAATAACTGTAACTTAAACTAGGAATATCACCTGAACATGGTTTAGTAAAACAAAGTTTCTCAAGATTGTTGTTTTAATGGCTTATTTTGCATTTCGTAATAAACTGGATGTTCTCCCAAAAAGTGTTGGTTCTTTTGCATAAGCGAACATTGAACTGATATCCTTAATTGGATCTCTTTTTCCAGGTTGCAGCTTGTGAGCTCTTGCATAGTATAGTTATATATATGTTGGGGAAAGCTTCTCAAATGCCTGAAGGACAACAGATTTCTCCACCGATGTCACGCTTATATAAACATATATTTCCTGTACTTCTTCGACTAGCCTGCGATATTGATCAGGCAAGTAAACCTATGTTTATTTTAAAATTATGTTGCTTAAAATCAACTGTAGATAAACCTAACTCTACAAACCTAGTTAGGTTTGTTAAATTCATATTTTTTTTATGAGTTTGGTTATATATATACGTAGGTGTAGGTATTTGCGTGTATAAGTATATATACACATATATAGTTGCTTCTGGGACCCATACGTAGGTTATTTAGGGTTTTTTTAGATAACATACTACAAAGGGGGGCTGGTATGTATAGATATAGATACTAAAAGCTGATTCAAAGGTTGTAGGGTGCGTCAGGCTTAAATTTGACAGCTTAATGAAGTTGGAGTTTGCTGTTTTCTGTTTTCAGATAAGTCCAGATATGTAGTAGTATATTGTTGAATCCTGATGTAGTTTACATCTAATTTATGGAAACTAGAAGGGGTATGACAGTAAGGTGTTTATGAACAAAGAGTAAGTTTCCTAGGCTATTCGGATACAATACGATAATAGTATGTAAAATTATTAATTTTTCTTAACACGTAACAGTTAGTACAGCGGAGGAAGTTAGGTAAGTTTTTGTTTAGTGTTTAGTGTACATAGGTATGTAGGTTATTTATGTTTTCGTGTGATGTATGTTTTGTTTTTTGTCTTTATTTGTTCTATTGTACTAATTTTTAATTAATAAAACTTTAAAAAAAATCAACTGTAGATGATCTTTTGCAGTGGTTTTAACTTTCTTCGGTTTGGTTTGGTTTTCATTTTCTTTTTCAATACACACACACACACACACACATATATGTTTTTATCTTGGAGCCATGGTGAATGAGAAGAGGGAATGATAATACAAACTTAGAAAATGATCATAATCAGTTTAGACAATACATAGTTAACCTCAAACAGAAGACAATAAAAGCAGATCATATACCAAAATGCTTAAGATGAATGTGTGCTGTATGATACACACACACACACACACACACACACACACACACACACACACAGGACCCTTGTTACACGCTGGGGTTTGGTTCCAAGATCCCCCGTGTATAACAAAATCCATGTACAGTATACTCAAATATAATGACATAGCAAAATGATGTTCCTTATAAAAAATGGAATATCAAGGTAAATTTATACTTTTTTGGAACATTTTCAAACCGTGTATGCTGGAATCTGTGTATAAAAAATCCGTGTATAAGAAGGACCGACTGTATATATATGTATATGTATATAAAAATGTATCTTGAAATGGATATTGATTATTATTATTATAGTTTATTTCTAAAGTGCTGTAAATGTACACATGCCTCCTTCTATACTGTCCCCTTTCTTTTTTGACATTCTTTATAAAAGTCTGTGTCTGAAAATAATTCAGAAAAATTGATGAATCAAAACCTGCCACCTGAAGACATTTTTGTGGGCATTTTCACCTAGATGTCCTTTGCTATCTTTTGGACTTTATAGTTGTGCTGATGGTTTTCTTTTCCTAAGGAAAGAGGTTCCCAAACCAAGTTTGTTAGGGTTAAGTCTTCGTGAAGATAAATACACATAAGGAAAAGGACAAGAAGCCAACATGCATAGTTCCATTAAATTATTAATAAAGTAATGTTCATCTCAAATTTAGATGCAAAATGGATTTCCAATTGATCATTTTTATACCCCTGCAGAAGGATACTTCTTGGCTGGCCTTGCAACCTTGTTGTAGGTTCTAGGGTCTGGGAGTGTATGTCAGAAACAATTAAGGCCTTATGAGTGTCTTTCTGCTTTAAAAGGCAAATGTGATGCTTTAATAGTACAATAGCGTGGATTAGAGGAAGTCGCCTGTCCAAGAAATCTGTGTTACAATAGTCAGGTGCCTAATAGACATTTTGATGTATTCATTGTGGCATAGAAGAAACTGGAAATGGCAGGCATTAGGAGAAGGGCCCAGTGGCTTTGAGAAAAAGAGTTGTTATGTAGCTTTATAGGGGATCTAAAAATTCACTTACATAAATATATTCACTTACACATATTTAATATCAATTGAATATGAGAAAAAGAGTTCATAGTCCATATTACCAAGCTGTTGTAATCCTAAAATATCTACAATGTGATCTAAAGCACTGGGCAAACACAATTCAATACCACTTCATTTTTTCTTTTTAGGTTACAAGACAACTCTATGGGACTCTAGTTATGGAGTTAATTCACTGGTTCACAAACAACAAGAAATTTGAAAGTCAGGATACAGTGACATTGCTAGAAGCAATTTTGGTAGGTAATTGATACATGAGATGAACTTTAAGTACATTAAGTAAAACTACATTTTAATGTATATTAGATGTTAGAATGAATTGTCCCTTTAGTTGTTGAGCTTTAGTGTAGTCTATATATCAATCTTATGTTGATAATTTTTATGTTGGTTTTAGGCAGAATGATGCAGCTTGAGGCCGCATTGGAGGCATAATATTTAGATTACGCATGCCCCGAACGCAGCCTGAAGCTGCACTGACTCCATGTCATTGCAGTAGAATCAGACCAAGAAGGATGGGATAGAATCCCCACCTTCCAGTGGCCAAGTTCAGGACCGCCACCACGGCCCACATTGGGGCTGGGCATGTGCAATTGCTGCAATCCCAGCATGAACAGCGCCGGAGCTGCACAAGGCTGCGCCATCTGGGCCATCTGTTTCAGGCCTTCGTGTAGTTTTAGATATGATAGCAATTGTTTTTAATTTATTAAATTGTTAGATTGATTTAAAACTTTGTGAGTCATCTCAGTTCTTACTTAATTGGACAGTATAAAATACCATAAATGAACAAGAAATCAAAGCGTTCTTCATTATGCCATATTTAATGAAGAACAGTTGCTCACAATTCCTGGCATCAGGAACAAATGAATCATGTTTCAGATGATTCTTATAGTGAACTGTCTCTGTTCTGTTCTCTATTTCAGAATGGGATAGTGGACCCTGTAGACAGTACTTTGAGGGACTTCTGTGGTCAGTGTATCCATGAATTTTTGAAGTGGTCTATTAAACAGACTACACCCCAGCAGCAGGAGAAAAGTCCAGTGAATACCAAATCTCTCTTCAAGAGACTATACAGCCTTGCTCTCCATCCCAATGCTTTCAAGCGGTTAGGAGCTGCGCTTGGCTTTAATAATATCTACAGAGAATTTAGGTAAGCAAGAGAATTTGTACAATACAGGTATGGGGGAAAGGAGTGTCTAGTATCTATCAACATGCACACTGTTCATATATCTTTTTAAAAAATTCTGTACAGACAAACATATTAACAACGTCTGTCTCTGGATTAACAGACTTTGCGCTTTTGGGATTCTTTCTCTGAGGATGTAAAAATGTCAGAGACACAGGAAAGTGTGTGGAATGGATTTGTGCTATAGGGATGATATTTACTGATGTTCTGCGAAATGTTTTTAGCTTGTTAGGTTTAAGATCTTTTCTCTATTTCTTTGCCTGAGTCAAGACAAGAAAAATGCATATCAGCTGATGTGTCCTGGGTGAGTAATCTCCTCAACAAGGAGGCTTGCCTAAGCATTTGCCATACTTTATTTCATAAAACAGACACAAACATCTTTAACTGCTATGTCTATCATATTTGTCTGTCAGATTAAATGCTGTTTTTACAGATTTTTTGCTGTTAATTACCTTTGAAATGACCCCGACTCTTGGCAGCCCCTTGAATGAGACATCTCTAAGACTCCAAGTCCTCCACTGTTCTGCTTAGGTCCTGCAGACTCTTAGATTGTTGATGTTCCTTCCTCCTATTTTTACTCCTCTATCTTCTGAGTCCAGACCTGCTTTTCTTATGATATTTTCTGTGTACAAGTTGAACAGATAGGGAGATAGAATTCCATATTCTGTTCTAACATTAGCCTCTTATCTGAAGTACAGATTCCTCATCAGGACTAACAAATATAGTGGCACTCCCATTGTATTAAGAGCATTTCATTCCTATAGTCTATAAAACACATGCTGACTTTCTTCTAGAATTCTTTGGTTCACTCCATTATCCATTATATGCTTGCAGTGTGGTCCCTAGTGCTCTTCCTTTCCTAAACCCTGCTTGCACCTGTGGGATTTGTCTCTCCATATATGATTGGAGTCTGTGCTGCAGAATTTTGAGCATAATTTTTCTTGTTTGGGAAATTGATGGTATGGTCCTATAGTTACTGCAGTCTTTTGTGTTTTCTTTTTTTTGGATAGTGGTGTATATTGATCCTTTCCAGTGTACTGGCCATCGTTATGTTTTCCATATTTGTTGGTCTAGTTTAGTTAACAGTAGAGTTGATTCTGTCTGTGTGGATTGTAAAAATTTAATTGAAATGTCACCTGTTCTTGGTGATATATTCTTCTCAATATTGTTTATTGCAGCTTCCACCTCACTTTCTAGAATTGGTTTAAACTTCCATTTGAGTTTCTGGATCTTGTGGAAAGGGCCTCTCATTCTTCCTTTATGTTGTTGTCTTCTACCGTATATACTTGTGTATAAGTCAACCTCTTGTATAAGTCGATGGCAGGTTTTGGGGACAGAATTACGGATTTTGATATGACCCGTGGATAAATCGAGGGTCAAACTCAGGAGCATGTAACAAAGGATCTAAACGGGAGGAGGGCACCACATCCCTCCTTCCTCTCTGGATCTCATTCAAGAGTCACAGTGTGGGCATGCAAAATGTGGACACAAACCTCCGATTTCCTTCCCTTCCTCACAACTTTCCCCAAGGCTGATGGGTTGCAAAAAGGAGGGCACAGACCTCATCCAATTTCCCTCCCTTTCTCACAACTTTCCACAAGGCTGATGGCTTGGAAAAAGGGGGACACAGACCTCCGATTTCTCTCCCCTTCTCTCTCTCCTTCCTCCATTCTCCACCAGCTTTTCCAAAGCTCATGGCGCAGTATTACCATATTGACCTGTATATAAGTCTACCTAGAATTTTGGAGCTCATTTTTGGGCTAAAATGTTTCGACTTACAGATAAATATATACGGTATTTTTCTCCATTGATCATTACAATAGTTCTCTTTATCCTTGTGCATCTCCCTTTTATTTTGCTTCTCATCTTTCCATTACTGCTTGAAGCATTCCTTCTTTTACCCATTATATCTTATTTGTCTTTTGTCCATCATTAGTGTTTTCCTGCATTCTTTCTTGACTATGTCCTTGAGTTCTGACCATAGTCCTTCTGGTTCTCAGTCAATTATGTTTAATAATGCAAATCTGTTCTTTAGCATTTTCTGTGAAATCAGATGAGATGTTGTTATGATCATGTTTTGGTATGATGACTGGTTTTGTGTTCTTCAGCTTTACTCTTACTTTTGTTATAAGTACTGTAGTTCATGATCTGTTCCACAGTCAGCTCCTAGTCTAGTTTTGGCTGAAATAATAGAGCTTCTCCATTATCTGCTTCCAGTTATATAGTCTATCTGATTTTTGTTTTGGCCAGATGCCCGTGTGTATATTCTTCTCTCTGGTTGTATGAAGAAGGTATTAATGATGAATAGATTGTTGGCCTCACAGAATTTGGTTAGTTGCTTTCCTGCTTCATTTATTGTACATAGTCCAAATATTTCTGCAGTTACTTTAGTATTCCGGTCTCCTATCATTATCAAGCAATCTTATTTTGGTGTGTTGTCAGTTTCTTTCTGCTGGCCCTCCATGGCCACATTATTTGGCCTGCCAACTGGCTGGCCAACCAAGCACTTTGAATACTGATAGTCTTTGCTGTGATTGGTGTTCAAAATTGGCATGTTCTTAAAAAGAAGTTTGGACAGTATGCACATTTAGATCAGTGGTTCTCAACCTTTGATTTTGCAGATGTTTGGAATTCCAGTTCCCAGACTTCCTTTCCAGCTGGCCATATTGGCTGGAACTTCTGGGAGTTGAAATTGACACCATCTGAAGGACAAAATATTGAGAATCCCTGCTCTAGATGTTTTTGGCCTGCAGCTCACATCAATCCTAACCAGCATAACCATTTGTAGGGGATTATGGAGGAACTGAAAGCCAAAAATATCTGGAATGCCACAGTTGCTCACACCACTCTTAATAAAGGCAATAACAGTGTAGTATTCTGATGTAATTCTATGTTGACTAAAAACAAGGAAAACCTTTTCATCACTTCGTAGGTGAGTTAAAGAATGAGAGGGAAGTACAGAATGCATGGGTTATGAGTCTTAGTGACACTGCAAACCATTGTTTAATAGAATCTAAACCAGGCCAGCGTTTATTTTCTTTTGCTAGTAGTGTACTATAATCTGGGGTTTATAATTTAATCTATAGAGAAGGACTAGGGGAAGTTGCAGTCAATAGGCAGAAGTGTTCCTCGTGATTTTTGACTGAAAATCCAAAGATGTAATCAATTGTATGAGTGACAGTTTGTTGCAGTAGTTCACCCTTACTCTGAATGGATTTTTGTCTCAATACGACCTAAAGGCAGGGATATGCACTTGATAACACTGGGGCCTATTGAAATCCAGAAGTTACATAGTATACCAGCTGATAACTATTTCTGCAGAGGTTTTTGTTTGGGGATGTTTTTATGTCCACGAGTTACAAACTTGGTGGCTTATTTCAGCTTGCATAAAAATGATTTTTCTCATTTTATGCAATAAATATTATCTGTACATTCTAGCTTTCATATACTAGTCTAAACCAAACCCAATGCTCTCTTTATTTTATAGGGAAGAGAGCACTCTTGTGGACCAGTTTGTCTTTGAAGCACTGGTTGTATATTTGGAGAGTCTGGCTTTGACTCATGGAGATGAGAAATCTTTAGGTGTGTACATAAAATTAGTTCATGTAATATGACAAAGTTTTGTTGAATATATTTATTTATTTATTTCATTTGTATGCTGCCTTTCTCCCAGAAGAGACCCAAGGCAGCTCACAGGTAGAAAGTATTGCAAAAAGAACATTGCAATCCAAACATAAAACATTTGAAATCATCTAAAAGCTGTACAAAACCACATAAAAATATACAAAAGCTAAAAGGCATGATCAACACACACAACTCTGGAGATCAGGGTTCGATTCCCAGCTTGGCCATGAGAACTCACTGGGTGACCTTGGGCAAGTCACACTCTCTCAGCCTCAGGGGAGGGCAGTAGCAACCCCCTCTGAAGAAACTTGCCAAGAAAACCCCATGATAGGTTTTCCTTTAGGCTCGTCATAAATCAGAATCAATTTGAAGGCACAAAATATTAAGGGAGAGAAGCCAGAAAAAGGGAAAGTGACAGAGAAAGAAAGGGAGTCAGAAGGAAAGATGGAGAGAGCAAGGGTGGTTTTTCTGGGCAAGACTTCTTCATGGGGGGAGCGGGGGATTCCCTGGCTTTCCCCTGAGACCGAGAAAGCTTTTCCTTAGTATATTAAACTTTAAAGAAATATTACCCTAAGACATTTGTAATTTGCTCTTAAAATTTGCTTCATTTTTGGAAACAATTCAAATATTTTCAAAGTAATAAAAACTAATTGGTCTGTAGAAATGTGTTGGCAGAAAAAAAAAGAAAGACTCTTTCAGTTATCTCAGGAGAAGGTTTTAGCACTTTTTGTGGATGAGTTTAACATTTTCATCTTTTTTCATTCTTGTTTAATTGAATATTTATAAAGCAAGGTATAGTAAGCCCTTGTTATTCACTGGGGTTTGGTTCCAAGAATCCCTGTGGATAGCAGAATCTGTGGATGCTCAAGTCTCATTAAACATACTGGCACAGTAAAATGGCACCCTTTATATCAAATGGCAAAATCAAGGTTTGCTTTTTGGAATTTATATATTTTTAAAATATTTTCAAGCCATGGATGCTTGAATCCATGAATAAAAAAATCTGTGGATATGGAGGGCTGACTGGTTTTTGTTTTTGTTTTTTTTTTTAAATCTTTTTACTACTGGACTTGGTCTTTTAGATATTTTTATTTGGGCAGTTACAGTACAAATCTTTTCATTTGGAAACAGGCACAACACAACAATGTTGCGAAGTTATTGACCACCTGAAGCGTATAATTAAGCGTAAAGCATCTACTCTCAACAAAGAAAGTAACAGGAGGATACCTCGGTTAGTAATCTTTGTTTTATCTGTCTATAAAAAAGCATTTATAGTAGTGAAGCAACCACACAACATTGTTACTGTATTTTTTCTCAGCATTGTTTTCAAAACTTTGTGATGAAACTGGCAACTCCCTGGGTATTTAAGTGAGAAATAAGCACCAGTGAATTACTGTGGGATTTTAATCTGAATAAATGTACATGTATTCCCAACTGATGGCATAGGATCCATCTATGAATGGGTTAACTTGTGTTGCCACTCAATCTAGAACCTCTATTCATCCGCATCTCCTCTTGTTTTAATTGTTCTTGTCTCGGCTAGGAAATGTTGTATATTTGCCTCCTCCACTTTCTCTGCCCTTATTTCTGTCAACTGAGTTTACCAAGCCAATTTACAGTGCAATATGAGGAAAATTTACAGTGCAGCCTGTGCACTCAGATGCAGCCGAAACAATATTGTAGCAGAGTACAGAAACAAAAACTCCCATCTGTTGGTATTGGCAACGCATTGACTACTTTTCACCCTTTGAAGAAGAACTCACCGACACAGTTGATTTATCCAAAGTCCTTGGAGGCTTTATCTTCAGTTGCAATATGATACACATATATACAAACTCTCCTCTCCATCTTCTCATCAACAACTCTGTCTACTTTATACCAATTTACAGCTCCAACTCACAACAACCCACACAACCAACCTGCAAGTGACCTTTCTTGTGGTCCACTTATATAGTGTGTAGGATATGATTCATCATCTCGGGCCACATAGCTTGATGCAACCTTTGCAACTTTCATTCTTCTTTCTCAAATACACCCTCAGGATGGAGGAAGTTAAAATGAAGTCCTCAAACCTAGCTTAGCTTCTCAGAACTCTCTTGCCCCAAGGCACGTCTGTGTATTTTGAGACGTGAGTATCTTCTTAGCTGCCTCCCCCAGGAGCTGCAAAGATACACAAACAGCAGCACTTGTTTTGCCCTTGACAATTGCTGCTTCCTCCAGAGCTGCCTGTGCTAACAAAGCTGTTGAATCAGTTTGTATTGAAGCTGTTTGTCCTTCTGCCTCTGACCACACAATTCATGAGGCACTGGAATTAGTTTCCATTCAGCAACTATTAAAAATAGAGCATGTAGCCTGCAAAGGGAGCTACGGAAGATGGGAGGGGAGCCTACACTGACAGGGCTGTTTCCTTTCCAACTCCACTAATCCTTGCCCCAGCATCTGTGGCCCCAGTTTCATTTTCTGAGCATTTAGTGTGCCCTGATGGCACAGTGGTTAAATGCCTGTACTGCAGCCACTCACTCACAAACCACAAGGTTGTGAGTTCAATACCATCCAGGGGCTCAGGGTCAACTCAGCCTTGCATCCTTCTAAGGTCGCTAAAATGAGTACCCAGATTGTTGGGGGCATTTAGCTTACACATTGTAAACTACTTAGGGAGTGCTTAAGTGCACTGATAAGCGGTATAGAAAGGTACTTTTGCAGTGCCTTTCAAACCCAAGAGAGTGTGTGCACATGCTGCAATCTCCCATAGCAGTGAAGCTGTGTTGTAGACGCCGGTCCTTTTGATCAAGGCAATACCATGCCTGGTGTAGTGCCTTTCCTATGCCCATGCCCATGTTTGATCAGATTACATGGATTCAACAGATTTCCTTAGGTGAAAAAGGAGGTGAAAGGACAGAATCAACCTTTTGGAAGAATGGGTGTCAGTAGAGCTAGTGCATCTACCACACAACCTGGAAGGCTTTCCTGCAGTGGCCTCATAGAAGATTTCTCCACAAGCAGCAAAGATTATGGATATTCTAGAATTCCCACAATGAGGTCTTGACATGGGACTTCAGCTCATCCTCAAATTAGGAGATTTTTTAGAGGGCAACCCTCCTCAGCCCCCCATGATCCACATAATTATCTCCTGGAATGTCAACCAAGTGCTCAAAGCTCTATCTAAGCCTTCTTTTGAACTGCTTAGATCCATTCTACTCAGGATTATTTTTGCAAAGGCCGTGTTTTGGGTTTACAGTTACTTCAATCAGAAGGGTTTCAGAACTTGCTCCCCTATCCATTGCCTCATCTTTCTGTAACTTTGTCACTGACACAGTGTCTCTACAGTTGGATCCAGGTTTGCTACCCAAGATAAGCTCTGTATTTCGTCTCTCCCAGTCCATAGTACTTCCTTCATTCTGTTTTTACCTGAAAATACTTAGAAAAACAGTGGCACAAGCTAGATGTATGAAGAGCCCTAAAACTGTATATTGTGCATACCGAGAAATTTTAAAAAACAGAGGCCCTGTTCATTTCATTTCTTCCCACCTCCCTGTGGTTGAAGGTATCTTCTGCTACACTAACCAGATGGATCAAAGTGTGTACACTTTGGCTTACACAACCTTAGCTCGTCCAAAACAACAGAATATTAACAGCATACTCAATATGATCAACTTCCACAACTGCTGCCTTTTTTGCTAATGCAGCCCTAGAGTAAATCTGTCAAGTAGTCACATGAGCAGCTCCATCCATGTTCACTAAATACTATAAAATAGTCAAATATGCCTCTCCCTAGGATACATTTGGAACAAGAGTTGTGCAACAATCAGTACCATATTAAAACACATTCTTGTTACCTTCCACCCTAGTGTACATGTCTGCTTGGGTAGATCCCATTAAGGGATGGCTCCTTTTCCACTGGCTGAGAATGGCACTTTGGAGGACTTTACCATTAAGGTCCATTTTTGCCAAGGAGGAGGACCATCCAGACCGCCCCGCCCCCTAAGTGGCAAGACCTAAATTCTTTACTGGACTTGGAGAGTCTTTTCTATTCTTTCTTGTGTATCTGCTTATGAAGGCATTGAAGCAGGAGAAGATGAAGATCAATATTTGTTCTTTTTCAATAACATGGTATCTTGCCTAGCCTGGGTGGCAACAGAAGTTAACCTATTAATTGATGGCTCGCTCTCCTTTGGCAAGAATGGACCTTCATGGTAAGTCCTCCAATGTGCCAGTCAGACTGAAAATAATTTACAGTTCTATGGAATAGCACAGTTGGATGGTAAAATGAAGTCTGAGAACCAAGGGCTTCTTGTTTGTTCTTCATTTTTCCTTATGGATAAGATGGACCTTTCTGACTTTCCTCGACCTAGGGAGATAGCAAACAAATCACTTTGTTTTTTGATGATCAGATCCATACATTAAGCCATTAGTAGACATAACATAGTGGTTTAAGCATTGGACTAAGACTCTGGAGACCAGTATTTGAATCCTAGCTCAGCCATGTAAACCCACTGGGTGACCTTGGGTAAGTAATACGCTCTCAGCCTCAGAGGATGGCAATGGCAAACCCCCTCTTAAGAAATCTATCAAGAAAACCCAGTGATAGGGTTGCCTTAGTGTTGCGTTAAGTCGGAAACTATTTGAAGGCATACAACAAAAACAACACAACAGCAAGAGAAAAAAGCAGTTTGTTAAGACTTTTTTGTGGGTTTTTCGGGCTATGAAACTACATTCTAGAAGAGTTTATTCCTGATGTTTCACCAGCGCTGTGGCTGGCATCTTCAGCTGCTGGCAAAACATCAGGAATAAACTCTTCTAGAACATGGCCTCATAGCCTGAAAAACCCATAAAAAACAATGGATGCTGGCTGTGAAAGCCTTTGATTTCCATTAAGTAAGACATCACAGCTCCTTCCAATTATAAAAGACAGGGAAATGCTGTTTGATGTGCAGTAGTGTTGGGAAAGGGCAATAATATTAAAGACTGTCACAATTTTGTTCAGCACTTAGGAGAAGAGAGCAGATGTTTTTATTTTCAATACTATTTTTACAGTTAAAGGCTTGTCATAAAGTCTGACTTATCGTGTTCTTATAGTTATTGAACTCCTTATTGTTGGGAGCATTTAAATATAATTATTTTCATATTTAAAATTAGCTGAGCAGTGCTAATTTTGATTTAGGTTAATAATGTCAAGCATTTTTTATTACATTCATATAGAGGATTTCCATCTACATCAATATCTTTAGTGGATGTAGTCATGTGGCTTTTAACACAGTGTGGACGACCCCAAACTGAGTGCCGGCATAAAGTCATGGAGCTTTTCTTTGAATTTGTTCCCTTGTTGCCAGGTTTGTATATTGCAGCACATGCAGACAGTTTGCTGCACGCGCAGCATAGTGGACTAGAGTTTGGGATATGAATTAGGAATTTCAGATGTCACCCCTACCCTGAGCTATTCAAATAGTTTCAAGAAAATCACTGTTTTTTCAAACTGAATCCTACATGTAGATCCACACAATGTTTTAAATTGTTGAAGGAAAATTAGATATGAAAGAAGATATGTGTATTTGTTAATAAATCTGCAGTTCACGTAATCTAGGGCAGTGGTTCCCAATATTTTGTATACCCCACACCTTTTGGAAATGTTTGATTAATGTAATCTAAAAGTAATATCACATTTGAAGATGAAGAAGTCTAATTTCTAATTTTTGAACCTCATACAATACTGTAGATGAACAAACTGAACTTAAAAAATAAGCTTTTAAGTCAGTTCATAAATGCAAATCTAAATTGAGCAATTAGATTCTAATTTATTCAGAAAAAATGAGTGATATCTGATGTCTCATGGATACAAGCCACTCATTGTCACATCCTTTTGAAATTCCATCTTGCACCCCCTGGGGGCTGAGGGCACCCCAGGTTGGCAACTCTAAGGTAGGGAGATTTAAGCAACTCAGTTCATAATTACAGTCTAGGAATCATCTACATGTTCTGCTGAAGTGCAAGACTACCATACAGACTTATAAATTATTCTGTGAATTTGCTCAGTCCTTCCCAGTAAAGTCAGCTTTTTATTGGTGATGAGATCATATTCACCACATATAAAATTTGGAGGTAGGGGGAAGCTATTATTTAAGCCACCTTCTCCCATTACCCCAGAAGTCACTTAAAGGTAACACTATCAGTAACTAGCAATAAAACTAGATTAATGTTGATTGGTCCCATGTTTATCAGAATTTTTGGCAGTTCTTTATTGATAGATGCAGGGTTGGATGTTTGCAGAACATTTTTTCAAAAATCTTTTAATCATGTTACTCCACCAGGAAACAACTCTCCATCTTTTTGGTTGGGTGGCATTCTTCAGAAACATGGCATCTCTTTTCTCATAAAGAAATTTGAAGGAGGTGGCTATGAAGGTGACAATATGTCTGGAATCTTGTCTCATCCAACTCTTTATGATCTGCAAGAGACCTTTAGTTTGCGAGCTGTTGTGCAGTGGATGGATATGCTTCTTGCTGCTTTGGATTGTTATAATACTTTTATTGAGCAGGGAATAATCACAACACATGAAATATTAGGTAGGTAAATCAGAAAAGCAGCTTGTTTAATAATTCATCTTCCCAAATACATTATAACAAAGTGCCTAACTTATGTTTCTCTCAAAGAATTATCTTTTTCATTCTCTTGTTTTTAGGATAGAACTGATGACCTTTGTACTGAGAATACTGTGATGTCAGTGCCCCCCTTTCCTTATGTTTCTTTCTACTGTTGTCAGAGTATCCTGTGTTCTATTAGATCATGCTTTCCTGTTCACATATCCTCTTGCTCCATTTTAGATTCCCAGTTTTCTTCCATATCTTTCTAGAAGAATTCTTAAAGATAGTTTTACTCTCCCCTGAAAGTTTCAAGCAAACTTGTACAGCAGTTTTTGACTCCTGGAGATGTCTCCTGTTCCATCTCAAACCTTTAAAAATTTACGTTGTCAAACATCATGGGCCCCTTCACACTCTACAGTTATAGTGCTGTGATTCTACTTTAATTGCCCTGATTCTATCTTATGAAATCCTGAGATTTGCAGTTTAGGGAGTGATATTTAGAATTATCACGCAGAGTGTTATAGTGCCTCACCAAGCTAACTCTACCAGTATTCCACTGGATGTAGCCATGATAGTTGAAGTGGAATCAAAGAGGTAGAATCATGTATTATGAAAAGGCCCCCATGGGTTATTGGTCATAGACTATATGCCTCATGAAATGCATCCAGTCTCATCTGATTTCAGAACATACTTGCAGAATTCTATGGGCAAAAGTGTAGTGGCTGTACTATTCATTACTTTTTGTTTTCAAATATTAGATTGCATTTTGTCTTCTGAAGTAACTGTTTAATGCTGTCACAATTCTTTTAAGCTGCAGATGTAGAGTCTTCATTTTTGACATCACTGGAGTTCTTCCTTGGAAAAATTGCATTGCATGATGTGTCTGGTGCAGAACAGTGTTTTAGCACTGGGTCCAAAGGCAATATTTTTAGTCCACAAGAAAGAGAAGAATACAATTACAGCAAATGTACTATTGTAGTTCGAATTATGGCTTTTGTCACCATGATTTTGGATATGCACCAACAGGATTACTGGAAGGTAGGATTGTTCTTTCGGCCTGAATCCAAACAAGTTTTTCAGGCTATGTGGCCATGTTCTAGAAGATTTTATTCGTGATGTTTCGCCAGCATCTGTGGCTGGCATCTTCAGAGAATGTTGGCATAGAAGAGAGCTGGATACACACACACACACACACACACACACACACACACTCTGTGGACCCTGGCCAGGGAGAAAATTCCATGTTAATCTGTGTATTGTGAAGCCTTCGACTTCACAAATCTTCAACTGCTTTCCTGAAGTGAAGGGAATTAATGGTTGTATTTTTTCAACAGCCCAATTTCCTTTTGCTTCTGGGCAAATATCATTTGAAGCTGAGGGAAGAGGCAAGTGCTATTTATGATAATATGAGATTTTATTAAAAGTACAATAATTACTAGTGCAAATTTCTGCCTGAAAAATGATTAGGATTTCTGGAAGGTAGAACTGACGGAGATGTCTTTGTGTATCATAAAATGTATCTTCTGCAAATATTCTGACACTGTACTGGTGAATACGTAAGTTGATGTATTGTTCTGTGGCATTAACAATGTCTCAGTTACCTTTTGTCTTACATTATGACATGCAGTCCTGTGAAATACTTAGAATTTAAGCCCTTTTAGATTCAGTGGGACTCATTAATGAGTGGTTGTTTATTTTTTTTAAGACACAGGTTTTTTTTAAAAAAAGAATTCACTAATTCTAAGAAATACTAATTCATAGAACTAAAATAATGACATCCTCCTGTGAGATTGCAGAAATACATTTCAAAGATATTAATGAAAATTATATCAGTAGTTCATAAGATATAGAAATAAACCTCTGGTTTGCATAATAACCTCTGAGGTTTGGTAGTTGTAGTTTAAAACGTAAAATCATTTCAGAAGGAAGCATGTAAGGATTTAATTAATTCATATGCTTTCAGGGAGCAGTACTTAGACAAAATATTTAATGGTGACTCTTAAAATAGGGGAAAACTGTTATGAGTTTAGAATTGAAACTGTTTTGTGTTATTTTTATTGTATCATTCCTAGCTGCTCGAGAAACCGTTGTTTAATGAAAACTTGATAGAACTTGTTGTGAGAACTGTGTGTGACCCAAAAAACATAGGCTTTAACATAGCTGATGTACAAGTTATGGAAAATCTCCCAAATGTTTGTGTGAGGATTATAAAAGCTTTGATGAAATCTCCATATAAAGAAGCTTTAGAAATCAGCATAAAGAAAATCATAACATCGAAAAGGTGGGATTCTGAATACATTATCTTACATAGGTTCATATAAAAATAATTGTTTAATTGGACATTTTAATGTTCTAGCCACATGGCTAATAAGTCATTCTCTTTTGTTTTGTCAGCATTGAGGAGCTTTGCAACGTTGAACTCTATAATCCAGATGCCAGGCTGGATCATGTTAGGCTTGATTCCATTCTGTCTGCATGCAAGCAGCTTCACAAGGCTGGTTTGATTCACTGCACATTGCAGTCTCAGGTAAAAAAAAAATGATTTGTGACAGGTATGGGATTCAGTAATTTGCAGAGAAAAAGAAGTAATAAAATACGGCAAGTCTGAGTAGAGTTGCAGTACATAGAATGTCAACATGTCGTATAGCAAAGATCCAGTGAAAAATATTGTAAGTTGAACATTTCCCACATACCAGTGAATTTGTTATTATTTAATAAATAGTAACATATATACCAGTAATCATTCTTCTCAATAAATCAGGTAAAATATTTCTTCTGACCAGAAAAAAATGGACATAAACATTTTGCTTCATTTACAATCTTAAAAAGATTGTTGCCATGAGTTTGAAACTGTAGTGTTGGATTAATCTGATTTTGTTCATGTTAAAATTTTTGTAGTGACTGCTATAATGAAACACTGCTGTTTTGATCCCATTATTACTGGAGTATTGGTTCTTAATTACATTCTGAGTTGCTTGAGTGGAATGCACAACCTTTTTTGCTTATGATTTTTCTGAACGTTTTTGTAGTTAGCAAGAAAAGAAGAGAATAGTTTCAAATATATTTCCCCATAATTATACATATTTTTAAAGTGTACCTTTCTGTTCTTGTTTCTTTTCTCTGTTAAGGGTGCAGATCTACATTGTGATATTGGCTCTAAACTCATGTTAGTTGTATACAAAGGTATTGCACCAGGTGATGAACGAAAGTCCCTTCCCTCATTGGACATCAGCAGTAAACGATTAGCTGAGGGACTGTTGCAGTTAGCCTTTGCTTTTGGTGTGCAGGTAAGAGGCTAACCTAATTGATGCCAGAATTTCTGTTTTATAAAATCATTAGATGATACTAGTGACCCATACTAGCTAGCACTTCAAGGGGTTTTCCATTCATCAGAAGAAAAGATCACATCTCTTCTCGAATCAGTAATAACTGTGAAAGTTTAGTCTTGCCCCTGACATATTTCTATAAAGGGTTTTATAGAATGTTTAAGACTCTTTTTTTTTCATAGCTCTGCTTCCATATATTTTCAGGTATATCCACAATCCACTGAAAAAACCCTAACCTTAATCATTGGTGGAGCAATGATGGGGGTGTGTGAAATCAACCGTTATTGATTGAAAGGCATGTTCATAATATGGAATTGAACTTTTCTGTTTTCCTTTCTTGTAGTGTACAGAGCTTGTGAGTCTCTTATTGAACACACTGATGTTATCGGTGCCATTATCTGGAGCATTCCAAAAAAACCTTATCAGTTTTTCTCATGGAGAATATTTCTACAGCTTGTTTTTGGAGACAATTAACAGAGAGTTGCTGAAAAACCTGGATGTAGCAGTACTTCAGCTTATGAAATCAGCTGTAGACAATCCCAGAATGGTAGTGGATTCTTTTAAAATATTCAGTGTATCCAGCCAATTTTTTATGTAAAATTCCTCCTTGGAGACCATGATCTTATGATCACATTTTAAAAAATCAGTAATTTCTGGTAGAGTTAAGGGCAATAGTTTTGAGTTTTAAACTGTATAATTTTTACATACACAAACATACACACTTTAAAATGAATTTAACAATGTTATTTCTATATTAAAGCCTTTTAGTACACTATTTATACTTGTTTCAATATCACAGCTATATTTTAAATATTTTAGAAATAAGATTGTTTTTGTTTTAGTATTAGTAAGCGTTTATAGTGGATAATGTTTGCTGATGTAAACAAAAATTTGACTTTGAAATAGTCAGCTGATAGATTTATTTTCTCAAATTTTACTTGCAGAGCAAGTATACTTTTCAAAATAGACTTGGCTATAGAAAAAAATTACATAGTCTTTTAATGAAGTGTTTGTTCATTCTCTGAGCATCATGTTTTAGCTCCACGTTGCTGAAGTAGAATTACATGAAATACTATCAGTACTACATGGTAGCAATATTCTGCCTTTCAGGTTGGTACTGTTTTGAATGGTATGTTGGATCAAAGCTTTAGAGAGCGTGCTGTTCGCAAGCAACAAGGTGCAAAACTAGTGACTGCTATATTAAAGAATTGGGAACAGCTTGACCACTGGTGGACCAATGAAGCTGCTCCTGAGAGCAAAATGGCTGTTTTAACCCTACTTGCTAAAGTTCTGCAGGTAAAACTATAACAGTATTATCCAAGTTAGTATTTATACAGAAGTCTGGGAGCTCTTCTAGGCAATCTCACCGATTTTATGATGTCTGAACAGGCCCCAGATGAAAAGAAAAGTCTAGATGGTTTTCTTACAATTTTAAAATAGTTCATCTTTATTTCTTCTTGAGGTGTGAAGCTTTTTATTGATTTGTACCTGTACTTTTGAATGTGTGCAAAGTAAGTGTATGATCCAATTGGTTAATCTTATGTGCAAGAAAATACATGGTACAGCAGTTGCTTATATGGATTGAAATTATTGTCAGATCTCGTTAAGAGATACAACCAACACAGAAATTAATTTTCTACAAACTGCAATAGGAGAATAGGAAGCTGTCCCATGCTGATGTGGACCATCGGTCTGTCTAATCAGCTCTGTTATCAACTCTTAACTGGCAGCAGCTTTTCATGGTTTCAGGTAGGACTCCTTTGTAGCCCAAACTAGGTGGTCCCTTGTGTTCTCTGGAGGTTACCCATCCAAATACCAATAAAGCATGATCCTGCCTAGCTTCCAAAATCATATGATCATGGGTGTATTCAGGGTGTTACACTCTCAACATGGTGTAAGCCCTTGGAAGGAGGCAATTCATTGGGTTAATGGTGTAGGTTACTCATGATTAGAGTGAATATAGGATTAAAACCCAACACTGGTTGCTGCTTAGAGTAAATTGTAGGAATTGTGGGTACTTTTCAGGACATTGATGTGAGTTTGGTAAGATCACTTTGACTGGGGGTGGGGTCTGGATCTTGCAGCTGTGTGTTGGTTGCTGGATGGATGCAGCCACCTTTCACCTTTCTTAAAGCCTGTGAAATAGAACAAGGTAGTTGTTACACCCTTTGAATTTTTGCAGCATCTTTCTCCTTTTAAGGTGTTTATCTGGTTGATGTTGCAAAGATGATCACTTGCAATTTCTGTTCTCTACACAAAAATCAGGTCTTGTGCCAAACTGCAAATTTTGGAGACAGTCCTACAATCCTGTGGTGGAGTGTGATTTTCCACCAGCACAGTTCCACGTCCCTTCCCCCATCCCTTCCACCCCTCTGGAAGACAGCTTCTCACTTATCAGAGTGAGATGCCCTTAAAGCCATTTAGTAGTTTGTGGGGTTCAGCTGTTCATATGCTACTGGACAAGAGCCATTCTAAGAATCTTATTTGATACAAAAGGTAGCGAATAAAATTCTTATAAATGAATAAATATTCAGCTTAAGCCTCCTTCCATGACATGCAGTTTCTTTTAGAAACTTTTATGATTGATGTAAAGGCAGAATATTTTAAAACAATTGTGTTAAACAATATAGTCTACCACAGTGATAGGAATCTTGAGTTGATGATAGCTGGACTGAAAATGCCAACATTCATCACCGTTAGCTATTCTGGCAATGGTTGCAGACCAGTAACATCTGGAAGTCCACATAATTTTCACCTGTGTCTTATATAAAAGTTTAAAATTAATTTCTTTCCAGATTGACTCTTCAGTATCATTTAATACACATCATGAGGCGTTTTCTGCTGTATTCCATACCTACACAAGTCTTCTTACTGACCAAAAGTTGGGCCTAAATCTCAAGGTAAGTGGGTTTTGTGTGCACTTGCATTTATTATTATTAGTGTTGTTAGCAAAGAAATGGTTGCACACAGTAGCCATGTTCGGCTGCCATGCCAAACTTTGGTTTAGCAAGGTGTAAATTAGCCTAGTCATTTCCTGGACTTCTCTGCTCCTCTTGTGTGGTTGACTTTAGAAACTATCAGTTTTAATTAAGTGTTTTTGTCATTTGACATATAGGGCAAAATGAAAATGGAAGTCAAATACTTTGTAGGAAAATGTTGTTACTTGAATAGGAGCAGTCACAAATAACCAGCCCTGAGAACTAAAATAATATATCTGGATTTAAAGTTTAATTCAGCATTGAAAATATTAAACTGTTCAAAAATACATTAGTATCATATATGTTACATGGCTTACTAATTGTATTTTTTTCTTAAGTTGTCGCAAATATTAGCACCACAAGTTTGTAATCATAATTGGTTTCTGAAAAATTTTGAGTTTTAAGCCTTCATTCTTACCTTCATGGACTTCAGAAAGCTTGATGTTTGTATGAATTGGCAGCGTCCAATAGATACAGAAATACCTGGATTTCAGTATTAGGTATATTAACATAGTGCACAGAAGTCACTGATTCCAAATTCTCTAGTCTGTCTTACATATAGTTGGTTATGCAGTGTAGTTAGTATTCCTCCTGGCAATTGGAGTGAGTAAAACCTTGTCTTTAAAACGTTGCATTGATTCAAAGGAGAAAATTTTTCATCAGATAAGTTTTTTCAATGTTTCCTAAAGTTTCTAATGTTTTGAACTGAAAAAAAATGTTAAAATATGTTCTTGAGGCAAAGAAAACATCACTGTGAAGCTTTGGTTTGTGCAGTGAGGAGCTTTGCATTTCTGTTCCTAACAGAATTCACCTTGGCTAACTTGACCTTGACAGATTAATTCTTTCTTAAAAGTGTGAAGGTCTTGAATCTAAAGTTTTGATTTGATAGAATGCGTAATATACTGTAATATAAAATATGTGTCTGTTTCAGAGTCAAGCAGTTATCATTCTTCCATTCTTCACTAATCTTGCTGGAGAAAGGCTTGCTGACCTTAAAAATGCACTTGATCAACTTGTAGCATTCAGTTTTCCTTTGAAATCTGATGAGTTTCCCAAAGGAACCTTAAGATACAATAACTATGTGGACTGCACAAAAAAAGTAAGTGAAAAGATGTGCAGTTTATTCATGTTTTCATTATATAGTTTGTAAGTATTTAAAAATGAGTACTGCCTGCTTTGAGCCCATAGTGGCATGCTTGAAATGCCCCACAAATAAAACAACAACAACAATAATAATGAT
Source organism: Sceloporus undulatus (assembly GCF_019175285.1). Lineage (NCBI taxonomy): Eukaryota > Metazoa > Chordata > Lepidosauria > Squamata > Phrynosomatidae > Sceloporus > Sceloporus undulatus. Next base: position 195,406,039 of record NC_056525.1, on the reverse strand, counting down.
AGGATTTATTTATATGCCACCCAATCACTGGGAATCTGGGCGGCTTACAACAGAGAGAATAATAGATAATAATTATATGCAGAATTAGCACCTCTGGTTTTTCTCTGCCTTTGAATTAAACGTTTTTTTTTTCTTTTGAAGAATCAAATCGACTTGTAGTTTCAATAATGAATCTTTTTCAAATTAAGATTTTATACAACTCTGTTCATTTATTTGATTTCAGGTGTTGTTACTCCTATAAATTTTTCTACAGTGGGAATGCATATGAATTAAACAATTAAAAAAAACCAAATAGATTGGCATTCTGCATGTTGACTGGAATAAATTTGTATCCTTTCCAGTGTCCATATGTATTATTATTATTATTATTATTATTAACCTTTATTTATAAAGCGCTGTAAATTTACACAGCGCTGTACATACAGTCTTTTTAATTGGATGGTTCCCTGCCCTCAGGCTTACAATCTAAAAAGACACGACACAAAAGAAGGGAGTAGAAGGTATCCTGCTTTGTTTTGCTATGGTTGTTGAAGAGCTGATTTCAAACAAGTAGATACATTGTTGGAAATAGAAAAGGGAAGCAGGCAACAAGTATTCAGTGAATGATATCAATGATACCAGTGGGACCTTGGTATCCACGGGGAATCTGTTCTGCCCCCCTCCACAAATACCGAAATCCACGGACTCTGAAGTCCTGTCCCCCCAATGGTGATGCATGCATGCAGCTGTGCCACCATTTGGAACAATGAGATTTTAGGTAAAGTCTCATTGTCCCTAATGGTGGCACTGCTGCATGCACATGCCACCATTGGGGACAGTGGAGGCTTGCCATCCATAGATGCTTAAATCTACAGATAGCAAGTTTGCGGATACCAAGATCCCAGAGTATATGTATTATGTATCCTCTAATCATAAAATCTTTCTCTTCCCCAGTTTCTAGATGCACTTGAACTATCCCAGAGCCCTATACTATTGCAGTTGATGACAGAAATTCTTTCCAGGGATCACAGACACATAATGGAAGAATTATTTGAAATCAGCTTCAAAAGAATTGCCAGAAGGTACTACTGAGTATTCATTCTTTAAAGTACAGTATGAAACCTATATCCACGGTGCCAATACCTGTGGTTTTGCTTGCCCATGTCTGAAGAAATACATTCTCTAGTCATTTCCTTGGTCCTCTAGCATGTTTCTGTGTTATGCTTCTAGTAGAAGTTGACCATAGAATCACATTGGAGGACCTAGAAATATCTAGAGAGGTGTTCTCTCTAAGAATCTCTAGGTCCTTCAGCATGACTTTATGGCCAACTTCCACCGGAAGTAATTCATTTCAGTAGGGTTCTTTATTATTTGCAGTTTCATGTTCCCATGTTAAATCTGGGAATGTATCCTCTGCAGAGCTGGAAGTCTTACTGTAGTGAGTATGCATGTGGCATTGGAAATAGAGATTTTCAGTCTCTGAGAATGCAGAAGTGTTGTAGGTCTTTTTTTCTTCTTTCTGGATGGCCATCTGTTGGGGATGCTTTGATTGTGATTTCCTGCATGGCAGGGGGTTGGACTGGATGGCCCTTGTGGTCTCTTCCAACTCTACGATTCTATGATTCCTATTTTGATACTTCCTATTCATCGTCTTATTTCTTGACTGCAGTCACCATCTGATCAATATTTGATCCTAGGTACAGGAACTCTTTAACTATTTCAATTTCCCATTATTTAGGTTGAATTTATGTATCTCTTCTGTGGACATTATTTTTGTTTTGTGTTCACCATTAAACCTGCCTTTGAACTTTCATCTTTGACCTTCCTTAGTAATTGCTGCTTAACATTTTAGCTTGTGCCAACGAGATTATACTTCACTTTGCCTTCTCATTCTGACTTGGCTACAGGCAATAACTGGTGGGTGGTAACCAAGATCTGTGATTATAATTCTATAGTTCCTATTACATTATACTTGACTGGGCATCAAAAAGAGGTAATCTAGTCCTAGAGGTCACCTTCCATATGGACCTATCTAGGATAGACACCCAGTGTGTCATTTAAGATTCTTTCTCCTTCATGGCCGATTAGCATGGAAGAATATTTAATTTACAGGAGACATGGTGTCAGATCATGATTCTGCCTCTTGAATCGTGTTGTTGTACTAATAAGGATGTCTCTGAAAGAAATTTTGGAATTTGTTTTAAATTTTAATTTGAAATGTTGTTTACATTTACAACTTTACGGAAACATGTTTGCATTTCTTGCTGCATTCAGGGGGAGCTGTGATAAGCAAGTGGTGCTGCTGGACTCAGTGCACAAAATGTTCCAGAGTGAAATACTTCTCTCAAATGCAACTCGTCAAGCGTATATAGATCGTTCTCTTCTCATATTATTGCTTCACTGCAGCTCAGATGCATTAAAAGAATTTTTAAGTAAAATAATTATGGAGGCTATGGATACACTAAAGTCTAGGTTTACAAAGGTAAAGATTGAGCATATATTCTGATATTAACATTTTAAATAACTGATTGATTATATTTATTTTTTAAATGTTTTTTGCTTGGATTTATGCAGTATACCTGTAAAGAAGGAAGAAATATATCGGATTTGAATATGGGATAGGCATGTTAATTAAAATATAAGATAACTATGATTAGAATCCTATTGGTGAAATATAATGGTGCAAGCTGGTCTTCTACAAGCATATGCCATTTATGGGCTGAGGTGGAAGAAATTATTCAGTATCTTCTGCTGCATGGTCTCTCTGTGATCAGCTACAAAGTACTGGAGTGTATTTTCACAGATATTAAGTAGATAGGGAAGGGGTGGCACCTGGGAGCATCTAGCTGCAATTCTTCAGCCAGGAGAAGAGAACAAAATCGTCATGGTACAGTACTTGGAAGGTCCCTTCTGTGGGTACAGAAAGTGTTGCCATGCACAACTATGTTGACAAAGGGCTGTGCAGACCACCCCTAAAGGGGCGGCCTGCAGTCAACTTCAGCTGCACCAGATTGGGGCCACAGCCCATTTGGCCTTTCCAGAGTGCAATAGCTGTGGTGTCATGGCTTTAAGGAGCTCCTTTGGCACTGCATCATGTGGATGCAGTGCCAGAGGAACACCGTGACGCTGTGTGGCACGACGCACAGCGTCATGCCACCCTAGGGTCGAGTTGGGGCGTGTGTCATGTGGACGCCACACCCTGACTCCGTTCTTAGGCCAGCCTTAATGGCAGGTCTACACTGTACCAAAGTGTTACTCTCAGCAAACATATTGTAAGAACTTGCCAGCATATCTAAAATATATATTTATTTGGAGTTGGCATATGTAGAATACATATACGTGCATGGCTAAAGCAATAAGTTCCGACCATTGAACAGCAATTTTATTTACTTATTTTAAAAGAAATTATTTTGTATCTGATGCATTTATATCATGCTACTCGCAACAGTCTTGCCATCTGTCTCCTAAAACTAGTTTGTTTATATCTCCTTCTAGTCCAATGAATCTGCTTTTGAAACACAACTCACCAAGAAAATGAGCTACTTCAAGATTTTGGAAGTGATGTATTCACGTCTTTCCAAGGATGATGTATATTCTAAAGACTCTAGAATTAACCAGGCTTTTCAGGGGTCTACTTGTGTAGAAGGAAATGAGCTTACAAAGACACTAATAAAGTAAAACAAATAAATAAATAAATAAATAAATAAATATGCTTTAAACCATTCTAGGGCTTGATTTCCATAGTTAGTAAAACAATTCTCAAAGCTTACTGTTTGCGATGCAGTATGCAAAGCTTGTGATACAGTATGCAAGCTTTTTGAGATTTTTTTAAACGGGGGGAGTAATAGCTGTTTGAAATATTTGTGTGCAAATTACTTTATGGTGCAATGTATGAATATTTATTTACAAGTAAGCCCCACTGTGTTTAATGAGGGGTTTTACATAGGAAGTGTATTTAGGAGTACTAACCAGTGTTTATTATTATTATTATTATTATTATTATTATTATTATTATTAACCTTTATTTATAAAGCGCTGTAAATTTACACAGCGCTGTACATACAATCTTTTTAATTGGATGGATCCCTGCCCTCAGGCTTGTCCTTGTACCCGTAGAAGCAGCTTGTTTAAGTAGGAAGGGGAAATTTCCCTCTTTCCCTCAGATCCCCACTCCCTGTCCTAAACCCCTGCTCTGAAAGGCTGGGATCAGGTTCTTGCTTTTTGCTTTTCTTGAATCTCCAACTGAAGTTAAAAAACAAACAAACAAACAAAAACACCCAACGCTCTTCTGATTCTGTTATTCATCCTATTTTGTCTCATTAGGCGTCCTGACAAAAGGCTATATGTGTATTGCAGTTGAATATTTAACTTCTTAAGATCACTTTGAAAATATAAGCAAGATTATTGAGGACTGCTACTATGCTATTTCTGCAAATAATTATTTTTTGGGGAAACTCCAGCATAAAAATTAAATTAAAAAAATATAAAATATGTTGTTTGAAGTTTAAGTTTGCATTTGCTAATCAGTATTAATATCTGACTGCATTTTAAATGACTGTTTTCATATTTTTATTTTGTTTCAAGGTCCTGCTATGATGCCTTTACAGAAAACATGTCAGGAGAAACTCAACTGCTAGAAAAGAGGAGACAGTATCATTGTGCTGCATATAATTGTGCCATTGCTGTTATCACCTGTGTGTTCAATGAAAGTAAATTCTACCAGGGCTTTCTTTTCACAGAAAAACCAGAAAAGGTATGTATGTAATCAAATTTCACCCAGATTATCAATGACTGGTCCTGTGTCCAAATTTGGATTTCAGATATGTCAGCTGGACCATCAATCAATAAGGACCATAGGCTTATTGAAAACACTTGGATGCTACTATAGGGTCATTAGATGGCTTTGTTCAACATGGCACCTATTCCACAAAAACTGGAAGAATTAAGAATTTCTGGTGGTTACTAAAAAGTGATTAGTCCAGTGGGGAGGAAGTGACACAGAATGGAGGCTGCATTCCTCCAGGTATTCTATGGGCAGGATAATATTGAGAGATGTGGGAATGTGATTGGT
>NC_056525.1:195107540-195400979 GCF_019175285.1 Sceloporus undulatus | reverse complement strand
TCCCCATTCAAGCACTAGATGGAGATTTCCACTCAGCGATTCTGAGAAAAAATACTCCCCTTGCTTTTTCCTCACTTGGCAAAAATGGAAATAAAATGATCCAGCTAGTGTTTTAAACAGCCAGCTGAGTCTGAAACTAGGACCTAGCCATCTTCTGAAAACAGTGGCTGAGAGTGGGACACTTAGTGAGACGTTCAGTTATACCAGTTCATACTTCCATTCTGTGGGATTTGTTCAGAGAACAGTTCTAAAATGTTGTGATAGCTAAAGTTGTTTGGGGGATTGTTAAAGTGACAGAAGCATTCATTTACTATAAGTGGAGAAATGTCCCTTTTCTCAGTTTGGAAGTTGCTTACATTGTACCAACTATGTGGTGGCAGCCATTACCTGGGCTTGGGATATCATGAATGAATTAATGTCAGTGAGGGATGCCTGCTTTATCATGCTGAAATTGGGAAAAAAAAAGTAACACAAAAGCCACAGCAGCTTAGAATGTTTGTGTATTCTTTTGTACCCTCCCTGCAGAATCTATTTATTTTTGAAAACTTGTTGGATTTGCAACACCATTACTCATTTCCCATTGAAATTGAGGTAAGGAAAAAAATAATCTTTGGTATTTCACTGAAAAATTCTGTAATTTTATCTTGCATTATAATAAACAGTGTGCTACATCATCAAACATTATACTGTGATGTAGAGTTGTCCTTCAGCTGTTAGATGATACGCCAGCTGCGCCCTTTCCTGGAAGTAAGGGACCTAGAAACAGTAGTGCATGCACTGGTAACCTCACAACTCGAATTCTGCAATGCACTCTACATAGGGCTACCCTTGTACCTGGTCCAGAAACTAGTTAGTACAAAACATGGCAGCCAGGCTGATCACTGGTAAAACTAGAACTAATCATATTACACCTATTCTGAATTCTCTTCACTGGCTGCCTATTGGTTTTCAGGTGCAGTATAAGGTGTTGGTGATTACCTTTAAAGCCCTACATGGCTTGGGTCCAACCTATATAAGGGGTCGCCTACTTCCGTACAATCCGCCCTGCACCCTCAGGTCCTCTGGGAGGAATTTATTGCAACCCATTAAAACCAGACTTATAGCAACCTCTCAGAGGATGTTATCTGCTGCCGCTTCCAGACTATGGAACGCCTTGCCAGAGGAGATCCGTCAAATAACTAGCCTAAACAGCTTCAAAAAAGCTGTCAAGACGGATTTCTTCTGGCTAGCCTTCCCAGAATAGTTCAATCTAATTTCTGTCCTCTCTCTACTTTATGTAACCACTGCCTCTACTAGAAAATTGCTGTTATTTTAACAGGTTGAATTTTTAAACTGTATTGTATTCAGTCCTGTTTTAAAGGGAGGAGGGAGTCAATTTATTTATTGAGAGTATGTATTATTCCAATATACGCTAGTCATGTAAGCCACCTTGATTCCTGCAGCAGAAAGGTAAGGTATAAGAATAAAGTTTGTTTGTTTGTTTGTTTGTTTACTTACTATTAAAGCAAGGTTAACTGTGCCCTATACATAGGTGATTTTCCTAGCACTAAGGAACAAGCTTAGGCCAAGTCACTGAAAACACATATCAAGACACACATGGTTGAACTGGTGTGCCTGTAATAATCTGTGGCAGCCTACACAGATTCTACTTTTGGTCAGATTCTAATCCACATCCCTTCACTGGTTCCTATTCTGCTGGCTAAGTTTGACAGGGATGATGGGTAATACCAAGATTGTTCTCCCTAAGCATATCACTGATCACTGCTGTGTTTTTCTTAAGCTCTGGGTCTGTTGGAAAGGGGGGAATTCTGTAGAAATCCGTAAATCCACTATGCTGTTCAGAATGTGGAAAGAAGTTCAAAATATAACAGCATTTGCCAATGGTAATCTTGGGAAATAGAAAATAATGATAGTGATAAATATAGGATGGTGTTACGCAGTGATACATGGTGTTGAGTGGAATTTCTTCAGACAGCCAAAGGTGATGAATTGCCTGTGAGCTTATTTTCCTTTGCAACAATGCTTTTAACTATTCTTATTTATTTTGTTTGTGGTAGCTTTGGAAGACTTATGAATGCATTAATCACCAGAAAATATTTTTTTTTCTATGTTCTAGGTTCCTCTGGAAAGAAAGAAACGGTACATTGCTATTAGGACAGAAGCTAGGGAAGCAATGAGTGGTGATTCAGGTACAATACTTTGCTATTATTGGAAAAACAGCTGTGTCGCTGAAGAGGCAAAATCATAAGTATATATAGTGCTGTATAGAGTAACATAAGCAAAAAAATAACCAAAATTAGCTTGTAATCTAAATTAGCCTTCCCCAAACTCATGCTTGCCAGATGTTTTGAACTTTGACTTTCATGAGCCAAACATGGTGTAATTAATGGTCAGGCATCATGGGAGTTGTTGCTCATCAAACATCTCAGGGGTGCTGGTTTGTTGACTTAAGAGTAATTATGTAAAGTAGTGGTTCTCAATCTTTTTACCCTTGTGGTGCCCTTTACATCTACATGCAGGTGTTGTGCTTCCCCTCTCAACATAGCATATGAATAAAAATACTTTGTGTGTTTAGTGTGGATATTTTCATTTGCACATTCATATACGGTAATATTTTAACATTTTATGAGGAAATAACATCATTCAAATCAGAACAGTTTTATTTAACTAAATTTAATACTTAACATATGTGTAAATTTTACACATACTGTTTCGTACACAGCCACACTCAGTAACTTCTCCTCTGCCTCTGAGGGGGCTTAGTCAGAGCTGAGTGATGGCCCTGAGCAAGAAGCATTGTTGGCCTTCTCCTCCATTAGGGGCCATTGCAGACAGTGACTTTCCTTCAGCCACCATGTGTGCACTGGACTTGAGCAAGTATGCTCAAGAAACACCAGCTAGGAATGGGCAGTGCCAGACACCATGTATCAGCCCTGCTCTCTTGCTCCTTCTCCTCCACCCTAAGGCAGAGGCAGCTTCTCCAAGCTCCTGCCTTGCCTTTCTCTTTCCCTTCAGGACAGAAAAGGTTTGAGAAGCAGAGGAGGAAGAGGGGATCAGGCCTCCAAGTCTTGTGACCACCACCCTGAGTAACTCTCATGCCCCCCCCCCCCGATCCCAGTTGCCCTTTTAGAATAACTATATATATTTTTTCTTTTAGCTGAACCACATTATTTAGCTTCTGCATCATATATGGTAGATAGCAGTCTGAGTGAGGAAATGAGCCAATTTGATTTCTCAACTGGAGTGCAAAGCTTTTCATATCAGTCACAAGATTCTAGTGCCTCTGGGTCTCGCTTCAGGAGAAAGGTGATTTTATTTTTCACATTACATGTGGGAACTGTGTGTACACATGAACACCCTTGCTCATGGTACATTTCTTTACATTAAAGGGGCTTCAGATTTAAAGAAGAAGAAGTATTTCTCAGCAGGGATTTGAACCATGGTTTCCCAGAATCTTAGTCATACATTTAAATCATTTTACCACCTTGCTTCATAAGCATATTGTTAGTTTTGCGTAAAATGTTTGATGAAACATGCAGAATTGCTCTTCTTTTTTGCGGTGTAAGACCTTATACCTATACTGTACTTTCCATGTTACATCTGCCTCTGGTACCAAATTGAAATATATTTGTAATGTAAGTCAGGGCTAACTTAACTCTCACAAGGCTTACCTGTACAGTTTTCCATGCCACTAGCATTTTATTCAAATCAACCCACCCTGTGTGGATTATTGGCTTGAGATGATGTCAGTGCTGGAAGGTGAGCATTGCATGTACACTATGTTTGATAACCTGGTTTAGATAAGAAACTAAAATTTAAGGAATACTGCACAGAGATTTACATAGTGTGTGTATCTGGTTTAAATCAGGCCTGTTTACATTTCAGTCACACAGGGAATGTTATGTAGTTTTAAAATATATGTTAAAGGCACTACAAGTGTCAGTTCCAGTCTGTTCAGAAAGATTGGGACAGGGTAAAACTATATATATATATATATTCTTATTGCTAAATGCTTACTGTAGACTTGAGTCCAAATCTTTGGAAAAGATAAGGTATGATAATGGTAATGATGATAGATCAATATTGTGAAAAGAAAATTGGGCTGTAAAATATGAATTAGTGTGGGATTTTCAGAATGTTCTATTCTTGTTTAAAAAGGAGCCCATGGAATCTGTGGTTTCAGATGATGTTGTGGAATTGGAAATGGATGAACTCAATCAGCATGAATGTATGGCCTCAATGACCACCTTGGTTAAACACATGCACAGAAATAACATCACACCTGTAGTAGAAAAAGTGAGTATGGCCTTGTAGGTTTATGTCATGTTAAGCTACAGTTTTTTCTAAGCCATTCTACATGGATTATCAGTGTTTTTTAAAAATAAACTCTACAAATTTCCTGGTATTTTCAAACCACAGAATGTGACAACACATCCTACCAGATCAGTGGCAACATCAGCAGCCTCCTCAACCCATACTCCTCTAGAAGAAATTTGCAAAGCAGAAACTTAGGCTACACTTTCCACTTTCACAAAACACTATAGGCTAGCTAAATTTGCTTTAGCTAGGACATCTTTTGATAGACCTGCTATAGGAGGTCATGCCAAATGAACTAATTTTCTAGCCACCTTTCTTCCCACATTCTATTTATGCTAGGATAATTCCCATTCATAGATGGCTTCTTCTTCACTGCCTGAGAATAGCACATTGGAAGGCTTACCAAGAAGATCTGTTCTTGTCAAGAAGAAGGAGCCATCCAGACCCACCCTAACATAGCAAGACCATTTTCCTTTTCCCTGGGATCTTTCTTTTTTCCTTTTACATTTTCTGGGAATGAAATGAGGAAGAGCGAGGGATATAACAGGGAAAGCTTTCTTAAAACATGTGATCCCTTGCCTCGCCTGGATGGCAATAGACAGTACATTCATGGATGGCTCTATCTCCTAGAATAAATCTTCATGGTAAGTTCTCTAATGTGCCATTTCCTTGATTTCTGATTCATAAATGTGAGAGCTTTCTTTTCTTTTCAAACACTACAGAAACTACTACAGAAATTAAAAAGGTTCTCAAACCTTTAAAGTATGGTACACATTTCTCACTATGCACCTGCAGACTTTAAGTTAAGCCATGTTTCAGTTGGGTGATATGCAGTTTGATCATTCATGATCCCAGTCTTTTGAAACTCTCATACAGCACTACTTAGTTTGGGATCAGATTCTTCTGGACTAAAACCTGATGCAATCATAAGTGGAGAGCAGTTTCCATATAATTTTTTGAAATTGCAGCTTGCTCGTGAAGTTTGCATGTGTCTGTGCATGCTTGCATGCTAATCGGTTGTAATCTGCAGATTAACTACGTGTGTACTGTATATGTATGTATGCTTTTATAATCTTTTGAATACTTAGGGTGCAGATACACCAGATCTTCCTATGTGGATGAAGTTTCTACACAAAAAACTGGAAAATCCATCTGTACCATTAAATATTCGTCTCTTTGTGGCAAAACTAATTGTGAATACAGAAGAAGTGAGTAAATTTTTTTCAGTATTATAAAAATGTCATAAATTAAGTGTAGTTTTATACCTTTGTAGTTCTACATCAAGGCTGGAGTAAGTTCTCTACTATAATATTTATAATAAATAAAGGCAATTGAACACATTGTCTATGAGCAATCTTGAATATTGTGGGGGGGTGGGTTTAAATTGTTCCCAAAATCAGTGAAAAGAAAACAGTGAGTGGTGTGCACCTCTGGTTTGGGCTGAATAAAATGTAGGCATAGCAATGCAAGGTCTAGACTTCTATGAGTAAATTTTTGCTTTTCTGGCAATTAGAATATTTCAGGGTATATTGACTTCAGTCATATAACAATTGAGGAAGAAAAGAAGAAAAGAAACCAATCTAATCAACTAAATTAAATCAAGTTCCCCATTTTACCATGTATATATATTCTGAGCAATTGTGCATTCTAATGAGTTTCTTTAAAAATTAGAATATGATCCTTTGCAAATAAATAATGATTTTCATTTACGTAAAGGCTTTAATTTAAAACTTTTGGCCATGCAGCTCACATGCCTTTTGTACTATAATATGCATAGATAATATGCTTTGGCTTTAAGCAGACTAGTGTGCTAAGCAACATTATTTATTTTAGTGTTGAGTCTGTAGTCTTGTGTACTGTTATTAAGAAACACAATACAAAGTAGAACTTGCTTCTTACTCAACATATCAAGTTAGGTTGTAATAGGTGTCCAGAACCTTTCATAAGTAAAGGATAATAACTATGCAAAATATTTTATTTCATAGGACAGAGAGTAAATATGCAGTTTGGTAGAATCAGAAATATCAATTTTATAACTATATACACAGCATATCTCAATTGGAGATGATTAAGAGTACAAGATTAATGTAAGCTTAATAGCTGATCTAGTAAAATACAAAATCCCCTTACCTAGGTTATAGTACCTGTTATGATTGGATTGTATCTGACCCCATGTCTAGCCATTACTTTAATACACTAGCTGTTTTTCTGTACAATGACTTATAAAATTATGGTTATGAGACCTGCTGATGAACAAATATTTGTGAACACATATTAAGAATTAGAATGTTTCATGTCTGATCTGTGCTATGTACTTCTCTCAGGATGAAGATGGAAAGATTTGATAGGTTAGACAGTAGACAGAAAGATCTGATAGGTTAAAAAATCTAAGTGACATACATTTTACATTCAATGTATAAATAGAAATCTGTCCTTCTGTCAGATACCATATGATTATTTGTCTTTAAGATATCAAACATTTTCTCATTGTCAGTCATGTACAGATGACATCCTCTTCTTTGTCTCTAGGTTTTCCAGCCTTATGCAAAGCACTGGCTTGGCCCCTTACTGCAGCTGGTTGTTTCTGGAGATAATGGCGGAGAAGGAATTCATTACATGGTGGTAGAGATAGTAGTCACCCTGCTTTCCTGGACTAGTGTTGCTACTCCCAAAGTATGTGGTCAGAATAATTTAATACATAGTTTGTGTATGCATATGTATATTATCCATCAATTAAGATGAATTATTTTAGGATAAATGGAATTTATTGGTTTTTCATAAAAAGCACTATTTGCAATTCACGTATAACTTACCTATCTTAGTATTCTGAAAAGAGGTTTCAGAATATATGTGGATTTTACTGGATATGAGTGGTAGTATAGCAAACATGTTCATATTTATAAATGTAAACTTCATGTTGTCATATGTGCTGTAATTTTAACACTGATGAAAAACCTATGCTCTCCTCCAGAAGAATTACTCAACATAAAGTAGTTGATATAGCACCTTTAAATGGACCAGATTTTTTTTTTTTTTTTTTACAATATGGTGATGTTTTAGATACGCACTTTCTTCATCAGCATAGGTATCTGGAGAAAAAATAATGCCTTAAATCAGGAGAGGAGAACCTCTGATACATGAATCTAATCTGGCCTGCTGATCCCAATAATTCTGGGAGCCCTTACCTTTGACAGTTGCCACCTCCTCATTGAGAATGTGAGCTGTGGAGGTGTTATCTGTCACCTCAAATTACTGAACAGAAGTAACACTACAGTTTATCTTCACCCTAATCACTTTCCTATGGGGATATTGAACAGGCCAGGCTCTATTACTTTCTCAGTTCAGAGAGAGATGTGGAACTCTATGCCTCTATGTACAGAGAAAATGGCCATAAGGCTAAGGAAGGGCCAATACCAAGGGAAGAGAAGAGCCTTGATCCTGACACTGTTTGTGCACTGGCCAGATTATGTTGGACAATCGGATTCCCAAGAACCATATACTTTCCCACCTCTGCAAGATAATATATTTTGTGCTTAAGGTGGATTTAAACTATCTGGCTATCGGGCACTTGATGCTTATAAAAGATATGATAACTCTTGTGACTGTGGGGCACTCAAGTTTCTTTCAGTCTTTCAGAAGCTATGCACCACATGAACTGAGTACCAAAGGAAAATATAAACCACCTTGGGTCCCAGTTTTGGATGAAAGCAAAGTGGAGACACCAACAACAATTGCAAAAAGTAACAATGTTTGAAACAGGCCACATTATCCAGCAATAATGCTATGAGTCTTAAATTGATGAATACAATCATTGATGGTCCAAAATTACAGTCAGAAACACCCAATAGGCTGCGAAACTCTGGACGAATGATGGTCCAAACCACACTGCAGAAATAATCTTGTTTGAGACCACTTTAACTGCCCAGGCTCAGTGCTAGGGAATCATGGGAATTGTAGTTTATTGTGGCACCAGAGATCTCTGAGAGAAGGCTAAATGTCTCACAAAACAACAGTTCCCAGTGTTCCCTAGCATTGATCCAGGGCAGTTAAAGCGCTCTCAAACTGGATTATTTCTACAATGTGTTTTGGACCGATGATAATGATAATGGTGATAATGTGAAATAGTGAAAAGGAAACTTTTCTTTAGCTAGGTCTGCATTAAAACCATTGACTCATTTGAAGATAAAGTATATATAGACATAGTTTTACTGAAGTTGAAGATTATTTTAAAATGTGTACTATTGAATACAAATGTCTTTGTATTTTTTACTCTTTATAGTAGGTCTAGTAGGTTTAAGTAAATCTGTGCAGTTTATCAAATTCACACAATGTTACTTTATAATTTTTTTGTACTAGGGAAATATAAAAAACGAAGTGCTAGCAAACAGGTTGCTTGAGTTCCTGATGAAGAATGCATTTCATCAAAAAAGAGCAGTATTTAGACATAATCTAGAGATTATCAAGACAGTAGTAGAGTGCTGGAAAGACTGTCTCCTTGTACCATACAAGTAAGTAATTTTAATAAAAACAGAGCCACAGTATACAACTAGGAAAAATGTGTGTTTTAACAAGGCCTATAATTTGTAATACAAAAGTGTTCTGAAGTCTGATTTTTTTTCAAAAGTAGTCATAGCATTTGATGATATGTGCACATGATTCATTATGCAATTGTCATCCAGTTGTTTGCTCAGTAATCCAAACCTTATTTGTTGACCTGAGAATTATAGTTACATACAAATGAAACTCTCAAGCTATACTTCAGCTTTACCTAGAGAAATTAAAGGCCTTTAGAGATCAAGCCAAGAAGAATGGGTGTGAATAAATGAAGTTGTTTAGAAAACCGTTAGATACAGGATTTTTAAAAACATGCTAGCTTACACTCTTTGGATATTAAATGTGAATTTGACTCCCTCTGATTTCTTGAGATATGTCAACCTGTGAGTTACTACATTTGATGACCTCCATGATTTGTTTTGTTTTGTTTTACTCCAGGATAATATTTGAACGGTTTTCTGGTGGTGATCCAAATACCAAAGACAACTCAGTGGGAATTCAGTTGTTAGGAATTGTTCTTGCTAACAGTTTGCCTCCCTATGATTCTAAGTGTGGAATAGATAGTGTGAGGTAAGAAAAACAGCTTTCTCTGAAAAGTCTTGAGAAGCAATCAGTAACATTGTAGGTTAATCCTTGCAGCTGGAAACACTTGAGTTAGGTCCTCAAAAAGAATTTTTTCTCATAGGTTTAATCCTAAAAAGAACAAGTTTGTTGCCTGGTTTTCACAAGAAATTAGTTTCAGTTTTTCTTATGGTCAGTTTGTTTCTATAAAATTAATGTCTCCACAGGTTTCTTTGTAAGATGTCTATATTATCATAAACTTTAGAGTTTGGGATCAAACAACAGACACCTATAAATAAATAAATAAATAAATAATTTATATATATACAGTACCGCCCTTCCATCGATCAGGGCGGTGAACATTACAATAAAATCAAACACAATACAATAATATACACATATTAAAAACAAGTCAAAACCCCATCAACCAACCATCTTGCCGACCAAAGAGGGAGGTTTTGCCTACTCCTAGGAATACCTTAGAAAGTGTTTGAATCTAATTTTTATGTCTTAGAGAACTCCATTTGTAATGCTAAAATACAAAGACATTGTACAACTGCAGTGAGCACATGATCCAGTTTTCCCCCACGATCAACAGTTTGAAAGTATGTTAATAACCTGAGAAAGGGGATAATTATATTACAGTGATATGTTAGAACTTGCTTTTGCAAATATTAGGGTAGTGGTGCAAGAAATGAATATAAGAATTCACTGGAAGAATTAACCTCCTGGGAACTAACTTAACAATTTCAAGAAAATGCAAAAAAATTATGCATGTAATATTATTGTATGTTATGACATATATGTACTGTTCTAAATGCTAAGTAGTTAAATTAGGCACTTCATAATCCATGCTGTTTAGGTACATATCAAGAGATTTCAGATGTCTATTCTTGATATCTGTGTTGCAACATTCCCAAATGTTATCATGACATTCTATTAGTACTACAACAAATTTCTTGTTTCTGCCAGATACTTCCAAGCTTTGACTGACAACATGGCCTTAGTAAGATACAAGGAAGTATATGCAGCCGCTGCTGAAGTGTTGGGACTCACTCTTCAGTATATTGCTGAAAAGGAAAATGTGAGTAAAAGTATGGTTTCTGAGAGTGTTCTGTGCCATTTCAATTTTTACACTTCTGCCTGAACTAATCTTTGTGACATGCTTTTAAAGCAGCATAAATACTTATTTACTTCTGTGAGTCCATTGAATATTATAATATAACATCTGGGAGGGTATTTGAACAGAAATATCTTGTAATAAAAACGTAGGAATTGGCATGCTAGATCTTACCAAAGGCCACCCAGGTCTTTTGTGAATCAGATGCTACTGCAAAGTTATGGTGAAGATTGCTATCCTCAATTTGTACCTAGCATTTGTAAGCAGTTGCCTTGCCTCTGAAATAAAGGTTCTGTTCCTGCTAGTTTGATAGGCACTAAAAAATCTGGCATTCATCAAATGCCTAATCTTTAATCTTCTTGCTAATGGTAGTAGCATTAGCTTATTAAAAGTTTTTGTCTTGTTTGAATGGACATTTACAGGTGTGTAATTATATTTTCTCTATTTCTTCAGGTATTTGAAGGTCCAATTTATGACTTTGTCACAAAGCAACTAAAGCAACACCAAAATACCAGAGATGACAAATTTATTGTGTGCTTGAATAAACTAGCAAAGAACTTTCCACCTCTTGCTGATAGGTATATTTGATTTATGAATTGTCTATACTGTGGAGAGGTTCAGTTAGATAGCTGTGTTATAACTTGTCATGCTTTCTGAATTTTGGTTATGGAAAGGTTTATGAATACAGTCTTTTTCCTGATACCAAAACTTCATGGGGTGATGAAAACTTACTGCCTGGAAGTAGTGTTGTGCCGTGCCCATGAAATAGCTGATTTGTACTTGCAGTTGAAGAGTAAGGAGTTCACACAGATCATGAGTCACCGGTAAGTAAGCACATAACTAGCCTATCCTTTCTTTGTCTATGCACATACAGTATGATCAGTTGGAAAATGCTTCTGAATACACTTTATTTAAACAAGTAGGACTTGCTCAAAATAGTATTTGTATTTTGGCAAATTTGGCAAAGGCCAAATTACAGTGGACCCCTGTTATATGTTGGGGTTTGGTTCCAAGATCCCCTGTAGATAACAAAATCCGTGGATGCTCAAGTCCCATTAAATGTAATGACATAGCAAAATGGTGTCCCTTATAAAAAATGGAAAATCAAGGTTTGATATTTGAAATTTATACTTTTTTTGAACATTTTCAAACTGTGGATGCTTGAATCTGTGTATAAAAAATCCATGTACAGTATAAGAAGGGCCAACTGTACTATGTATGTTCAGTTTTGATAAGTTCTGTTGCCATTCTACAAAGAAGGATTTTTTTCATTTTTTTTCTAAGATGAAATTTGAAAGAATAGCTTTGATTTAAGTTGCAAGAATAGGTTTGTTGCAGTTTCCTGTAACTAAAGCACTGCCAGTTGTTGATGTGCTGTTTGTATTTTTAAATTCTGTGTAATGACACTTTTTAAAGTTCATTAAAAGTATTAAGAATAAACAAATCTTCTGAAATTAAGTATAAACAAATCTTCTCAAATTAAAATCAAATTCCTAAGCAGACAGTGAGACCTCAGTATTCATAGACTTGATTTCCATAGATTTGAGCATCCGCAGACAGCAAGCCTGCATTGTCCACAATTGTAGTGCGTGTACACAGCCGTAGCGCCATTGCAGACAACTGGAGTGAAGCCCTCCCTTCCTCTTTGCCTCTCTTCCTCTCTTTTCCTTCTTTCCTCTCTCCCCCTTTGAGGCTTCTGCCCCGGGCTTGGTTGTGGGCGGGATTTTTGTATCCATTGGTGGGGGGGGGCTGGAACAGATCTCCCGCAAATACCAAGGTCTGACATTACTCTATAATTGTTCACAGATAGAAGTTCAAAGAATAAGGAAAGAGTTTTATTGTTTATTATTTCCTAGAGATGATGAAAGGCAAACAGTATGCCTGGATATAGTTTACAAGATGCTACCTAAGCTGAAACCAACAGAAGTGAGAGAGCTTCTTCCTGCAGTAAAAGACTTCATCACACACCCTTCACCATTATGTCGAGGGCGAATGTATGATATTCTCATGTGGCTATATGATAATTACAGGTAAGCATTCAAACACAGGTTTCTTCAACAAGTATTCCAAGAAACTGCTTTCCTTCTTGCAAACTTATAGAACCTGCTACATGTTCCATTCAACTGTACGCTTGCTGTAAATGTCTTAGTTTCCCCAGAAACAGAGAAACCACAAGAGGACAATGCACAGAGAAATTTATGCTCCTAGTCACTTTACTTTCTCTGGCTATTTTATCATTTTCTTTGAGATAATTGTGCCTTCTTTCTCATTTCTGAGCTCTGTAAAGCAGAACCTGGGCTAGGGGAATGCTTTTTGGAGCTTGGAGAACAAGCTACAGACTAGGTTGCCTAGCTGACCTGCTGAAGGGCTACTTTGAGCATTGCATTTTGTGGTTGGGTAACACATGTGTCTAACTGCAACCTATCAATGCTAATTTTGGTAAGGTTGTTTGATCTTTTTTCTGAAGTAGCACAAAAGTATAGGAAAATTAGCTAGTACACATGAAGAGGACCACATCCACCCATATTTTCTAAAGGAATAAAATAAGTAACAATATGGGGGGGGGAACCAATCAGCATCTCCTGGTTTTCTGTGTTTGTGATTCATTATTTTTTAAATCATAGGGTTTATTGGATAGTATAGCATATAGGACAAAATTGTTTGAATCTAGTGCCCCCTATTGATCCATTTGATGACACTTTTAAAATGCTCTTTTTGTAGTTCAGGACTGTTTCTAAGGTTGCCTTTCCAACCTCATACACATTTGCAGTCCTCTACACTAGCTCCTCTTACTAGGAATTTGATGCTGCTGAGGATGTTGGGGGTGGGAGACTTATGTCTATGCCTTGTTTTGCCCCTGGACCTTGTACACATCCCTAGGAGTCTGTTTTTTGTTTCACCACCCAAAATGGTAGTACCTCCTGAAGCCTAAGGAGTTGCTACTGTCCATTTTGCTGAATTACAGTGCTTTTTCTCCCTTGCACACATTGCACCTTTTTTCTTCCTCCTCCATTCTCAAACTAATCTCTTCTTGCTTTTTTTCTGTGTACTCAAGTCTCCCACTAACAAAAGAGCATGAGGCTGAGTTGGAGTACCATGCCAAGCAAAAGCCAGCATGATATTGTTCTTCCCACTGAAGTAAACATGCAGTAACAAGAGAAAATGTCTTATTTCCATTTGTCTTTGGTCTCCCTACTCCCTTCCCTTGTGTATTTTAGATTATAAACCTCTTGTGCTAAGGAACTGTCAGAACTGTTTTTTTGTAAAATGCCATTTTCATAGATAATGTTATATAAAAATAAACTTTTTAATATAAAAACATATTCAATATGTTTATGGTTTAATGCTAAGATAAATAAGTAGTCTCATTGTCTGCTCAGAAAAGTATTGATGCAACATAGCAACAGTCTTTTGTGTGAGTGAATGAAGGAAGAATGGAGCTGAACTGTTCTTGGTTTTTTCTCCCTTTAATGTTTAATCAGGGATTCTGAAAGCCAGGTAGATGACATGTCTTCTGACGTGTTTCAGATGGCAAAAGAAATTTTGCTTCAAGGATTGATTGATGAGAATTCTGGACTACAGTGAGTAATGCATGTTTGAGTTTTTGCAGCTAGAATAATGAAGTCCTAATTACTGTTTCCTCTCAGAAATGAATTTTCTTTGAGTCTGTGTCAGATTATTGACTAAATGGTGGGACATCACCAGAAAATTTTGTATATTTGTATTTTGGGTGTGTGATATTTTTGTGATACTAAATTACATGAAGTATGAAACTGGACATCCTATACATGTACACTCAGAAGTAAGTCCTGTTGCACTGAGTGGGATTTACCCCAAGATAAGTGGGGAGT
The DNA here is from genome assembly GCF_019175285.1 of Sceloporus undulatus. Taxonomy (NCBI): domain Eukaryota; kingdom Metazoa; phylum Chordata; class Lepidosauria; order Squamata; family Phrynosomatidae; genus Sceloporus; species Sceloporus undulatus. The sequence goes on along the minus strand of NC_056525.1, from coordinate 195,386,576 downwards.
GCAGCCTAAATCACTTAATAAATTCAGAACTAAACAGTCTTTCTTAAAAACATGAGTTAGGCCTAAATGTTGTGTTAGGATAGAGTTCCTCAAACAGACTGGCCTGTCAATAGGCAGAGTTAGGTGGCATATGCTGAGGGGCAAAAATGGTAGCCAATACTCCTTATTCCCTATTGTATGTGGAGCTGTGTATGCCACATGATTAATTCTACCCCAGACACCATAAAATTGGGCATGCTCATAATATTATTGCATTGTAGCATGTGATTCAGTAAAAACGTGTAAATCTGCTTTCTTTTACAGATTAATTGTTAGAAATTTTTGGAGTGATGACACTAGATTACCAACAAATACCCTTGACCGTATGTTGACTTTGTTAAATTCCTTATATTCTGTCAAAATTGAAACTCAGTATTTGAGTTTAACTACAAATTTTCTTCTTGAGATGACCAGTAGGAGCCCAGATTATTCCAGAAAAATGTTTGAATATCCACTTTCGGAATGCAAATTTCAGGTGAATGCATATTTTATTATATTGTAATGCTAATAGGATAGTGTTAAGGTGCCACAATCTGTCAAATCAGAGCCACGGAAAACCATCAGCCAGCTGTTTGATTATATTACTTCCATTCTTTATTAAATATAAACTGAGGGAATAGTTTTGACATTTAACATTGTGCAAATTTAATATTTTTACAAAACATAGTAGTAATCAACTAAATAGATACATTTTCCCATTTTTATTGTTGATTATAGTTGATGACTATTTATAACTAATTAGAAATGATGCAAAGAGCTCAAGGCACAATAAATTAATATCACATCCTTGCCTCCTGGTTGATCTGGTATTTTCTATGAACAGAAGGAACCTTTTCCTCCACAGTATAGTTTTTCAAAGGTGTATTTTGCTGGATCCATTACCACACACATTGTTAAGTAACAATAATGTCTCTTTCCCATTTAGTGTGATAACATCGTGTAGCCAAGGATCCTATTTCATGAACAACCTATATAAGCCCTTAGTAAATCTTTAAATATTTTCTAGCAAGAGTTGCTCAAAATTTGATCTTGAACATATTTTTTAAAAAAAGAATCAATGTTTATTAGAGTGAATGCTTTCCCCTTGCACTTTAGTTATTACTTCCTAATATGAAAACTTTTAACTAATCAGAGTATACTTGCTTTCTACATCTCCTCAAACATTTGGATTATTATTATGATTATTATGATTATTATTATTATTATGCTTTATTTATATAGCGCTGTAGATTTGCACAGCTCTGTACATACAAACAATAAAATAGATAAGAGTAAACCTGGCCATGGCGTACAGTCTAATAAATAATAGCATAATGCATATAAATAATACATAATAATACAGGAAAGGGTTCAAGATTTCCTGTCATGAAATACTAATTAGATATAGAACCTAAATTGTATATACTTGATTCCAGTTCAGGTATTTTATTATTTTTTATGATTTTGAATTTTCTTTTTTTCTTTAATTTTTTAACATTCTAGTCACAAAGCCCAGCAGACAGTTGAGAAAGAAGATATTTTATTTTAAAGTAAGGTTTTAACACCTTATATTTCTCTACTCAAGGATTTTGATATTGACTCAAATTGGAGATATCGAAGTACTATTCTTACACCTATGTTTGCGGAGACCCAAGCCTCTCAGAACTCCAACAGGTATCGCTCACAGGAAGGATCCATGGGGGGCCAAGTAAGGGCTACACAACAACAATATGAATTTACCCCCACCCAGAACATCAGTAAGTATCTATATTATCATGGTTTGGAAGGAATGGCATGTACATGAATGAATTTATTAGTCTTTAATATCCAGTAGTAGAATTCTGCTTGTGCACAAGTGACATCCAGTATAAGTGAAGTAGACACCATCTTCACTTCATGTTTCTGCTTCCTAAGTAATCTAAAAGAAACTGTTCTGGAAAACTGGGAAATACTCTGGAATTGTTGAGGTTTTTTTTAATTACTCCAGAGGTTGTTGGCAGGAAACTGAAAATCCCACTGCTACTGCCAGCATCACATTAGATTTAGAGTCAAGATGCCAGAAGACTCACTTGTTTCTCATTCAGCATACTAAAATAGCTAACCTAAGGAAGTTGTTAAATTATGTCCACTTCATGTTTCCTTTTGTATTATTCAGCCTATTTATGCTTTCATGTGGAACCATAGACAGGTGTAACTTAGTTAATGAAACCTTTGACAGCAAAACTTCTTCATGCTTGCACATCCCCCCTCCCTTCTCATCCTCTGTCTAACTGAAAGCTCATTATGGGGAATTTGGTGGAGGAGGTATGGAGAGATACAAATTTTCTGTGTCAGGTTGCAGCAGTGTGTGTCAACAGTAACTAAAGCTTGAGGTGGGAAAACCAATTCTATGGTAGTTGTGTATGCACCTGCCTACAGCAGGCAAGGTAAGCTTCAGCTACCTCCAGAATTCCTTACTAAATATGTGTGAACATAAAAACAGAGAGAAAAAACAGGATAGTGAATAAAGCACATCAGCTACTGCCACCATGTTAAAAAAAACATAGAGCTAGAAGTTTGGTTACCAAAATGGAAATCACAAGAGGAGAAGAGGCTGATGAAAGAAAAAGTCATCCATAGATACATTTTAAAAGAAACCTTCAAGTAGTTTATACTGTAGAAAGGGTTACTTGACTTGGTGTTTCATATCACACATGCATGTTGTTCATGTGCTGGGGTGGTGGTGGAAACATGCTGAACCATTTTTCCTTTTTGTGATTTAGAAATTTACCTTTGGTAACAGATTTTCTGTTAAAGACATAATGTTCAGGGGGACTTTAATTTTGTTAACTGATGTACTATATAGCTGTCCTAGAAAGACTAGTATACTTGAAGCAACTGAGTTTTCAGACTGAACCTTCTCCAATACTCTTATCTTCATTTAACTGTTTTTGGTTATAACTGCTTTGAACAAAAGAACTATTTTGGTGGGGAGAGGCAACTGGTTTCATGTGTATTTTACTTATACAGTAGACACTCCACATTTGCTGGGCTTAGGGGCATTGGACCCTTGTGAAAGTGAGAAAAGTGCAAATAAGAATAAACACTCTTTTTTTACCTGTGAGAAAACCTTTCTAGGAATCTCTAGGCTCTCCTTTGCAACTCTGTGACAAACATCTGGCAAAAGTGTCCATAGAATTGCACTGGATGATCTACAAATGCGTAGAGAAGTGTTCTCTCTAGGAATCTTTAGGTCTTCAAGTGTGACTCTGTGGTCAATTTCTTGCAGAGTCGTGCTGGAGAGATTCCTAGTGAGAACATATTGAACGAATCCGCTAATTATCAAATCCACAAAAGTCAATGCTGCAAATGTGCAAGGACAACTGTATAGTGATTTTGTGGTGCTGAGGTCCGGGGGGAGAAGTTTGTTAACGGGTAAGAGGAAGCAGTGGGGACACCCGTGGCAGGAGTAGACTGTTGCCGTCAGCCGTCCGAAAGCCGGTCTTCCATCCATGCGCTCATTAACAAACGGATGACAGATCACACAAGAGCGCCTTCCAAACCATTAGGTCCTAATTTTGGGAAGAAAGGCTAGGTCTGCCCAGGGGATGAAGTGGAACAGCAAGCTAAGGTTTATAACACTCCAATTGCCTGGCCCGCAGGTTTGTTATCTGAGATTGCTTTCACTACTGCAGATATGGGCAGCAATGCCTCGACTTCCTCCCCCTAGGCGCAAAAGTCTGTCAGAGGGGAAATGATGGCACTGATGGGGCAAAAGGGCAAAACTCTCGGGCTTTGTGATGTGATATTTTCCGCATCACACTGGGGGAACGATGTAAGGAAGTGACCTAATATAAAAAGCATAATGACAACAGAACAGTCAAGAGAAGTGATTTCAGGATTAAAAATCGAATAGAAGCGGGGCTTCAAGTAATGTGGAACATTGTATAAGATAAATTACATGGGGGCCCTGAGGCAGCCGCTGGGATTTGATCCAGCAACCCGCTGGTGGTAGAGGGCTAGATAAGAATAAGAGAATAAGAAAGTTTATGATTACCCCCAGCCCTTCCATAAACAAATGATGCAGGGCGGGGCTTACACGATTTATAAAAAACATTACAATACAGGTTTAAAATCCCAATAAACAGTGATGAAAACACCTTAATACAAAAACAGGAACAGGAAAACAATAAACTGGGAAAATACAACGATCAGGGGCACAAAGTGAGACATCAATCGGAAAGTCAAAAAAAGCGGGGGAGAAGATGGAGGAGAACGGGGGCAGGAAAATAAATAAGGACAAAGCAGGTGGAAAGGCCAAACACGAACAAGTATGCTTCCAACTGTTTTAAAAACAGCTAACGAAGGCACGGTCGGTTTCGTAGGGGTGGCGGTGCGAAGCTTTCAGGAGCTTATTCCTATTAGGAGGGGGCAGCAAAGATAAAGGCCCTCTGCGAGGGTCCGATATACGTTGGAGCTAGGGACCTCAAAGTTTACTGTCCCAGAAGGGCGGAGTACCAAAATCTGGGGTACCAAAATCGTGGCATTGCTCAAGTCCATTATATACACTGGCATAGTAAAATGATTCCTTGTCGCTTAAATAAAAGTTCTTGGAAATTTTTTCGGGGAGGGAGAATTAATTTTAAGCCATGAATGCTGAAGTTCATGGATGCAGTATCTGTGGAAAAACACAGAGGAACTGAAATGTATTTGAAAATCAAAGATTCAATTTCAAATTTCAATATAGATCTTAAATGATTGCTATGGGTAAACAATTCAAATTCAAGGTTCAACCAAGTAAGATTTGTGTTTATTGTTAAAATTAAAATTTATTTGTTAAAAATAGAATTTTTACTAAGTTTAAACGTAATTCCTTCTGTCTGATATTAGGTTTTTAGATGAAACGGGGCAGAAATTCTGAGAGAGGACGACTGCGGAGGACGCTTCTTGAAACAGATCAAGAAAAAAGAAAAGCTTAGTTTGATATATGCAAGGAAGGGTTTGTTGTTTGCTGAAACAGAAAACAAGGAGAAGTCTGTTTCCTATTGTACGAATCATAAAGTGGTGATTAGGAAACCCCTTTCCTAGAAAACATTCTGCGAAATATGCTTAACACGATAGATTGCATACCTTGGTTTATCTCTTCGAAAGAGTAACATTGTTGGTTGTCCAGTATCCATTGGTAATCATTGGCTAAAAAAAATTATTACATTTTTGCATCAACGGTTAGTTGTGGGCTTAAAGGCCAAACACTCTTTCTTCCATGGGCAGAGTTAAGCTGTGGCCTCTGACTTTACATTCTTATCAAAATACTCTTGGTTTCCTCACAGAGTCTCCATAAGGTTTCAAACGCCCTTACCAAAAACCTCAACTCATGCATTCAGTACATTCTTTGCATACGTCTATCAAAGCTATTTTATATGCTATCACAATCTGAATGAAAAGTCTCTAGCCTGGCTGCTTGTCTCGGTGGCCTTTTATACCATAGATATGATTCAGTACTTTGGCATGTTACAGAATGACACAAATTAATCAGCTGCTGTGTCTATTTGGAGCGCTATTGCTGTTAAATGATGCATGGACATCCCTAACGAATCCGGAGGATGAAAAACGTGCAATAAAGGATGCGAGGTTGGCTTTGGACATGACCTCAGGAATCTTAGGAACCATGCTTATTTTTAACACAGCATACATCCAAAGAGACCAGAAGAGCTTTATTTTTGGCTAGTATGTAAAAGGCCTTTGTTTTCTACTATCAGATGTAAGGTTTTCATCACAGTGACCACCCCCTCATGCATCCTTTAACCTTTCCTTAGCCCTTTAGTTCTTCTCTCTTTTGTCCTATTTCACTATTTATTTAGCTTCATTGTCTTGGTTGAATGTGTATAACCATTCTTGTGATCATCTATTTTTGTTTGTTCTTAGTTCAACAATAGACTGCCTTTGCACATTCTCTTCCTTGAAGCTTCCTTAGTCAGTTTATTTAGGATCACCGGGGTAGGCAAACCTGCGGCCCACGGGCGGATGAGCCCGGCAAGGCCTTGGGACGGCCCCCGCTCCCTGTTTCCCCGCCAGATTGCGCCGGGACCTTTGGCCTTCACTCTGAGGGTGGGGCCTTTGGCCTATCAGGAGGAGGCGGGCAAGGGGGAGCAAGCGGCAGGCAAGGGGGGGGCAAAATTGTCTATAGAAGCTCCGAAAACAGGCATTTATATAACATTTTTTAAAAAATCAGCAAATTTTTGTTGTGTGTCCCAATTTTAAAAAAAAAAAAGTGTTCCTCCATGTGAAAATGTTGTCCTCATTTGAAAAATTTTGTCTACGGTCGTCTCCCGGTTTATTATTTAATTAATGTTTTAAAAAAAATTTCAGTTAAATTATTACTTTTTTGGCCCCTGGCCCAAAAAGGTTGCCTACCCGCTTTAGGTCTATGAGCTTTCTGACTAGTAGTATGATGTCATCTGTATACCTTAGATCTTGATTACTCCTTCCTCCTATTTCGCTCCCTTTTCCTTCAGTTCTCCAAGCCTGCTTTCCTATAAAATGTTATGCATACAAGTTGAACAGATTGGGTAAGTAAAAGGATGCAGCCTGCCTGACCCCTTTGCCAATGGGGAAACCATTCTGTTTCTCCTTGTTTGTTCTGCCCTCTTGTCCTAAATGCCCAATTTCTCATCGGACTATCAGATGTGTTTGTCACTCCCATGTCTTTTAAAGGCATTCCATAGCCTTCATGGATTCTGTGCAGTCAAAGGCTTCATATAGTCTACTAAATACATGCTTTTGACTTATTTTTTGAACTGTTGGTGCACTCCATTAGCCACGTATGTTTGCAGCTGTGGTTCCTAGTGCTCTTGCTCCCCAAACCCAAGTTGAACATTGGGACTTTCTTTGTCCATGGTAGGGCTTGCGTCTATGTTGCAGAAATGTTGAGCATAATTTGCTTGCACTGAGAGTTAGAGCTAGGGGCCCAGAACGGCTGCAATACATTTGCTCCTGTGCTCCTTTTTTATGGATGGTGATGTATATTGATTGTTCAACTGGTGGCACGGTGTTTTGTTTCCTATATACTAAACTAAACCAACTAAAACTATGTGGTTCACCGTGGAGTTGCCGTGCTGTCAGTGTGGATGGATTGTGGCAGATTTGGGCTTTTCTTTTTACTTGTAGTAGGTGTGATTAAGACTGAGCAACTGTTCCTGGTGATTGAGGTTTTTTCCATTCTCTTCTAATGAAGCGTCCATCTCCTTTTTACGACATGTTGGTGGGGGTCATCTTCATGTGGCGCGTCGGTCCATGTTTCCCTTCATTTTTGTCATCCCCTTTATTAGAAAACTTTTGTGTATTGCATCACAGTTGTCTTTTTATTTCCTTCTTGATCTTGAATTTGTTGTCTTTATTGTCATAGAGCATCCCCAGTTCTTGGTTTGGAATATTCCTCGTTGATTTCATGGATCTTGTGGAATTAGGTTTCTTATATTTCCTTTTATTTTTTTTATTATTTTTTTATTGATTTTTTATACCTCTAATCTCTGCATTGAGCCTTTGTTGTTGTCATTATCTTTATTCACACAGTAATTGTACCCTGTTGCATTCATGGTTCTGAGTTTATTCCTGTCTCTTCTTTTGTTTGTTTCTCTTTTTTACTTTACTTTGCTTGTCGTAGCATTTTTCATTTGTCACCATGGTGTCTTCCTTTCTTTTTTTTCTAGTAAAGTGTCTGTCTGTATTTCTTTTATGTTATCCTGGGCTTCTTCTGGACCATTAATTCTTCTGGTTCATGGTCAAATTAGCTTAGTAGCACAAATCTTATATTCCTTATATTGGCAAGTTAGTAAGTACAGTAACTTCTGTTGAGATATTGTTCAGTTAAAATTTTGGTACTGATGGCTTTGATTTTGTCCTCTTCTTGAGAGTCTTACTCTCATTTTTGATATAAGCAATGGATTCTCTGTGCCACATCAAGCACTTGCAGTCTTGGCCAACAAAAATGAAGTTTCTTCAGAATCATAGAATATAGAGTTGGAAAATGAGACCACTAGGGCCATCCAGTCCAACCCCCTGCCACTGCAGAAGAAATCCAAATCAAAGCATCCTGACAGATGGCATCCAGCCTCTGTTAAAAGCCCTCCAAGGAAGGAGGACTCTATCACCCTTCATCATATTGCTCTTTATTATATAGTCTAATTTTATTTTTTTTATATTAAACTATCTATTATGTCGTGTGCTATAAGCCTTCTCTTTGATTTGATTGAAAAAGCTTTGTTTGGCAGTGAATAGATTATAGGCCTAACAAAAAATATATCAGACACTCACCTACCTCATTCCTTTTGCTTGCAGCAAAACATATAAATAAGTTTTTATTCTATTTTCTTTGCTTTACAACTTTGGTGTTCCAGTCACTATTATCAGCTTGACATCTTGTGTTTGTGTGTTCTCAATTTCTTCTGGACCTCCTTCATAAACATATATTTCTTCCTCTTTTGCCTCTGTGGTTGATGTGTATACTTGAATTATGATGTTATTCACAGATTTTCCATGTCGTGTTATTGAGATTATTTGGTCTGAGTTTGCATTGTATACATTGGCAGGGTACATACCTCCGCTTTGCGGCGCTCTGCCGCCGCCGCCAGTAGGTCCGCGGGGGAGCCGGAGCCTTCAGACGGCCCGACTCCCGCGCGGACCGAAAAAGAAGCTCCAAAATGGAGCTTCTTTTTCCGTCGCGTTTGCGACGTAGCGAGGCGCCAGGGGCGCACTCGCTACGTCACAAGCAACGCGACGCGTACGGACGCTCAGCTTCCGATACGCAAAGATGGCACCGGCCATGTAGAAGGGCCGGCGCCATCTTGTGCGGACGGAGTCCGTACTAGGCCCAGGGGCGTCTATAAGAGACGCCCCTTTTTTAAAATGGGACGTCCTCCGGACGTCCCAAATGGCGGTGCAGAAAGCACCATTGACTGCTTTTGCTATGTCTCTCCTTAGTATTGTATGGTCACCTCTTTTCTTCATGTATTTTCATTCCCTGAGTAGAACACTGTGTAGTTGTTTGAGTCAAAGTGGCCCATTCCTATCTATCTACACTCACTTCCTCCCAGTACTGCTATATTCATGCATTCCATTTCCATTTTCATTATGTCTGGCTTCCCTTGGCTCATGCTTCTCACATTCCACATTCCTATTATATGTGTGGTGCTGCTCCAGATAGCATTTGAGCAGATCTGCTATTTGTCTCCCCATCCTTTGGAGTTTTCTATGTCCTTGGCTCATCTGCCAGTAATAGCTACGTTACTGTAAACTTTCTAGGGCTAACAGATTTTCTTGTGTGATTAAAAAAAGAAAAAGTATCTGAGGATAAAGAGTAAGAGAAACAATTCAAAATGAATTTTTCTGTAGCTTGCATTTTACTGTAATAGTTTTACAAAACCCTTCTACACATATGTATTCAAATAGTTTGAACAGCTAATGTATGATATACCACTTTTTTCTACTCATAACTTCTAAATTGTCAATTGTTGCAGGAAATAAAAACTCAGATGAAGATGAAGCAAGATGCTCAGGTCACTCTCTACAGGAAATACAGACAAGGTGACCTCCCTGACATCCAGATTGAATACAGCAGTCTAATCACTCCTCTGCAGGGTGTGGCACAGGTATTACAATCTTATCAGAATTTCCTAATTAACTTAGGTTGTAAAGCAGTTTTGGCAAACTTGTTTTGAAACTGATATTAATAAAATTTGGCCTCCAGAATTTGTACAGTCCACCCTCCATATCCGTGGACTTGCCATCTGCAGATTTGACTATCCACAGATGGCAAGCCCGTGTGGGGAGTGGCAGAGGAGGAGGAGGAGGTGGGGAAGACATGGAGGCAAGAGATGGCGGGGTGAAGAGGAGAAGTAGACAGGCAACAGAGCGAAGAAGAAGGAGGTGGGAAGAGGAAAAGGAGGCAAGAGGCGGTGGAGGTGAAGAGGTGGAGGTGGGCAGAGGAGGAGCAAGAGGCGGAGGGGCAAAGAGGAGATGAGGAAGGAGGCATAGGTGAATGGGGGGAGAGGAGGCAACCTGTTGCTGTGCGCTGCAGTGACAGTGCCAAGGTAGGTTTTGGGGGGTGGCAAATTCCCATTGTCCCCAATGGTGGTGCAACCACATGGCTGCACCACCATTGAGGACAATGGAATGGATGCTCCGTGGATATTGAGGGCCCACTGTATTCAGACCTTACAGATCATTGCAGCCTGGAGAGCAGGGATGTCACTGGGAGGCTGTACTGTATTTAAAAAGTTAAAATCAAAATTACATGATTAAATTCTTTTAACATCTTCTTTAAAAACATCACATCATAATAAAATTTTCACTACTAGTTGTGCCAGATTTCCCCCAGGGTTATGTTCTATGGTGTACCACTCAAGATAGTCAAGGCTTTGTAGTAATGTATTATAAGGTCTGTTTCTTACTGTTCTCAGATAGCTTTTGAGAGGATAAATGTATGACCAGTGTCATTTGTGTGTTGTAGCAAACCATTTGTTAAAAAGCCTATTGCTTTCTTTGAGCCTTCTAAAATCTGACCATGTATGCTGTTGTAGTAGTACTGAGAATTAAGTAGGAACAGTTCTTTTGTATATCACTGTAAAGAATGAACTATAGAAGCATATTTTATAATACCCTATTATTGAGCACCATTTCATAGGGTTGATACTACTATCATTTGTTATAACAAAATATTCATATCAGCATTGGTAAGATATTAAAAACTGAACCTAGCAAGAACTTGTAAATTATTATTACAGTACCATAAAACTTGACAGATATATTTGTGAAACATTGTTTTTCCTTCAAAACTTATTTTAAAAAGACATGCTTTACATTTGGCTTTACATTTGGCTTATAATGCACTCCAAATGTAGTATACATTTCTCTGTGCTGTGCAATGTTATTCCCATTTGCACCAACAATTGATTATCTGCTTTGTCAATTTACAGAGAGACCCTAGACTTGCCAAACAGCTCTTCAGCAGTTTGTTTAATGGAATTCTGGAAGAAATGAAAAACTCCAAGTCTCAGTTTGAGAAGAACAGTGTCATCCAGCAATTGGTGCAAGATTTCAACCATTTTCTGACTGCAACTGTGTTGTATTTTCCACCATTCATAGCCTGTATCCAGGTAGTGCTTTCTATGTTGTATTTGAGAACAAAGGAACACTTCTGCCTGAACATTCTCCATATTCTTAACACCCCAAAACTCTATTCAGATCTTATCAATTACTCTCTCCCTAATTGCCCCAACTCTGTTTCTAACTGCCCCTGTCTGTTTCTGACTGGATGTATCTAACCCTTTTACATACATGTATGTAGTCTTTATATTTATTCCTCATAGGCCTCCCTCACAGCTTTCAATGAGCTTTAATTGGCTGGCTCTGCCCAGCCCTTGCCCAGTTTTTCCTTCCTCCTTCAGAAGTCAGTGCTCTTAATGAGGCCTTCACAAGTGTCTGTCAGGAGCAATGAGATATAACATCTTAAAACAAACAAAACTTTACTAGTTACACCTATTACAGTACTTACCTGTAATTTCCTTACAACCTTATATTCTGCAGTAGATTTAGCACAGTGTACGATAACTTCCCAATGTAACAGTTCTTAATTTACCCACATTAATAATTTATGATATTAAACGTTTATCTTTGGCAAAAACAAAATTGGTTCTGAAGTAGTGAGACTGGATGGAGGTTAGAAACATTTTACAGTGAGTATATCAGGCTATATGTATGCATTACTTTAAATGTATATTCACTGCCAGAACAATGACAGCTATATAATTTCCCATTTATATCAATTTATTTGTATATTCATTGCACAGTGTTGTACATACCTTACCCTGTGCCATGAGGAGAGGAAACATGAGAAGCGTACATTACTCTCAAACAAAATATTACAGAATGGAGTGGGAAAGAGAACAGGTGGTGATCAGGGTTCTTTTGCTGTGGCTTACTTCTTATGACATTATTCCAGTATCAAAAAGCAATCCCAATAGCTAATAATGACTTTGCTTTAACAGGAAATGAGCTACCAACACAAAGAGCTTCTCAACCTTAATGCTTCTACTGTAAGTACTAGTTGCTTAGCAAGTTTGCAGCAACCGGTTGGTATCTTGCTACTTGAACAAGCTTTAGTTTACCTTTCCCCTGAGGAGGAGGAACCACCCTCCAAACGGATGCGTGGGACGAGAGAAGTTTCACCTGATGTGACCAGATGGATTGAACTTGCCAAGTATGTTTTTATAGATTTAGAATAGTTTTAGAACTGCATGAAAATGAATGCTTGTCAAATTAATTGTGGTGATCTCTTGTTATTCTCATCCAGCACAGATGGAGCTATTCATTAATAGGTTAATTCCTGTTGCAGTATAGGCTAGGCAAAATACCGCATTACTTAAAATGAACCTTGACAGTTCTCATCTTCTACTGTTTCAGTTCTTGCCTCTCCCAGGAAAGGTGGTATGTCTGTCTCCCCTAATTATTGTGGCCCTAGTTCTTAAATTTAAATTTCTCCTTTTTCAATCTTTCTCCTTTCTCAATCCTATACTTTTTTTTAAAAGCCCTTAATTTTTTCTTGCCCAGGTTAGTTCTTCTTCACAAGTATTTTTCTTCCCTTCACACCTTGGTTTCAAATATGCCTTTGCGATAGGAAAGTTAAAGCCAAATCCACCAAACTTAGCTCTACTTCTTAGAGCTCTCCTGCCCCAAGGTACGCTTGTGTAGTTTGTGACATGAGTGCACTCTTTAGCTGCCTTCCCCAGGAACTTCAAAGATGTGCATATAACAGCACACATACATACATGATGGCAATGGCTGACTTTTCTGGAGCCATCTGTGCTAAAAAAGCTGTTGAATCTGTTTGTATTGAAACAGATCCTCAGCCCTACAACAACTGAGTCACTGGAGTCAGTTACCATTCAGCAAAAAATTAGAAATAGAGGTTTTAGCTTGCAAGGGGGCTATGGAAATGGGAAGCACCCCGTCAGGACCTCCAACTCCACCAAACCTTGCTACAGCAGTTGCAGCCCCAGTTTCCTTTGCTGTGCCTCTCAAGCCCAAGAGATTGTATGCACATGCTACAATCTCTCTTTGCAGTCTTTTTGAATCCCATGTTATGGACGCCGGACATTTTGAGCAAGATGATACCATACCTGGTGCAGTGCCTATGCCTTTTCTAATGCTCATGCTCATATTTGATCAGAGTACATGGCCAGCAGATTTTCTCTATGACAGCAAAGAAGCTGAAAGGAATAAACCAACCTCCTCCTGCTAGTCATGGTGCCTCTAAAAGACTCAGATATGATCCAGCCCCTCCCCTCTCCACTCATGGCAAAATGACTAGCAAATTGTTTAACTTGTTTTAATATTGTTTTTAAGTTGCCCTTTGGTGTAGAGCACAGCATAGGCACCTTGAACGCACAAGCACACACACATAAATATTTTAATAATAACAGTGATGTGCATGTTTCATGATGGATTTAGGAACAAACAGGTCCTTTCAAGAAATATAATGAACATATACAGAAAATCATGCACTTTGCCTCAACAGTGTGGAGAATGACAAAGTGGGAAAAACTAGATCAAGAATAATGTTTCAGACCACATTACTGTATATTTTATAACAAATACCTTACAGATTAGGAAAATGTTGTTCATATATCAGCTCCCAGCACAAGAGTGAGAAGCGTTGGTATCTCCAAATGTAGATGAAATATTACATCCATCATCCGTCATCCTTGCCCAGGTTTGCTGAATATGATGGGAATAATAGTCTAACATCTAGACAGTCACAGATTCTCCAGGTCTGCCCTAGCATATGGATTGTTATAGTATTTTTAATAGTCCTAACGTAGAAAGAAGAGGGTGGAGAAAGCAATGTTTGCCAAATAACAATCGGGTAGATTACTACTGAAGTGACAAGGCAGGATTTAGGAAGCCATATCCAGGGTGATTGACGCCTGCTGTCAGTTAGTAGATCATGTGGGTGGTATAAATTCATTCAGAGGAATAAAAAGAGATGGAGAATGAAACTGTCAAAAGAGTTTATAATTAATTGCTTCTGAGTATGAAGAACACAAAAGATCCCACCCCTGGTTGGCATCAAATACTTGGACATTTGCACTGTACAGAGCCCACTCTCTGATCTTCCAGCTTTTGGCTCTATATCCAGAATGGGGCAATCACCCTTGGAGGCAAGACCAGACCCGATATGTCAGGATGAAGGCAACAGAATATAAAATGAAAGCTATATGTGTAAACAAACCTAATGTGGCTGAGATTCTGTCTATCATTAGCCATAAATATTGCTGGATGATCTTAAGCCAATTGATACCAACCGCCTTCATGTGTTTCTAAGGCTAGAAGGAATAGAACTCCTTAGAAGGCAGGAGGGATGAAGTATAATAAATACAGAAACTGTCATGTCATTTTATTTATTATAAGATCTGACATATAAATAATTTTGCTAATCAGATACAAATGTATTAATTATACCTTGTGATTTCCCCACACTTTCTAGACTTTATCGATCCATTGGAGACTATGATGTGTTGCAAGGTATTTTTAGTGGAAAGATTGGAACTAAGGAAATTACACAGAAGGCTTTAATAGCTGAGGCAAGAAGTGATTATGCTGAATCTGCTAAACATTATGATAAGGTACAATGATATTCTAAATTACCTTGTTTTCAGATTGATGTAGAAAAAAGTATTCAGGCTCAATATATATATTTTAAGAAACTCCAAATCAAACTTCTCCTTTGATCATAGTAATAGTCTTTGTGACTGAAGGCTTGAATTGCAATTAAAAGGTATTTAGACCTCAGGAAGATTTTAGTAGTTAGTATCTTTAAAAGGAGAAAGAGGAGTCCAAAAAAGAGAAACAGGAACAGTGTATAGACTGGCAGAATTACATATAAGATAGGTTCGACTCAGAATTGTTAATGGACTGCAAAAAGATGTCAAGGAAAGTCCCATAAGAGTCTGATATTTTACATTGTTAATTAATTGCACAGCTGCTGTCCTCTGCTGAAGATAATACAGTGGTGCCTCGGGTTACGAAATTAATTCGTTCCGCCGCCGCTTTCGTAACCCGAAAAGCATTCGCAAGCCGAAATGCCATAGGATTTTAACAAAGTTAAAAATACAAAACATATAAAATCCCTGGTACCCTCCCCTCCTTAAAAAAGTATTCAATCCAATGCAATATTTAAAAAACAGAACAAACAACAACAACAAACAAACAAACATACAAGTTAAAAACTGACCAGAAGGTCAACAACATCATACCAACAAACAATCAGTGGGAGCAGCAGTATCTTTCCCAGACGTTTTTCTAAGGCCAGGTTCTCTATTCTGGGAAGGCCTGCCGGAAGAGATCCATCTTAACAGCCTTTTTAAAGCTGTCTAAGGATGTAAGTAGACGGATCTCATCCGGCAGGGTGTTCCACAGTCTGGGGGGGGACAATGGAAAATGCCCTCTGGGAGGTAGTCAAAAGCCTAGATTTTTGTGGCTGAAGTAGGCCTCTCCAGGAGGAGCGGAGTGCGCGGAGAGGATTGTAGGGGAGAAGGCAGTCCTGGAGATAGCTTGGACCCAAGCCATTTAGGGCTTTAAAGGTGATAACCAACACCTTGTACTGGGTCCGGAAGCTAATGGGCAGCCAGTCGAGGGACTTTAGAACTGGGGTAATATGGTCCCTCCTGGATGTTCCAGAAATTACTCTGGCTGCCATATTCTGTACTAGTTGCAATTTCCGGACCAAGCACAAGGGTAGCCCCATGTAGAGCGCATTACAGAAGTCTATACATGAGTTTACCAGCGCGTGCACAACAGTCTCCAGATCCCTTACTTCCAGAAAAGGGCGCAGCTGGTGTATCACCCAAAGCTGATAACAGGCGCTTCTGACTGTCACATTTACCTGGTTCGACATCAGGAGTGACGAGTCAAGGAGCACCCCCAGACTGCGAATGCAGTCCTTGATGGAGGGTGTGACCCCGTCCAGGACCAGAGGTTGCAGCCCAATTCTTGGTTTCGGGTCCGTTACCGTGAGCACTTCCATTTTGTCTGGATTCAGCCTCAATCTGTTTTTCCTCATCCAGCCCATTACTGCCCGAAGACATTCACTGAGAGAGGAGACACCATCAGAATTCAAGGCCGACGAACAAGACATGGAGAAATAGATTTGGGTGTCATCGGCATACTAATAACACCCAGCTCCATAACTCTGAATTATCTCACCCAGCGGCTTCATATAGATGTTAAATAATTAAACTATGAACTCTGTGAATTCAGTAAACGTATTAAAACTTCTAAGTGACTGTTAATTGATCTGGTACACCTTTGCTTGTATAGGCACTTTCTGTACAAGACTGGCCTAATGAAGAACCAACAGAAGCTGAAAAAGATTTTTGGGAACTTGCATCTCTGGAATGTTACAACTGTCTAACTGAATGGAAGTCTTTGGAATACTGTTCAACTATTAACATTGATAATGAACAGCCTCCAGACTTGAATAAAACATGGAGTGATCCATTTTACCAGGTTTTGCAAATAATATCTGTTTATATGTATCTTTGCTTCTGTGACTATATTGTATGTGTTCACTGTACCAGGGTGCTAGGGCTTGAATCTTAGGCTCCAGTTATACTTTATTTTTCTTTGGATGTTAAACTGTTTTCCCTGAAGATCAAGCAGCAGGTGCTGCTTAGATTTTGATTATGCAAATTGGGTGGAAGTGTAGGTATAATTAAACAGTCTCTTGTATATTGCTTACAAACTGCAGCCCCTCCTTTCCCTTAGCAGTTGTACTTCAGTGATAGGCATGGATATCCCGAGTATTTCCTTGCATATACAGTGGACCCTTCATATTGGCAGGCTGGCAATCTACGGATTTGTCCACCCAGAGATCACCATGCCCCTTATTCAGTGGTGCTGTCCTCACACACCTCACCACCACTGAATAATATGGGGGGTGACTGCATTTTTTGCCATCCACGGGAAGGGAACACAGAACTAAACCATCACAAATGGGAAGTGTCCATTTGGACCCCCCTCCTTGCTCTACTTCTGTCAATGGGCAAAAAAACTTTTTTGTTCCTACAAGCTTTTAAGACATAAGGTTTTTAAAGAATGGGCTGGGGTGCTGTATTGTTTCAAATTGAAAAGGTTTTTTTTGCATATTGTTCTTTTAACTGGAGGTTTGAATTGTTTTAATACCTTGAATAGTTTAATTCTGTTTTAATGTTCACTTTTTGTGTTTTTTAATTGTGTTGTTCTTTTACATTGTAATTTAACATTTGAGTCCCAGTTTTGAGAATGGGGAGGGCGGAGTTGTTGTTTACAGTACAATCATATAAATAAAACAATATTTCCCTCCATTTCAGGAAGCCTATCTACCATACGTAATTCGTAGCAAATTGAAACTTCTCCTTCAGGGCGAGAATGACCAGTCTTTACTGACATTTATTGATGAGGCTATGAAGACAGAACAGAGGAAAGCTCTAATAGAAATGTACTACAGTCAAGAGTTGAGTCTTCTCTACATTTTGCAGGATGATTTTGACAGAGCCAAATACTATGTCAGCAATGCTATGCAGGTGTTCATGCAGGTAATGTTCAGAATGGTGATATGAGCTTTTAGGTTGAAGAAAGGTAGTGTTAAGTTGACAACAATGCAGTGTTACTGTATTAAATATCCTGAATTATTATGAGGTAAAACAGACCAGCAGCTTGTCAGCAGCTAGTCAGCCCTCAGTCAGCATGGGACTGCGGCGACCGGACAGCCCACTCTGAAAGCAGGCTGCTGTTACAGTCCCAAGTAAGTCACCAGCAAAGAGAGGACTTTTTGTGCTCTTTCTGCCAGCAGCCAGAGGCTGCTGCAGGGGCATGCGCTGTCCGTATACCCCGCCTCTGAAGTGGTCGGAAGTGGCCCTTCTGTTTCTGACCAGTGTAACTCAAATTTTGTTATGTATTCTCCATCTTCTTTGGAATTTAAAAAAGGGTAAAGGTATAAAGGTAAAGCATAGCACAGAAAAAAGCCATTTTTGTTGTTTGTTGTATGGAAATTTAAAGGAAAATGTGCTTTCTCCTATAGAGCTATTCCAGTATCGATTCACTGTTGCACCAGAGTCGACTTACCAAGCTTCAATCAGTACAAGCTTTAACAGAAATACTGGACTTTATTAACTTTATAAGCAAGCCAAGTAAGTTTTTCTTCCTTGATGTACTGCTGTCACATACATTTCATAGACATATTGTTACAACAGTGTTGTATGTTCAGAAAAAACTGAGTCTAGTTTGGTAATACAGGTATTCTCTTTCCCCAAAGATGTCTATGTCTTTATCTGGTTTTGCATTACAATATATGTAGTAGTAGAAATATTCCTACATGTCACATTTCACGATAGTGGCTTCTGCTTGGTGTTTTGTTCCTATTTTTGTTTTATCAGTTCTGATAAGAGAGGCATGTAGCAGGATTCATTAAAAAGTGAGTCTTTTTAGACAAATGTTCCTTTAACCTGTATTGGAAGATGCTTTTGACATTCAAGAAACTGACAGAAATGAGCAGTTAAACAGATTTCTCTCTGTACACATTGTCCCTAGGAAAACTTACCAGTTCTTTTGATTTTTCCTATCGTCTGTACGCTGATGACACTGAGCTGTATCATTCCACCCCTGACCTTTCTCTGAGGCTTGAACAGCAAGTTTCATCTTGTCTCACAGCTGTCTCGCAGTGGATGCGCCATTGGCGTTTGAAGCGCAACAAGTCCAAGACGGAGCTTCTTGTCTTTCCACCTAAGTCCACCCTTCAATACTCCTTTTCTGTTTCTGTTGATGACATCTCTATTCGATTGGTCCAGGAAGCCCGCAGTCTTGGCTTCATTTTTTATTCTTCTCTGTCATGTATCCCCCAGATCCAGGCCACAGCCAAGGCCTGTAGAGTCTCTACTGCCAAGACTCTGGTCCACGCTCTGGTCGTCTCACGACTAGATTATTGTAACCTCCTTCTGGCAGTACATCCTCTCTCACACCTTTGTCCTTTAATTTCAGTCCAGCATTCAGGGGGGCATGCATTATTACATCCACTCACCACTCTGACCATGTTTCTCCTCTATTATCATCCCTTCACTGGCTCCCCTTCCCCTTCCGTATTCAGTATAAGCTTCTGTTAACCTTTAAAGCTCTGCATGAGCTGGGCTGCCCCTTTATTTATCTGAACTTCTTTCTCCCCACATTCCCACTCGTACCCTCCATTCTGGTAGTCAAGTTCTGCTGTCCCAGCCCAGGCTCTCCACTGCCCTGTCCCGGGTTCGTCCCTTTTCACTTTCTGCCCCTCACTCCTGGAATCTCCTTCCCCCACAAGCAAGGGTCATCACTTCTTTAACCAGTTTCAAAACTGAGTTGAAGACTATATTGTTCAGGGAAGCGTTCCCAGGCATTGTGTGACTGTTTACCCAATTGTTATCTGATATTTTGTTCTATTTGATCGCTGATGTTCTCAATCTGTTGCCTCCTTATTTTATCTAATTCTATCTTGTATTACGATCTATTGTTTTATATGTATTTTGTAGAATGTACGCCATTGGCAGGTTTCATTTTTATCAATTTTCTTGTCTGTATGTACAGCACTGTGTAAATCTACAGTGCTATATAAATAAAGTATAATAATAATACATGTTCATAGTTAAATTATCTGTTACTAGTCATATTTTTTACCTTGAATTTAAATATTCAGGTGTTATACTGTATTGTCTGCTGCTAATTTTTGTGCGTTTTGTGTGTTCTCCCCTTAACATCTTTCTCCCTCCAAATGATTCATAGGTAATATGAGTTCTCAAGCGTCCCTTAAACGACTTCTCAGTATTTGGACAAGTAGGTATCCAGACAAAATGGATCCAATGAACATTTGGGATGACATAATCACAAATCGGTAAATAATGGCTTTTCTCACTTATCTCTGATTTCTTATGCTTGTTGTACACCCAAGAATAGGAAGGGGGGAAACTAGAGAGTGTCAAAATAATGTCAAAGGAAACAGTCTTTTAGTATCTAATTATATACAGAGACTTTTGAAACAGAAATTTCTGTAAAATATTTTCTTTGGTCCCTTGAAAAGACCTCAAAATATTAATAGGCTGAAATGCACTGGGCTTTTTAACAATATATTTTATTTCCTAGGATGTCTTTTGAATGTGTGTGCACACCCAAGATTATTATGAAATAAATTCTTCCAACATGACAGTAAAATAGTTGATTGTCTATATCATTTTGGGAGCAAAAGGTGGCCACTCAGTAATTAAAAATATCTATATTTGTAATTTTTTTTTTTAATGTGGCCTTCCAAGACTTAGTGCATTTTGGGATAGAGCATGCAACATGTTGCTAGCCAGCTAGCACTGTGCCAGAACACCATTGTTTTCTATTGGCATGTCTTTGTTTCCAAGGGAGCAAGAAAAGGGATATGAGGGAACCAAGCATTAAAGTGACAGTAGGTCTGTGCTTAGGATCTTCATAGGTTCAGTGAATGTGTGGATGGTACACTGGAGAAAAGCTCCAACTACTGGACCCACATTACTGTGATCACCAGCTCTTATGTTAGTCTCCTCTGTGTATTCAGTAGAGGTCTGAATGTGGAACATAAGCACAAATAGGTGTGTGTATGTGCTTCCTGTCATGTCTCTGCAAAATACAGTGGGCCCTTGGTATCAACTGTGGTTTGGTTCCAGGATGCTTGTGGATATCAAAATCTGTGGATGCTCAAGTCCCATGAAATACAATGGCATAGTACAATGATGTCCCATATATAAAATCAAAGTTTGCTTTTTGGAATTTATATTTTTTTAAAATATTTTCAAGCCATGGATTGTTGAATCTGTGGATAAGGAGGGATGACTGTATATGGAAGTCCAGGAATGAAGCCAGTAGGTCTGCCAAAGTTAAGGTCCAGTCTCACTCCATTCCACATGTTCCTAAGTACATGGAAAGATTTTGCGTGTGTGTCAATTATGTATATGACTGAAATCAGTTTAAATATGAAATGTTAGGTTATCCATTGAAAACAAGAAGGAAATAAAATTGGAGATACTGATACAGGGGTTGAAATGATATGCTGATAGCAATTTATTATAAGCATACTGGATAGTGAGGAGTGGAATTCTGTGGCTTGTTAGAAAAAGAAATTTGCCTCTTTGGTCTTTTCAATTATGAAAACTGTACTGATGAGCTTGGATTAATAGCTAAAGTTACTATAACACAGTACCCATTGGGTGTTTGACACCTAAGGGTGATTGTCAGTATAGTCAATATTGCGCTTCTTTTACTTGTTGCAGGTGTTTCTTTCTTGACAAAATTCAGGAGAGGCTTCCTAACACACACCTTGAAGACAGTATGGAAGTGGATGGTGCAGGAGATAGAAATTTGAAAATGGACATAGACAGTGAGAAGGAGGATGCATACTCCATGATAAGGAACTGCAAGTTTACCATGAAAATGAAGATGATTGAGAGTGCAAGGAAACAGGTGGCTGCATCATGTTTGCTTACTCGTAACCCATCCCCCCCCCCCAAAAAAAAACCCATAGAAAGCATATTTGGAAAAGACATAACAGAAGTATGTTTTAAGTGTTTTGAGGTATCTGACTATAATAACTGTCAGACAGTATTGTGTATTCTCTTATTTACACATTCACATTGTGTTTGGGATTCTTTAAAACAGAATTACATATAGACCTCAGACTTGCTATTCATGATAATATGATATAAATCAGAGTGATATAAGGTAAACTGTAAGGTAGTAGCATGGAATGATTTAATACATGAACATCAGGTTAAGTATGAATCAATTTTCTCCAGGTATTATGAACTTTGTCTGGCCCTGCCACTGTCAAGTCAGTGCAGAGGAGTAGTCTGTGACAGTGTTGGTTAACATCTCATGAAACCAGTCTAGAAGTAAGAGTTGTGTGATCTTTACTGGAATTTTCTGATTCCCTTCACTTCAGTTTTTCACTAGTTTTCACTATGGCCAGATGTTTTGCCATAGACTGCACTGGATATTTGCAATAAGGGAAACATCCTTATTTTTGAGAACTTGATTAGATGGAAAATTCTAAGCCATAAATTTGCCTCTCACATTTTTCAACTACTGTATTTTCTTTCTTTGGGGAAAAGATATATATGACATTATGAATTTTCAGCAAGCAGAATCCAGAGACATAGTTCCAAAACACACTGCAGAAATAATTCAGTTTGCAACCACTTAAACTGCCCTGGCTCAGTTCTAGAAAATTCTGGGAACTGTAGTTTTATGAGACATTTAGCCGCCTTTGTCAGCTCTGGTGTACAATAAATTACAGTTCCCAGGATTCCCTAGCACTGAGCCAAGGCAGTTACAGCAGTCTCAAACTGGATTATTTCTGTAGTGTGTTTTGGACCATAGTTGTGTTAGTCTGAAATATCAGTATGCAAAGAGATCTTGTAGTACAACTGAGCAAAAGAAGTTGTATCAGAGGTTTTTGTAGACTTGGTCTACTTCCTCAGATGCAAGCAATTATATTTTCATTTCCATTCTTTAAAATGTAAGTATTTGATTTCCTACTTGAAACATTTTTATTGGCAGACCTGGCTTCCTGTAAAGCTTATTACTATAAATTTGCTTCTACTTACTTTTCTCTTCCTACTACTTGTTTAATATTCCTGCCTCGAAAGAAAATGTGTCCTTATTTCATATTGTTTGTGATACTATATATTTTTCTTCCCTTGAACTATTAATACAGAACAGCTTTTCTGTAGCCATGAAACTTCTGAAGGACCTGCACAGGGATTCCAAGACTAGAGAAGACTGGCTAGTGAGATGGAACCATAGCTATTGCCGATATAGCCATAGTCGTAGCCAGAGCCAAAGCTGTCCTGAACAAATACTTACAGTACTCAAAACAATTTCCTTACTAGGTATGTGTTCCATGTAGGATTCACCAACACATAATATAATGCAAACATAGAAAGGGCCGTGCTGGTTCTGAGAAATGCTGTCTAGCACAGCATTCTGTTCCCACAGTAGCCAACCAGCTGCTTATGGGAAGTTCACATCATCATGAAAGGCAGTAGTACCTTCCTATTCATATTCCACAAGAGGTACTGTATAGTCAAACCTCAACTTTCATGGGTTTAATTTCTGCAGATTTGATTATTCATGAGTTTGTAGCTGGTGCTTAAGTAGCAATGTAATTGCTACTTAACTAGCTGCACTTAACACCACACCTTTATAAGGGGCAGGCAAAGGAAACAGTTGGGTGGTCTGGCCTGTCCACAAGACAGAGAGAAGGAAAAGGAGCCACTGGAGCTGGAGCTGGTCCTAGAAAAAGTGATAGAGCTGGGAAGCATTGCAAGGCAAGGCCAGTGGCAGCTTTTCCTCTTCCCCCTCTTCTGCATCACCTTACCTGCCAACAGTCCTGGTCAGTTTGGCACCATGATGCCTTTGCCTCACTCCCTCTTTGCTGGTCTCCCAAGTGTTCTCTCCTTTGCTTCCTCCCCACCACCCAGATAGCGAAGAGGCAGGTGCCACAACTGCTGCTGCTGCTGCTTCAAAGATCTCCTTTAATATAGTTGTCCTAGGAAACAGTGGGGGAGAGGCTTGGAAACTGGAGGAGGGAATGAAAGTCTGGCAAAGGGGTCATGGTGACAAAGTGTCAAAGGGAGTAGGAGGGGCTGTTGGTTGGAAAGGAGATGGAGAACAGTAGGAGGTGGATGAGCAACTGCCACTGCCAGCCCAGTCTGTTACGAAAATCTCTTCAGTATCATCATCCTTCTCTTCTTCCTCCTCAAAAAGGACAATGACATTGAAGGTGATTTTTGCAGCAGTAGTTGGGAATTGTAGTCTGTAACATGCATGTTTTGGGGGAGGGTTAGAGATATTCATGATTTTTACACTTTTGCAGGATTCCTGCACCCCTAAACCCTGTGAATGTAGAGGGCTAATATTTCATTCTGTTCTTGCTACTGGATGATACAGTCATCATGAATAATAGCCATTCATTATCCTGCATTAACTTGTTTATTCCCTTTAAAAAACTTCCACATTGGGGCCAAAACTACTACCTATAGTAGTGAATCCCATAGTTTAATTATCTATTGCGTGAAGATCATTTGTATAACAACATTAGTTTTATAACATTTGATCCAACAGATGAGACTAAGTCTGGCAGCTTGAGTGCACACATCTTCCGCCGCCAAAACCTCCTACTTGGTACTACTTTCTACATTATGGCCAGTGCACTTCGCAAGGATTCAAACTGTCTTCACCAAATTGAAGAAGAAAAGGCTAAAAAGGTCTTGGTGCTTTCAGGAGAAAGACCTGATAACATTGAAAAGGTATTTTCTCTCTCCATAAAAGTGAATTGTTGTACTGAGTTTACTCCTTTTGAATGGGGTTCCAGATTGCAGAGCTGTGACTGGAGAGCTATGATGCCAAGGGATGTGGTTGTTCTCATTATGTGTGGCTATACTCCCTGATGTCATCTGGTCCATGCATGGTCAAGGGGGTGAGGAATTCAGCCTGGCACCCAAAGGAAATGTCTATGGACCACATAAAGCAGTATTTTGGTGTTATCATCTGTATTTATTGCTAACTGGGTTGTTGGGCGATTCCATGCTCTATGGTCTTGGAGGGAAGGGGGTGTGCCGTTTTGTATGAACAGTGAGCCGGTAGAATGGGCTGTAGGGCTGTAGGTGCTGATTACTTTCCCAAAATTTGCTGCAAGGCACCTTCCATTAATAGTTCTTCCACTTTCCATTTCTCTTACTTCTTCCCACTTATGAACCCTGCATCTTATTTTTTTTAACCTGTCCCCCGCTTCTGTCTGTGTTGTACTTTACTGTAGCTACATGAAAAGCATTTCAAAACCTTGTTTAAGGAATCATATATAATCTTCATTACTTTAATACTAATTTTTATTAGTATTGTTCAGTATTTTACTATACACTTCCTGGTTGCAATTTCAGGTTATTGAGGGCTTGAACAAAAGAGCTTTTCAGTATTTCAAAGTGGCTGCGAAGAAAGCTGAAGAAGAGATGCAATCCATTTCAGTTGATCACATGGATACAAATGGCATCATAGATGCTTATATGACATTAGCTAATTTCTGTGACAGACATCTTCGTAAAGAAGAAGAAAGCTCAGCAGGTAAGTTAAAGGATGAATTTGTTTAGTTTTGTATCTCTGAAGAAGATAAATGGGAAGTATTTTAAGGCTAAATTGGTATTTTTTTTTAAACATAAGCGGGTTACAGACGGGCAAAAGGGATGTACTCATGACGTCATGAAGGTAGAGCCTTCAGACGGGCTTTACCTGAATGCCGTCATGAACACGCCCCCCGCACGCCCCAAGCGGGAAGAAGCGGCATTAAAAAGGTGCTGCTTTTTTCCGCTTCTTTTTGATTTGCGGCGTACCTGCGCATGTCCGTCTGTAAGCCCCTGCACCGATACGTCAGAATTGCTACGCCGCAAATATAAGTTGCCAGTTTAAAAGCTCTGTGTCAGCTGCGTCCCATAATGGGTCGGGGTCCCGGGACATGCGTGGTTTGCAGCCAAGCTTTAATTGCAACGTCCGCTGCCATGCAGCTGTGGAAGCTGAGGCACAGCTGCGGCGCATTTTAAGCCTCGTAACCCTAACCCTAGAGCCAGTGGTGCGCATGCGTTGCTAGAACCGCGGGAAGTTGTAACTTTTGCCGGCGGATGTTTTGGTTGTAGAAAGTGAAAAGGGAAAGTTTGGGATTTAAAGTGACCCCCTACACACATTCCTGCGCCATTCTCATCTGGGAACGGGCACAGTTTGGCTGCTCCTGGCACAGCTGTGTGGCGGCTCCCCTTTGCCACCAGGCAGGATGGCTCAGCCATCCACCAGCACCCCGAAAAAAGGCAGGGGGACGTCTTGGTCTCATACTGAGACGGCTGACATTATAGCTATATGGTCCCAGCCAAACATTTTGCAGAAACTGGAGCAGTCCTACCTGAATGCTGACACATATCGAGAAGGGGAAGAAGCCATGAGAGCTGCTGCACCGGTACACCAGAATTGCTACGCCGCTAATTTAAGTTGCCCATTTAAAAGCTCCGTCGCATAGTGAGTTGGGGTCTTGGAACATGCGCAGTTTGCAGTCAGGCTTTAATTGCAACGTCCGCTGCCATGCAGCTGTGGAAGCTGAGGCACAGCTGCGGCGCATTTTAAGCCTCGTAACCCTAACCCTAACCCTAACCCTAGAGCAACATGTACGCATGCGCTGCTTGGAAAGTTTGGACTTTAAAGTGCACCCCTACACACATTCCTCTGCCATTTTCACCTAACAATAAAAAACGCTAAAACTGTAAATATTGACATATGTACAAAGGAGGTGAGGGGAGATGGCAGGGGGACAGCGGTGGCAGCGGAGACAGCTGTGGCTGCGCATTGCAGATTCAGCAGGAGCGCAGGGACCAAAGGAGAGGAGGCATCTATGATGCTGCTGACACTGGCAAAGTGCAAACGGACAAGGATGCCAACACCAGCTGATCACCAGCGGGCAGGAGACCACCATTGTTTTAAAGGGGCTTGGGCACTTTAAATGTGCCCATAGGCTTTCTGCCGCCGCTGCTTAGCCCTGCGCAGCTGCGTATTCGCCAGCCGGCAAAGGAAAAAAAAAAGAGACCCCGGAGCTTGAATGTGCCCAAGACCTTTTGATGCCCTCTAAACTTGCCCCCAAAGGCAAAGGGCAACTAGAGAGGCCTGGGATCAAGGGGCAGGGAGCACTGACAAGGCACTAGGTCCCATGATGTCCCATAAAGACATCATTTCGCCTCCCAGGGCATGTTTTCCCTCCCAGCCCCATCTACTCTATTCTACCCTTCCTGTTCTCTCCTCCCACCATGCCTGGCTCACTGGTCCCCAAACCAGCAATCTCCAAACTCTGTCCTCCCAGGCGTTTGGACTTCATCTCCCAGAATCCCCAGCCACCTTGCCCTGTGGTCTGGGATTCTGGGACATGAAGTCCAAACGCCTGGGAGGACAGAGTTTGGACATTGCTACCTCACAGCACTCCTGCCTAGCTTTAGACTGCACAGTTGCGCCTCATTCACACTCACAGCCACACTGCCGCAGTTGCGCATAATTAACCACACAAATTTTTTTAAAAATAAAGTTTTTTATTAACAACAATAACAACAATAAAAATCTTATTTACAACTATTTACAAAGGGAAGAGGGAGGGTGAAGGGGGGATGGCAGAGGGGGCAGGGGAGGGAAGCTGCTTCAGGGAGGGGGAGGAGGCGGTGGGGCGGGCAGCCGGCGGAGGAGTTCCTGGTGGGTCTCTTCCATGGAGGAGACTCTCTCCGCCAGCTTGTCCACTTTCTCCTCCAGCGCAGCGAACCTCCTCTCCGTCCGGTTCTCTGTGGGGGGAAAAGAAAGAGGATGGTTAGGATCAGCCTGTGCAGCCCATCACTCACTCCCAGAGGCAGGGTTTCTGGGTGCCCCCACTCCCTTCCCTGGGTTCACCTCTACACTTACCTTGCTGCCAGGCTTGGAGGACACGATCCAGGGCACTGGCATCGAGGGCCAAGTGCCCTGGCTCTCCTGGCAGGCGGCGGCTCGGCCCAGGCTCCTCTTCCTCGGCAGCAGCAACAGCAGCGAGGACTTCAAGCCCTGGAAAAAAGGAAGGAAAGGCCCAAGTTACCATGCTGGCATGGCAGACGAGGGCACAAGTGTCGTGGGGGCTGCAGGCAGGCAACCCCCACCCCTCACCCTGGGGACCTACCTGCCACCAGAGGAGCCTGCTCTGGCTGCGGAGGGGCCACAGCAGCTGGTCCTGGCTGTGGCCCACCCTCGGGGACATCCTCGTCCCCCGAGGATGGTGGAGAGGGCGACCTGGCAGGGTGCCCTCCCTCCCTCCGCCTCGGCCGCACGCCTGCAGAAGGGAAGAGGAGGGATGGCATTGGCACCATGCAGGAAGGAGAGGAGGGCAAGGGAAGGGTCAAGGAGGGTAGGACAGGGCATGGCAAGAGCTCTGGCTTACCTGGAGGACGGCGATCTTCCGGTCTGGGCCGATCTCCCCTGATCCACAGGTCCTTCAGCCGCGAGAAGAATGGTGGCTGCCTGTCAACCGGAGGCGCCTCTCCGAAATCCTCCAGGGTTTCAAAGAACGCTGCCTTCAGAGTTTTAAACTTCACTCTGCATTGGTGCAGCGTTCTTTGAAACCCTTGGTTTCGGAGGGCACGAGATGCCTCGAGAAAATGCCCCCGGTTGGGTTTGTTGGTGCTAGCCATCACTCTCCTCGCGGCTGCCTGTGGCATCAGGGAGTCCAGGAGGATCCCGACCTCTTCGTCTGTCCAGTAGGCGATTCGGACCGGGACCCTCCTGCGTGGCTCTGCCATGTTGATCGCCGTCCTGGGGTCTTGCACAGTTGCGCACGGGTATATATGGGCACCTGCGGCTCTGGGCCGTTAGGCCAAGGTGGTCCTAGTCCAATGAAAGTTTTCAGAGGAGCAGTTTGAATCTTTCCCCCAATAGATGTCCTCTGGGTGCCCCATTGATACATTCAAATAGGCCATTAGGAAAGCTTGAATTTGAGGGGGATTGATACATTGTCAAAGGGGCAATTGGCAGTTGGAGCTGATGTATCTTTTTGCCCCAGGAAAACAGGCGCCAGGAGACCTTTTGTGTGTGTGTGTTTGTGTGTGTCCCCCTCAGGCACGTGGCAAAACATGCCCACAGCACGGATCAGGAATGATAGGCAGACTCAAACTGTGGATAATGGGATACATTTATTCATGTGCTTATGCTATTACAGTACAATGCACTCTGACATCACAGATGATGGCACAGGAGCCATCCTTCAGATTCTCCTTGTCAGAAAAAAATCTGCCAGGGCATTCCTCACAGTCTCCCCTGCTTTCTTCTTCTCTGTCTCTTCAAGGGGGTCATGAGCCACTTCCTAATGGGGTAGGCACAGTCAGCCAGTATCAGGGGCCCGATCTGCTGGCCTGTGATGTTGATGCTGGGGTTCCCTGGCACATAGATGCCAGCCTCCATGGCCTCGTAGATGAGAGAAAGTTTAAAGGGGCTTGGGCGCTTTAAATGCGCAGACAGGCTTTCTGCCGCCGCTGCTTAGCGCTGCAGCTGCGAAGCTGCGGATTTCTCATGCGGCAAAAGAAAAAAAAGCCGCGGTTTGGGCCGCCCGTGCGGAAGCTGCCTCTCTTTTTGCAGCGTCCTCTGAGGCGGCAGTTTGGAAACTCCGGGTCCGAAACGGACCCAGGTGAGGCGTCTTCACTGCCCCCCGTGTGGAAGCTCCAACACCTGAAGCACGCCCCCGGGGCGGGCCGTCTGGAGGCTCCGCATTCAGCTGAATACACCTCCTAGACGTCCTCCCCTGCCCGTCTGTAACCCGCCATAGTTAAGGCAATATTTATTAGCATGTTGTGATTTGAAACTTTGGGTATATATTGAAAGTCAGTACTGTAGATAAAACATTGGATTGACTATGGTTTTCATGTTTACTCTGGTGTAGTAAGTATCCGCTCTTACCAGTATAAATTTTCCCCCATGCAGAACTGAGATAGTAAAATTAACTCTTGATAGTTTTACATTATGTAACCTGCTACCTAGTTTTTATATGGTTACAATAATGCTGTGTATAACTAAGAAAACTGATCTAGATCCAACATTGTTGGTCTGTGGACATATGCATTTCTATCAGTTGCATCAGTAGCAGATTATCTCCACCATCACCCCCATAGCTCCTACCCCCAACTTCAAAATTTGCTCTAGGTGGCTGGGAAACTGTCTAGAGCAGGGGTGGGCAACCTGCGGCCCGCGGGCCGGATGCGGCCCGGCAAGGCCTTGGGACCGGCCCCAGCCCGGTCCTGCCGCCCATTGCCGCCGGAGCCTTTGGCCTCTCGCATGAGGGCGTGGGGCCTTTGGCCTATCAGGAGGAGGCAGGCAATGGGGGGCAAGCGGCGGGCAAGGGGGGCAATTGTCTATAGAAGCTTCAGAAACATGCATTTATATTAACATTTTTTTTAAATCAGCAAATTTTTTTGCGTGTCCTCCATTTTTTAAAAAAGTGCCCTCCATTTGAAAATGTTTTCCTACATTTGTACCGGTTTATTTATTTAATTATTTTTTAAAAAAATTATTTAGTTATTTATTTTTTGGCTTCGGTCCCCCAGTTGTCTGAGGGACAGCAACCCGGCCCCCGGCTCAAAAAGGTTGCCTACCCCTGGTCTAGAGCATATTTCAAGCAGAATGGAGGGATGAGATTAAGAGGGATTCTGTCCCCTTCCATATTCTACAGATAGAGCTGCTTTCATCAGTGGACCAGTATCATTTGATTCAGGACTTTGTTTTTAAAAAGCAGTGGATTTTCTTACAGTATGCTTGCATTTATGAATTGTGCAGTGAAGTTATCAGTGTTATGTTCTTTAAAATTCATTCTGGTAAGCCATCAGTACTCATGAAATCATACAGGGAGCCTTTGGTATCCACATGTTCAATATCTGTGGATTTGAGCAACTGCAGACAGAAATGAAGAAACATTTAATTTGTTTTTAAACCTGTGATGACCAGATTGAGAAATAGTTCCAGGGCAATGATGGAGGCTGCTGCTGCAAGACCTGGGCAAGCCAGTGCTTCCCTCGCCCATGGAAGTCAATCCCACCACACAGTCAGAACTTTAACCTCTTCCTCATTTTCTTTCCCACTTTCATATCACAAAGCTGCTGCCAAAATTTAAACCCCTGCCTCAGTCTGTTTCCCACCCTCTCAGAAGGAAGCCTCTCTCAGAATTTAAACTCCTGCTTTCCCACTTTCTCACAAGAAAGCCTCTGACAGAATTTAAATTCCTTTCCTGGAAATACGTCACTTTGTCCCACTCCCTCTGCTGCCCTTCCTGAGGTGGATCTGTGAGAAAGGGATTTGAAATCTGTCAGAGGCTTTGTGATGGAAGGTTGAGAAGATGGGAACGGGTTTAAATTCTGTTAGATCCATCAGGATGGAAAGGTGTGGAAATGATGCAAGAAGAATACTTTCCTGGTGCCTGGACTGCATCATCCAGGTGATTTTAAATGTTAAATACTGACTTGAGCATTCAAGATTTTTTATATCCACGGGGAGTTCTGGAACCAAACCCCCGCAGATACCGAGTAACTGTATTTTCTTATGAGGAGAAAGTGATAATATCTACATAGAAAAAACAGTACCATAGTAGAACCACCTTGATATGCTTTAAAAAGTGTTCAACTATGGGGAAATGAAGCAAAGGATTTCTTTTATACAAGCGTTGACAAGACCTTTTGTTGTAATAGATAAATAAACTTATTAGCAGCACAAATGACAATGTTCTGTTGATTATTTTGTACTTTCTCAGATATAGATGCCGCAGATTTTCAGGCATTCCCAATCATTGTAGTAGAAAAAGTTATAAAAGCTTTAAAACTCCATTCAGAAGAAGCCAGGCTAAAATTTCCCAGGCTATTACAAATTGTAGAGAAGTATCCAAGAGAGACCTTGGGCCTCATGGTACAAGAGGTAAGTCTTCCCATGTCTCTGGACAGACAAAAAGACAAGTAGAGTTTGACATAACATCAAATTATTCAGGATGGCTAGAAGACAAAAATATTTGTGGAGACGATTTTCTAGATTGAGCAAAAGCTAGAAAATGACATTTGGTTGAGTGTAGGTAAGAGTAAACTGATCCCTGTTGAGACCGAAACCCCAGACTTCATAGATGGGATCGCACCTGGAATTTACTCTCTCAAAAAGAAATTTTAAGTCAGTTGTGAATAGCTCAATGAGAATGTTGACCTGTTGTGCAACATTTAATGAAAAAGGCAATTCTGTGTTATGATTTTTCAAGAGAAAGAGTCAAAAATAGTAAGGAAAAGCTTTGATAAAATATACATTTCAGCTATATTTGGAATATTCTTGTTCAGCTTAGATTGCAGTATTTCAGAAAAGGATACCACAGAGCTGGGACAGGACAGAAAAGAGCAACCAAAATGACTAGGGAATGCAGCAATGTCTCGATGATGAAATATTACAATGTCAGGGGATTTTTAGCTTTCAAAAAAACAACACAACCAGGGAATGATACATGCTTATAAAATTAGGCATGCTGTGCTAAAAGCAGAGAAAAAATTAATCCCTTTTTCAAATACAGGAATTTGTAGTCATCCAGTAAGACTGACTGGCAGGTACTTCAAAATGAACATAATAATAATAATAATAATAATAATAATAATAATAATAATAATAATAAATTTTATTTTTACCCCGCCTTTCCAAAATATGATCAAGGCGGCTTACAAAATTTTAAAAACATTACAAACAGGATAAAAATTCAATATAAAAAGTTAAGAACACTACTGCAAAAAACAAAAACAGGAACAGGAAATCAATAAAATACACATGTCAAGGGCAAAGAGAAGGAGAGAATAACTGACATCGATCCGAGGTCGAAAGGGAAAAAAAGAGGGCAGGGAAATAAACAAACAATCTAACTAAGGTGGGAAGGCCAGCCGAAATAGATACGTTTTCAAGTTTTTCTTGAAAGTAACTAGTGAGGCGGCGGAGCGAAGCTCTACAGGGAGCTTGTTCCAGAGTGAAGGGGCAGCGATGGAGAAAGCCCTCTGTGAAGTCCGTACAAGGTTAGACCTAGGGACCTCCAACAATTTAGTCCCAGAAGTTCTGAGTGTGCGGGGCGGATTATATGGGGAGAGGCGGTCCTCCAAGTATCCTGGGCCCAAGCCATTTAGGGCTTTATAGGTCAAAACCAACACCTTGTATTGAGCTCAGAAGCGGATAGGCAGCCAGTGATGGTCTTTTAAAATAGGTGTTATATGGTCCGACCTGGAGCTACCAGCGACCAATCTAGCTGCCATGTTCTGCACCAGTTGCAGCTTCCGGGTTTGGTACAAGGGTTGCCCCATGTAGAGCGCATTGCAGAAATCCAATCGAGAGGTTACCAAAGCATGTACGACAGATTCAAGGTCCTTACGGTCCAGGTAGGGACGCAGCTGGTGTATCAGCCGAAGCTGATAACAAGCACTCCTGACCGTCGCATCCACCTGAGAAGTCAGCTGGAGCGACGAATCAAGGAGCACTCTCAAGCTGCGCACCAAGTCCTTCAGGGGGAGCGTGACCCCATTCAGGACCGGGTGACAGATCTCACCACCCGAAGCCGGGGAACCTATCACCAGTACTTCCGTTTTCCCTGGATTCACACTGAGTTTGTTCTCCCTCATCCAGCCCATTACCGACACCAAGCAGGCATCTAGAGGAGAGATGCCATCCTTAGTTACTGCATCAGTCGGAGACATAGAGAAAATTATCTGGGTGTCATCAGCGTACTGATAACACCGCGCCCCATGTCTCCAGATGATCTCTCCCATCCATCCATCCATCTCCCAAAAAGAAGTTCTACAGGCAGTGTATAATAATGTGAAGAGTTTGCTGCAAGATGACTTGGTGATGGCCTTTAGCTTAGATGGGTTTAGAGGAAATTAGACACATTTGTGAAATCTGTCAATGGTACAGTAGCTATATGTAACCTCCACATGTTCCACTGAATACAAGTACTGTATCAGCAGGAAAGGAAAGGGCTATTGTCTTTATGCCCTTGTGAATTTGCTAGATGTAACTGGCTGACCACTTCCCCAGAATGTTTGGAAAGATAAATCACTATGTTTTTAGGTTTATGAGGCTTACCCTGAAGGACATTTTTCTGCCTCTTTCCCACATTATTTTTGCACTTGAATAGAAGTGCAAAGAATGAACAATACAACAGTCATTTCATGTATTGGTAACATGTGGCAAGTCAGACTCCAGTGTTGTCCTTTTTAGTGCTTGCTTCAGTTGCTGATGCAATTGTGTTGCAAATGCTGAACACTTGATTGCCTTCCTTTAACAACTAAACTTAGAAATTTTACCTCAGGTATAAAAAAGCCTGAAACATACAGTGGGCCCTCTACATTTGCTGGAGTTACTAGGTGCTCAGGACCTCAGTGAAAGCGAAAAAACACAGTTTTAAAAAAAACCCTTTTTAACTGAGAGAACACCTCTCTAGGAATTTCCAAGCCCTTCAATGCAACTCTTTGGCCATTATCCAACAGAAGTTGACCATAGATTTGCACTGGAGGACCTACAAATGCCTAGAAAATTGTTTTCTGCAGGAATCTAAGTCCTCCAGCAGGACTCTTAAGGTCAGCTTCTGGCAGAGTTGCACTGGAGGACCTAGAGATTCTTAGAGATAATGTAATGTATTAATCAAATCTGTAAATAATGAAATCCACAAAAGTCAAAACTGCAAATGTGGAGGGCCACATTGCAGTCTGCTTTGTCTCAGAAGTTGACAGGAATTGATAGAATCTATATATATATGGGAAATTATAACTATAAAAGTAGTATGTTATATTCTGATTCATTCTGCTAAGCTTGAGTAGAGATGTAGGGGTTTTTTTGGGGGGCGGGGCGGGTTGCTCATGCTGACATTCATAGATAATATATATTTTACAGATTTCTTCAGTTCCCTGTTGGCAGTTTATTGGTTGGATCAATCAGTTGATGTCAGTTCTTGACAAGGAGGAAGCACGTGCTGTGCAGTCTACAGTGGAAGAAATTGCCAACACTTACCCACAGGCAATAGTGTATCCCTTCATGATCAGCAGTGAAAGCTTTTCTTTCCCTGAAACTATCATAGGCCATAAAAATAAGGAGTTTGTAGAAAGGTGATAATAAAAATTACTGAACTATTTTTTTTGAAATCAATTATTTTTATCATTAGCAAAATAAAACTATACTTCATCAAATATATATATATATATACACACACACACACACACACACACACACACACAGAGTAATAATAATACAGTATCATTATGATGTATATTTTAAAGGGGTGTGTGTGTGTGTGTATGAGAGAGAGAGAGAGAGAGTGGAGTTTATCACACAGACTCCTGGCACGGTCAGAGAACAGTCCAAAAGGGGCCAGGAAGGGAACGGAACGAGTGGGGGTGCATTTTACTGCACACAGAAGTCCCTCACTTGTTCTGTTCCCTTCCCTACCATTCCCAATCTGTCCCCAGAGGACTGCGATTTTTGAGAACTGTTCTGAAACAGTTCTCAAAAATCGCCCCTTCTGGGACGGATGGGGAATGGAACGCAACGAGTGAGGGACTTCTGTGTGCAGTAAAATCCATCCTCCACTCATTCCCTGCTCGTTCCAGGCCCCTTCTGTTCCGTTCTCCTTCCGTGCTTCCTTCCATGGTGTGTGTGTTGTTTCCCTTCTCTGCATTTTCTTGTCTTCCTCATTCCTGAGTTTCCTACTTCTCCACTTCTGTCCAGCCTCTATGGACCCTAAAATGTTCACTAGGGGATCCTGCCAAGCACAGTGAGCTGTGGTTCAAAGAGGGAAGAGGAAGTTCATTGAAAATCATACAGAAATATCTATGAGTGAGGTAGTAGGTGACTCCACTTAATTTTCTGTGAACTCCTTACTCTGTTTTCTTTTTCCTATTTTTTCATTGTGTTTATGTTTTGAGCATTAGAAATCTTAGAATTGTTATGCATATCCTGGGGCCCTTTCACACCATACCATTATAACACTCCGATTCATCTTTAACTTCTATGGCCTCATCCTGTGAAATCCTGAGGTTTGTAGTTTGGTGAGGTACGGGGGCACTCTGGCTGAGAATTCTGTATACCCCTCCATAAACTTCAAATTGCAGGATGCTAAAGGATGGAAATATGGCAGTTAAAGTAGAATATAGTGCTATAATTGTGCGATGTGATAGCCCCATAAAGAAACGTTTAGCACCATCTACACTGGTGTAGTGACACTGAGATGCATTTAGAGTATATTAGTTGTACTGTACTTAAACCCAGATGAAGTCAAGGTAAAACTATGAGTAACTTATGTCCCAATGATTTCCTTGTTGACTGCACAGTGAATTGTCAGAAGGAAGCTCCATTGAGTCTAAGGCAGTTTACTCTTGGGTAAGAGTGCAACCTTGTACACCAAGGTTGTGTGACCCAGGCTGCACTTACCTGGGAATAAGCTGCATGGAACTTGCTTCCAAGAAAATGTGTTGGGTTGTAACATCAGTTCCTGTCCAACTTACTTAGATGAGAGAGACAAATATCATGTATTTCCTCCCTTTCTCCTTAATTTGGGAAAAATATGCAAATAATGCTTTTCTGTTATTGTTGCTGTTGATTTTTCAAACATCTTTAGAAAAGGTACCCTTTCAGATAATATTCCTGGTATAATAATGCCTCCCAGTGCCTCCCAATACTAGGTTAGCTAGATGACATTGTGTCACATGTCAGCAAGGACAAGTCTGGCCAAGGCTAGCCTTGATGCTAAGGGATGGTCTTGTTCAAGTGGTACAAGTTTTAAATGGAGATGTTATTTTCTTCAGGGGTGAAAAAGAATAAAAGAATGTATGAGTGTAAACAAGTGAAGCTGAATACCAAAGAAAGGAGAGGATGGTCAAAGGTGGCCCTTCATGAATTTGAGAGTTTTAACAGGAAGTAAAAAATGGCTTTGGGCTGAATTTTTTAATTTTGATTAAAATCCACCATCCAAATATTTTCAAACCTGGAAAGTTGGGGAGCCTTGACAGATTCCAGTGGGGTTGGTGGCACGTGAATGTACAATGTTATCAACTCTAGTTCTGTACAATTTTTTCATTTAAATGAAATGAGCTTTCAATCAGTTTTTATTACATGACTGGTATTGTGTGTATGATCCCAAGTTGTAGTCTTGTAACTCTCTGATTAGTTAACAAGGCCTCTTTCTTGGATGTGTGATGGAAGAGATGAGTTACAGCATTTATCCACAAAGCAGAGAAAATACTTTTGTAACCAGTTTCTTTCTGCATTCCTGCTGTCATTCTTTCCTTCATAGGATAAAAAGCAAATTAGATCAAGAAGGAGTGGTACAAGATTTTGTACATGCCTTGGAACAGCTTTCCAGTCCTGTGATGCTTTTTAAGGTACAATATGCAAAACTTTCATATCATGGAATGACCTAGAGATTATGATATTTAGCTTTTACATAGTGCTTTTGGGGCATTCAAGAGATGATATTATTATTATTATTATTATTATTATTATTATAATTTATAAAGCGCTGTAAATTTAACATGCGGTACAACATCTTTTTAATTAGACGGTTCCCTGCCCTCAGCTTACAATCTAAAAAGACATGAACACAAAAGGAGAAGGGAAAGGTGGTGGGAAGGGAGGAGGTCCAGATACATATTAGATACTAACTTGTTTTATTGCCTAGACATTATCAGTAGTCACTGTGCTTAAACTTTAGCGCTCTATA
The DNA here is from genome assembly GCF_019175285.1 of Sceloporus undulatus. NCBI lineage: Eukaryota > Metazoa > Chordata > Lepidosauria > Squamata > Phrynosomatidae > Sceloporus > Sceloporus undulatus. The sequence continues at coordinate 195,349,207 of NC_056525.1, read as the reverse complement.
TGTGACAAAAACATTTTTTATTCTGGATTCATAGGATTGGACTGAGGATATCAGAAATGAGATGGGGAGAACTAAGAGAGATAAAAATACTATTCAGCAGTTGTATGATAGAATGTACCAGAACCTGGGAAATCTACATGCACCAGGTCTTGGATTGTTCAGAAAGCAATTTATTCAGGTATGTGTTTATATATTTTTGTAGTTGAATACTGATGCATAGTAACAGAGTAAAAATATATTGGTGAATTTAAATGGCCCAAATCATTATGATCCTGTCTGACTTGTACAGGTATCAGAAATGGATGTTGTGTTAGTTATTCTAGTAGTATGACCATACTTCAGTACAACACAGTATACACCTTTTGGCTTTATGTGACCTTTACAAGATTTGAAGTATTTTATGACTTGTATATACACTGGGGTCTGGTTCCAGGACCTGTCATGGAGAGCATAATCCTTGGATGCTCATGTCCAATCAAATACAATGGTATTTGGTTTAAATAAAATTGTGTCTTTATTTTAAATGGTAAAATCAAGACTTTTTTAAAAAAATTATCTATTTTTTGATATTTTCAAGCCATGAATAGTAAGTCTGTGGATAAGAAATCCATTGATACAGAGGGCTGAATGTATTTATTTGAAGATACTACCAAATAGATCTGTAGCCAAAGGCAGAAATTTAACAGTGCTAGGGCTGTAGCTAGGCTAGAACTGTGACTGTTCTTTGTGACTCATACATATATCCCAGTCTGCACCTTTAACAGTATTTACAGTATTAAACAGTATTTTGCTCCCAACTACTGCACATGCTCCACACAGTTCTTACTTAAATCTTGTGAAGTCTTTCTATCCACTGCAATGGCTACATTATATGGATCTTCAGTCTTGAAGTGAGCTGAGCATCCAATTATTTGAACTTTTTGTGTCTTTCCCTTTTCTTTCCTTTTTGTTTTTGTGTTTGCATTGTTGTTGTGCCCAAGCATATTGCTTCTGCATCTATGCTGGTTATTCACCATAATAAAAGAACTAAATTGAATCAATGCTTCTGCATGCAAGATTGATCAGTTATTCCTCCCCTCCTTCTCTTTCATGCTTTTCGTTCCTAGTGCATGTGCTGCTACAGTAAAAAGGAACTGAGATTTGAGCAGAAACCATGTAAGGGGGTGGGTGGGACAATAGACTGCTTAGCTGTAGAAGTTTCTAAAGATGGATTGATCATATCAAAGATGGACCCATATGTGGATTCAAAGATTATGACTCGGAGGGCCACAGTTATCTGTTTTTCTATGCAGCCTAAAGTCTTGTGTCCCTCCCCAATAAGTCTGTAGGTCTTTGGATTCCATCCACAGCAATTGTTGAGATATATGTGGACTTGAATTGAACATAGCTTGTATCAGTGACTTTCGTTCTGCCAAGCTAGATGTCCCCTCCTTTTTGTTAAACATTGTCTATAACCGCTGACTTTATTTTTAAACTCTGTATGCAGAGTTTAAATCTGGAAGCTACCATAGTCTGGGTCTGCCATAGACATCTTCTCAGTTGATATGGTGTTTGTGTTTCAGTCCCATATAGGAACACATTTAACTTGAGTAAACATGGCCAAACTTGGCCATTCTAGTGTGAATTGTATAGCTGCCATTTTTCAAGATGACTGGAACACATCTGTGGATTTGCAATATCTAACAAACATGCATGTAGAAGACTAACTTTGGTGTCAAAACCTAGAATTTTAAAGGAATATTGAGTAGAATTATTGCTAATCATGGGCCTTTGGAAAGAATTCTAAACTAGGAACAGGAAGACCAGGTTCTAATTCTTCCTTATCTGTAAAGTTCATCAGGCACCCTTCAACCAACCTATGTCCCCAGAGTTGTTGTGATAGTAAACAGGAACAGTTGTACAGTAGAGACTCTCCTTATGCGGGGGATCTGTTCCGGAGTCCCCCACCCCCACGTAAGGCAAATTCTGTGTAAGCACAAACCCCATTCAGTAGTGTGCCATGGGCACACACCCCATTCATTGATTGCAGCGTGGTTTCCACATAAAGTGGAAGCCGTGTATGGTGCACCCACGTATGGAGTGGGCGCACTGTACTACTCTGAGTTTCTTGGATGGAATAAAAGAGAAATAAGGAAGACAACATGTCCTCTTGATCCTTGCCCATCCTGGCTGACCGCCCAGGGAGGGGATGCAGTAACAGCACTACTCTAATCTATAATCAACACATCTCTCAGGGAGGGGATATTTCCATCTGAGCTTAAACAAGTGGTGGTTAAACCACTTTTGAAAAAACCCTCCCTAGTCCCCTGATAAGAAAAAATTACAGACCGGTCTACCTACTACCATTCTTGGGCAAATTGATTGAGAGGGCGGTTGCCTTCCAACTCCAGGCTGTCTTGGATGAAGCTGATTATCTAGACCCATTTCAAACCGGCTTCAGGGTGGGATATGGAGTTCAGACTGCCATGGTCGCCTTGGTCAGTGATCTCTGTCTGGGCATTGACAGGGGAAGTGTAACCCTGCTCATGCTTTTGGACATCTCAGTGGCCTTCAATACCATTGACCACGGTATCCTTCTGGAATGCCTGAGGGAGTTGAGTATCAGGGGCACTGCGCTCCAGTGGTTCCATTTCTACCTCTCGGACAGATTCCAGATGGTGATGCTGGGAGACAGCTGCTCTCGTAAAAGAGAGCTGACATCTGGCGTCCCTCAGGGCGCCATCCTGTCCCCCATGCTGTTTAACATTTACATGAAGCTGCTGGGCAAGATCATCTGAAGACATGAGGCGCGGTGTTATCAGTACGCTGATGACACCCAAATTTATTTCTCTATAGTCCCCGACTGCTGCAGTGACTAAGGATGGCATCTCTCCTCTAAATGCCTGTCTTGTGTCTGTAATGGGCTGGATGAGGGAAAGCAAACTCAAGGTGAATCCAGAGAAAACGGAGGTGCTTGCGATAGGAACTCCTGGTCTAAGGATAGAGATTTGTCAACCAGTCCTGGACAGGGCCACACTTCCCTTAAAGGACGAAGTTCGCAGTTTGAGAGTACTCCTGGATTTGTCTCTACAGCTGTCATTTCAGGTGGAGGCGGTGGCCAGGAGTGCATGGTACCAACTTTGGTTGATATGCCAACTACACCTGTACCTGGCCCAGAGGGACCTTGAAACAGTGGTACATGCTCTAGTAACCTCTTGTTTAGATTTCTGTAATGTGCTCTACAGGGGGCTACCTTTGTACCAAGTTCGGAAGCTTCAATTGATCCAAAATGCTGCAGCCAGTTTGGTCACAGGTACATCCAGATCTGACCATATTACTCCAATACTAAAATCAGTACACTGGCTGCCGATCAGCTTCCGGGCCCAATACAAAGTGTTGGTTATTACCTTTAAAGCCCTACATGGCTTGGGCCCGAGTTACTTGAGGGAACGCCTCTCCCTACACAATCCGCCCTGCACTCTCAGAACATCTGGGAAGAAATTATTGGAACATACAAAGACCAGACTAATCACCACTTCCCACAAAGCGTTCACAGCTGCGGCCGCCACACTTTGGAATAACTTACCGGAAGAGATCCGTCTCATCACCACCTTAGAAGCCTTTAAGAAGGCACTTAAGACGGATCTCTTCCGGCGAGCCTATCCACCTGATCTTTTATAGTGGAGCTTACAGAATTTTCTACACCTGATTCAATAGTACAGACACAGACAACGACTCGGCTATGTTAATGATTTTACTGTATTTTTGTCGTGTTTTTATTGATTATTTTATATAGTATGGTATTGTGTAAATGTATTGTTTGATTTTACCGGTTGTAATCCTGCCTCGATCAACAGGGAGAGGCGGGAAATATAAATAACACTTTTATTATTATTTATTTATTATAAATAAATACTGCTGTAACAGCCATTGAATCAGAAACAACTGCATACATTTTTTATAAATGCAAGTAGGTTTTTGAAAATGGGCTTCTTGATGAAATATTATGTGATACAGTTTTTCAAATTTTCATAAACTACAGTAAAATAACAGACATTCTTGCCTTTGCACATCTTGTACAACATGTTTTGCATATGCATATTGTTATCGAGTCTTCTAGTGACGATATAAGGCTGTTGAATGGTTGTAGAACATTATTCCTCCCAGCAGATTTGATGTATTTTAGTACATTTAGTACTAAGTGTTTGTGATCCAAGAGCATGACTAGCTCTTAACTACACAAAGTATTCTTTGGATATGTGTTGTGACAGAGCTGAATGTTAGTGGCAGACCCTCATCAAGATGTTTGCTTTTTATAGATGAATGGCATGCCCATTTAGCTATAAGGAGGCATTACACATTCTTTAAATACTTAGTTATAAAATTCTCTACTTCAGAAATTTGGGACGGAATTGGACAGTCATTTTGGAAAAGGAGGTTCCAAGCTTCTAGATATGAAAAGCAGTGCCTTCAACACAGTTGCAGAGTCCCTCCTTTCAAAAATGAGAGAATGTCAAAGAGAACCTGGGAATCTGAAAGAGTGCTCACCTTGGATGAGCAATTTTAAACCAGAATTCTTAAGGACAGAGCTGGAAATTCCTGGTAAGCTATGCCTTCAGTGAGTAAAATATGGCTTTGCTAAACACAGGAATATTGCTCAATGAAAGAAGAATTATTATTAATCTTATTGATATTATTGTTATTTATCAGTAATGCTAATGTTCCATATAGTTACTTTAGGGAGTCTGCATTTCCAGTGTTAAAGTGGATGAATTCCATTTAACAGGGGCATTTTCTGTCTTTAGCCATTATATTTCCGTCATCATATTTTATTCACAAATTGTGCTAATTTCATGAGTTTTTCTTCCACTAAATGAGTTTTATCTTTTTTTTTTAAAGGACTGCTTCTCCCACATGTACCGATCGTTAAAGTCTAATAGTGTAATTTTTAAAAAGACACCTAAGTTATTTTAGTTAAAACATGGTTTAAAACCCAACAATGAATGCACTGTTCCAGGGCAAGAACCACTAAAAGCCTTTTATATGTCTTATATCATCATAAGCACAAAATATGTGATTTCCTGTGTGCAACACTTGTTCTGCTTTCTTGTTGCCATCCATTGGTCTAGAATAATCGGATGGCCTTGGACAACTATAGGCAGGGCAGAAACTTTCAGTGAAACAACTGATGGCTGCATTAGGTCCTTCCTCCACACCAGTGGTCCCCAAATTGTGCCCTTTAAAGAGATTTTGGACTTCAGCTCCCAGAAGCGTCAGCCATGTTGGCTAATAGTCTAGGATTCTGGGAGCTGAAGTCCAAAATCCCTTAAAGAGCACAGTTTGGGGACCACTCCTCTACGCTGTAGAAATAATGCAGTTTGACTGCCATGACTCAATCCTACAGAATCCTGGGATTTGTAGTTTTGTGATGCACTAACACTTTTTGGCAAAGAAAGCTAATGACCTTATAGAACTATAGATCCCAAGATTCCATAGGATGGAGCTACAGGGCTTAAAGTGGTGCCAAATTGCATTATTTCTACAGTGTAGATGAATCCCCAGTGGCTCTTCAAAGTAGTCCTTTTCTTGGCTTCTATTAAAATGGACAGAGATCTCTGAGTCTGGCCAACCAAAAGAGTCCTTTCTTTACATGTAGTTTTGCTGTCATATTTAAGATGCTGAGGACCTTACAGCTTCCTACAGGGTTAAGGCAAAAGACCCCAAACCCTGTCTACCCTGGTTTGAAGATGGTATCACTTTATTTGCATAATCAAATATTCAATTTTAAAGATAAATTAAAACATCACTGTATTTTTTTCAGGTCAGTATGATGGTAAGGGAAAGCCATTGCCAGAATACCATGCAAAAATTTCTGGATTTGATGAGCGGGTATGTTAATGTATAAATATACAGGAAATGTGCTGTTAGTGCTGTTTCAGAAAATTGATGTATGTAAGAACATCCAACATTCTCTCCAGATCATAGAATCATAGAGTTGGAAGAGACCACAAGGGCCATCCAGTCCAACCCCCTGCCATGCAGGAACTCTCAATCAAAGCATCCCTGACAGATGGCCATCCAGCCTCTGCTTAAAGACCTCCAAAGAAGGTCTGTTTTACATCACTATGGCATACTAGTACCAGTAACTTCTAAATCTGAAAAGTAATGTTTGAATTTAGCAAAAGCATTTACATTTCTATGCCACTTATCAGTGAACTCAGCACTCTCTAAGCAGTTTACACTCTGTAAGTCATTGCCCCCAACAAGCTGGGTACTCATTTTACCGACCTACAAAAGGATGGGAGGCTGAGTCAGCCTTGGAGCCCTGGGATTGAACTCACAACGTTGTGGCTGCAGTACCAGCACTTGACCACTTCACCACCAGTGCTCCCTATACTTCATATATGGTGCCTGTGAGCAAATATATCAGTTCGGGTGAAATGATAGAGAACTGGAATATTTTTTTTATTTTTTGCATCCCATATTACATAGAATATAGGAGATTCCCCCCACCACCACCAATAACTATACAGTATTGTAATGTTTTCTTGTCCTCTTGTCCTTGAATTTTCCCCCCTTTTCCTCATGTTTTCCAAGATCAAAGTAATGGCATCCATCCGGAAACCAACACGTATAATTATCAGAGGCAGTGATGAGCAGGAATATCCCTTTCTTGTGAAAGGAGGAGAAGATCTCCGGCAAGACCAGCGCATTGAACAGCTCTTTGATGTTATGAATACTATCCTTTCACGGAATGCTGCCTGCAGCCAGAGAAATATGCAGTTGAAAACTTACCAAGTTATACCAATGACCACCAGGTGCGCATTTACCCCAGTCTTTATTACATAAATTAATAGGTAGTGTGTCAGATACAGGATATACAACCGATCCTCCCTATCCACGGATTCTTTATCCATGGATTCAAGCATCCACAACTTGAAAATATTTCAAAAAATACTTAAATTCCAAAAAGCAAACCTTGATTTTGCCTTTTTATATAAGGAACACCATTTTACTATGCCATGTATATAGTGGGACTTGAGCATCCACAGATTTTGGTATCTACAGAGGTTCCTGATACCAAACCCTGGCAAATACCAAGGCATCATGTAAGCACATGTTGGAAGAATCTGTAATGATGTTACTGAGCACCAAAAATAACAAACTTCTTAATTACTTACTATATGCAATAAAGCAGTGGTTCTCAAACTCTGTTCTCCAGGTGTGTGGGACTTCAACTCCTTGAATCACTGTCCGGGACTTCTTGGAGATGAAGTCTGAAACATCCGGAAGACCAGAATTTGAATGCTATTACAATAAAGATTGTTTTAGAACAAGTGTGGCCTCCTCAAGCTTCATGTAGCTCCCCAGTGCTGTTTATGTGGTGCCCAAAGTCAAACTTTTTTGCATTTTTTTTCTTTTTTGCCCCAAAATGTCCTCTAGAGGCATTCCTACAACCCTGGGTTAAATTAGGTCAAGGGAGAGACCTTTTTTGGGAAGAACTGGAAGTGACTTCCTCTCACTTTTTGTTTACAGAAGGCCTCTTCTGGTCATAATATGGCCCAGGAAGCCCCCAAAACACAGTGAAAATGACCTCAATGTCCCCTAGAGGGCATGGTAGGGGGGAAGAAGTTTATTTTCTGGAAGTGTATGTGGCAGTGCTCCTTAAGGACTCCTGAGCGCTTAATATGTCTCCCTACTCTTCTACAGCCAGCCACCTTTGTTTTAGAACTACCTAAAACATTACAGCAAATACTGGGTTAAATCCAATAACTTCACTGAAATCAGTGGAACTTTCATCAACTGTCACTAACGACTTTTATAGATCTTTTGGATAACGTTGGATTTAATCCACTGTTTCTTTAGTATATCCTATTTCTTCTTGGACAGTAAGAATTTGAGACCTGTAAACCAAACCGGGGTGTTCTGTAAGTGTTCACTGCAAATTTACTATTTTTCTCCTTGGTTTTAAAGATGTAAGGCAGACTTTCAAGCAAAAAAAAGCAAAACAGCAGTTCTGTCCTTCAAGCTGTTCCATATTCCAGCTTCTACCTATTTTCTACACATGGCTTGGTTCAGAGCACCAGCCTCCTTAAATATTTAGTAAAAAAGGAATCAATATATGCATCACAGATACTAAGGAAGATGTAGTATCAACTATTTGATAATATAGTATTTAAGTGATGCATAATGCCCCCTTAAACAATTAATAGGTAGGCAGATACATACATGTGTATTCTTACATCTATCTTGCAGTTACTTGAATGAAGCAGGAATGTTTAAAACTGTACCTCTTGCTCACCTTTTTGTGTATATGACATTTTAATAGTCCTGAGCAATCAACCAAAAAGGTATCTTCCAACTCTCTTCTGTTTCTGCACATTTTACCCCTTTGGCATTTTATCTTATTGCTTATATACAGTTTGGCATCCTTTCTTACAGAATAGGACTGATTGAGTGGCTTGAGAATACTTGTACTTTAAAGGAGTTCCTTATGAACAGCATGTCTGAACAGGAAAAACATGATTATAACAGGTAATGGTGTATAATTCTGTACTGGGTTATTTAATGATGTTTGTTGGAGATATGTAAAGTTCTGTACCAGTCAATTAACAATACTTACAGTAGTAATATCTATTGGAACCTTTGGCATTAATCTTCAGAAGTCAAAGTACTTCCTGGCCTAGATTAATAATTGGCAGATGTCTGTTTAACGAGTGCTATTTTACCTCTGACACACATTCTGTGCCTACTTATGTAAACATAGAGCTTGCTCTCTATCACCCATGGCTGCTTCTTCATCACCATTTTCTTATCAACAGATTACTTTTTACAAGCAAGGAATATATTCATTTTAGCTTGACTAAGCAGAAAGTGAACTTCAGTCAGAATGGAGAGCAGTATAGATGCCTATTCAGCATTGCATTAGAAGCAGTAGAAATGAGCTAGAATTCCTGTGGTGAAAATCTGAGGAATTCCTGGGTTGAAAATCACTCTTATGTCACTATGCCAGAGAAAAATCTAAGACACTTTTCATCATGGGAATAATTTGTACTGTCACAAACAAATACTATAATCTGTAAGATGGCCTCCAGAGATGTTGTACGCCTGTAGTTTTGTGTGGGTACTGGATTCAAGAAATCTCTTTTTGCTTACATCTTTGTGCCTACCTTTGTGAGTTAGGCATTACTTAGCTTTTCTCCATAAAGAATCCCTGGCAGCTCCACCAGTGTTCAAGTTGAATTTGTAAAGCAGTGCCAGTATTTGAGCCCTGTGTTGTTCTTTTTAAAAATTACTTTAACATTTAATTAGTACTACATACTTTGTGTCTTTCACTTTGCATAAGGATGCATAATATAATCTGACATTTCCTTCTAAGAAGTTTGCTCATTAAGAAACAGATTCTGTTTTCCCTAAGGATGTATATACAATTTTATTAGCAAATACTACTACTACTACTACTACTACTACTTATTATTATTATTATATCTTTCCCTCCTCTCATCAAGGCTTGAGACAGAGTACAACAGACTTAATTAATTGTTAATAAAAAGAATGGTCAGTGAGCATTCTAAGAGATGTAATAACCATGTAAAGTAAAAAAAAATATGATTCATCTTTAAAAAAATAGTTTCTCAGTGAAATGATTTGAGTATTTTCTGTTGCATAAAAATTAGCATTTTAAAGATGTGGTTATTGAATGAACTAAATTATTTATTTATTCATTTACTGTATTTATACCCCACTCTTCAGCCCTGAAGGCTCTCAGAGTGGCTTACAGATAGTTATTCAGATGGTTCCCTGCCCTCAGGCTCACAATCTAAAAAGACATGACACAAAAGGAGAAAGGAATGGTGATGGGGAAGGGGATCAAGTCCAGTGGTTTTTCTCTCCTTCTGAGGCCTGGACCATGGCAGATGGACTGGAAGGAGGGCCCTTCTTCTTGCTCTGGCTAGCCCTGATGGAGTTAGGCCTGCCTTTTCACTCCCTCCCAGGCCGATGATGACTGATGGCATGGAGAGAGGGCTCTTCTTCACGCTAGGCCTGATGGAATTGGCCTGTCTTTTCACTCCCTCCCAGGCTGAATATTTTCAGTGAGTGTCATGATTTAGAGTTTTTCTCACCAAGGATGAAACTAACCATGCCTCTGTGTTCCAGACCAAAAGAATGAGTTCACAATTCTGTTCTTGCTGGAAAAAGACAGAATTAAAATGATAAAGCTTGCTTAGTATGGGATACTGCAAGAACCTGCATTAATAGTAGTCTATTCAAATAGGAATTTTCTATTCATTGAGTCTCATTTTAAGATGATGCTTGAAAAAGAGCATCTTCCCAGAGTGTACCATGAGAGATTATTTGATACAGTAATTGTTTTTCTATAAAGGTTGTATATTCACATTGACATAGCATGCCAGAGATCCATGATATTGCTGACTTATTTAGAGGAGCACTTACAAAGAGAGCAGCTAAGCAATGCTTGGGGCTTTGCTTCAGGGTTCATTGTATGGTGCAAATCCGAATGATTTTCCTGTTCTGATTTCTTGGGAAACAAAACAAACCAGCAGCAGTATGGTCTGGTTCACACAATAAAATACAAGTCATAGAGCAAAGCTCAGTCATGTATAGTTGCTGTGGCTGCAAACAAGAGTGATTGGACTGTTCACTAGCTGTATAGGTTCCTGCAAGCCTCTTTCATAATGCTTCATGGAAACCAAGCCATAGTGTCTTCATCCTAAAAAGTCAGAAAGTCAGGTCATAACTTTCTGGTGATGCAGATGTAAATTGCTTGGTGACTACATGTGTGTGTTTTTCCTTTGCCAGCCCTAAAGGTCCTCGTACTGATTATAATGACTGGCTGACTAAGATGGGGAATACAACTACAATTGCACGCTATATAACAATGTACAAGTAAGCCTTCGAAATAACTACCAGTATTTTCTGTTCTGTTTTCTGTTTCCCCAGCAGCTCCAGGTGGCTGGAAGATTCTGGTTGTGCTACTCTCTTGTCACTCACAACAGATACTATTCTATCTTGGACAAATCATAAGTCAGAACCCAGTATTACCCTCTGTTTTTAGAAGCAGCAGTTCTGCACTGATTTGTGCATGGAGGCATGCACATGTGTATGTGCACATACATGCATCAACAAGAAGCTGCCATTTCTTTTGAGAATCAACCATTTTCCTCAAGACAAGGATGATAAAGTCTTCTAGGGAGGGATGATGGGAAGCCATAGTGTTAATCCCTGGTATTCAGAAGCATGGTACCAAGAGTGCCTAAGGGGTTGATGACTCATCTCTCAAACTAGGGAAATTCATTTCAAGGCCAGTTTGTACCACTTTAAGGTACAAACTGGCCTTGAAATGAATTTCCCTAGTTTGAGAGAGCAGGTATAAATCTGACTTGCATTAAAGAGGATCACATAAAAAGTGAAACACTAGGGTAGATTGTGGGATGTATCCAAATTCTAAACTGTTTTGCAATGCAATTAATCTGTCTTCTACATAAGTAGCAGAAGTTCCCTAATATGAGGCCTGCTGCTGAAATGTTCAGTCAACCATGCAGGAGTTTGCTGATTTTACTTGTCAATAGGCTTGTTCTACTGATATAGCCACAGTAGAGTGGAGAAAGAAAACACAGAAGCATTTAAGAAGGATATTTAATATCAGTGCAAATAGTTGTTTCTGTTTGGTTCCTGATTCTTACTAGAATTTAGTTTGTAATTATCAGTGTTTTGCTTATTTCCAGAAGAGCTAGTCGTACAGAAACAGTAATGTCTTTCCAGTCCCGAGAAAACCATGTTCCTAAAGACTTGCTAAGGTGAGTGTTTTTTTACATTGCTTTGGGCTTTGAAAAAATAGTAATGATTCACTTCACGATACCTAATGATTGCCTACAAAACCTCTCATGTGGCCAAGAACCATAGCTCCTTCACTGCCTCACATTTATCTCCTTTTTCACTGTTTATGCTTGCACAGGCAGAGCCCTTCGTAGGTCAAACTGTACTGCTGTACAGTTTGTCCTCTCACCCATCATCTTCTTAGGCCTATTAGCATGTACCATGAAGGTTGAAGATGAGAGGCATTTTCTTTGGACTGAATTTCCAATGTGGTGATTTCCTTATTTTTAAATATATTTTTTAAAACTTGTCTGTACTGTTGATATTAGGGAGCAAGTTGCAGTTCCTGGGACACACTTTAGCCATTTCTAATATATGTATATTTTGCCTTCCTCTAGGAGAGCCTTTGTTAAGATGAGTACAACTCCAGAGGCTTTGCTTTCTCTGCGATCCCATTTTGCTAGCTCTCATGCATTGATGTGCATCAGCCACTGGATTCTTGGCATTGGAGATAGACACTTATCCAATTTTATGATCAACATGGAAACAGGTGGCATGGTGGGAATAGACTTTGGACATGCGTTTGGTTCAGCAACACAGGTATTCTCCCCTATTATTGTTTCTCTAATGATTATGTGATACAGATTTAGTTATCAGTGAGCAAGATTTTATTAGTATAGATGAATTTTTTTAAAAAAATGAAAATGTATCTTATAAATAAGGCATAACTTCATGTAATAGAAAACAAAAGATAAAAATAAAGTGTAATAAGTATTCCAATATCCTGTCAACCATAGAACCTGTAAAAAGCACAGTATCAAAATAAATACAACAGGGCTAGGGAACATGTTGCCTTTCAGATTTTGCCCTGCAAAGCCCATCATTATTCACTAATGGCTTTGCTGGCTTGGACTGGTTAGCGTTGAAGTCCAACAGTGTTTGGAGGGTCAGATATTATCAGATCTAAATTAAACTGTGATGGTGATTGAAGTTAGTGAATAAGGTCATAAGTCTCTAATGTAACAACAAAACAGAAACAGAATTTGATTAAAAAAATGGAAAAGGACTTTTAAAGTTTTTTTTTTTTTAAACAAGAGCAAAAAGCTAAGAAAAGCCTGGAACTGTCCTAAATGCCTTCAAGGAAAGGCAGGATAAATGAAAATGAATAAATATTTAATAGTGGATTCATTAAAAGCTGTACTCGTTTGATATGTTGACTGGCATCCAGTTCAGCATTTATAAAATCATAAAATGGATTTATGATCTCATAACTGCTGGGGACTCACATTTATGGTCATGAATGACTGATGAGAACCCAGAAAATATCAGCAACCAACTGAAGTGTTTCAAAGGCACTACAGATAGGGGCACTGGAGAATGTCTGCTGTGTTTTCCTAGTCATGGGATTCATTGAGACAAGCAGTTGTGACGGGACCCTAGGGTCTGTCTCCAGCTGCTGTTTCTCGACATGCCTTATAACTGGGAGAGTGCTGCAGATATTCCATAACCCCCTGTTCTGCAGTGCCTAGGAAATGCTTTGGTCAGGCCCCTGTCAGGCTGCAAAGGTAGGTTTTGTGGTGGTGGCATCATATGTACCTAGGTACAATGATGGAGGTCCATCATCATAGTTACACAGGTCATTCAGGATCTTGGCTTTATCTTGAAATTTGGTTATAAATTTAACTTTTCTGTGTAGGACAGAATTAAAATAAAAATGGACAAGTTTGCTCTATGGGTTTTCCCAGTAATCATTATTTTTCATTTTTCTTACACATAGTTCCTGCTAGTACCAGAGTTGATGCCTTTCCGTTTGACTCGCCAGTTCATTAATTTAATGTTGCCCATGAAAGAATCTGGCCTTATTTACAATGTGATGATGCATTCCTTAAGAGCCTATCGAGCAGATCAAGATGTCCTTATTAATACTATGGATGTATTTGTGAAGGAACCTTCCTTGGATTGGAAAGTAGGTTATCTTTTTGTTAATTCTGATTTATATGAAGAAAACATTGCATACAATCCTGTAAGAAAGATAACATTTCTGCATGAGCTGTAAAATTCCTATTTAGTAATTAGTGAATATACAGTGCGCCCGCGTTATACACGGGCACGCTATACTCAGCTTTGAGTGTACACGCTCAAGCTGTGGGGAGCACGCGGGGCGCAAGGGGTGGCGCATCCCATTCAGATGAATGGGGCGTGCGCTCATGGCACCCCGTGCGCTCCCACTCCACCGCATATATGAGCCCCATTCAAATGAATGGGGCTCCAGCATACGTGGAATTCACCTTGTGCGGGGGGGGGGGGTCCGGAACGGATCCCCCACGTAAGGCGAATTTCCACTGTACTTGCCACTTCCCAATCTAATGAGCTTTTGGTGGTGAGGTTTTGCCTTAAACTTGCATATAAGAGGGAGAAGAAATGGAGAAGAGATGACAGCAATGGTTGGTGGGAGAATGTCTGTTCATGGGAGTAGAAATAGATTTTGGAAAATGGAAGAAAGGTTAGGTTGTAGATTAGTATTGTGGAGAAGAAAGGGGATTTGGAATTTCAAAAGATGGGAATTGTCTGGAATGTAAAGTGAGAAGATACGATCAAAAGAAGGGGAAGAAGAATTGCCCCACTTTCTGTTGATTTGGGGCAAGAGGGGTGGAGGATGCACTGCATAAGCACATGCTAAAAGACTGGGTGCTGGTTTTTACAGCATTTTTAAGGCTTTTAAGCCTTTTAAATACATACTTGCTTTTCAGGATCATATGCATTGTATTTAAATGTTTAGAAAACAGTATAATGTCAACTTTGCAACACAGGAACTAATGAAACATGTGTTTATTGTATGCCAGCCTGGTAGGATCAACAATTCAGATCACATGTGAGTTGCTCATGCCCCAACTCCTTCCCAGAAACTGGAACAACCCTGGTATGGGAAGAAACCATGAGTAGGGCGCCTCCCACATGGCCTAAATCTTCCAGCATTGCAAGAGGAGTATGGGAAAAGAAAACATTAACATTGCCATGTTCTAAAGCGTACATTCAAAAGGCGTCAAAAGTAGACGAGTCTAATATATCTGTTTTGATTTGATATCATCAATTGATACTTATTTTATACTAAAATAAATATAAAGGAAAATACTTTTTTTAAATTGACTTTTGAGCTACGTTAACACCATTTATCAGCATTATTATAATTATTAGTTGAGTGAATTAATAGAACAACATGACATTCAATAGTGAAAAATCCAAATAACAGTATATATATACATCTTTTTTTAAGCAGCTTTATAAAGATCCACAGTGTTCTGTATAAGTATTAAATCCTCTGCCTTTTCCACGTATTGTTGTGTTACAATCTGGAATTTAAATTTTTTTAAATGACCTTGTTAGTAAGGTATACACAAGATACTCAACAGTGGGAAGATACACAACTTTTTATTACTTTACTAAACACATTACCAGGCATTTGTATTCACCCGACTTGCTGTAAAATGTCTAAAAAAGCTCCTTTACAACCTACTATCTCCAGTTGTTACCTAAATAGATGAATAGAGTACAGTTACATCCAGTCCAATTGCTACATGATCTCAGATTAAACATATCACCAACTTTATTAGAGAACATATCTACACAAAAACACTATGAAGATCAAGGAGCGATCAAAAGCAAGTCCTGGACAAAGTTGTGCAGAAGCACCAACCAGGATTGGGCTAATAAGAAATAAAATCTCTCATCTGAAGTACTGTTAAATCTTTTATTGCAAAAAGAAAATAATATGGATCAAAAGTAACTCGGTCCAGGTCTATACCACCCAGAATACTCCAGGCTGCACGCAAAATATTCTGGCCTGAAGGTGCCTTAATTCTCCACATTACCTCCTTATTTCGGACCAACCCTGAGCATGTCCCTCTGTGCCACTTGCCGCCACAGGTTGCTCCCTCTGAGGTTGAAAAGAAGGTACCCACCATTGCTCACTTGGCTGGGTGCTTCATTGTGACCTCAGAGGGAGTGACTCACAGCAATTGTAGTGGCGCCTGGAGGCACAGCAGGACACTGTGAAACAGCCACCTGTTGGCTCTCCAGATTGCTCTGGATTTTCCTGGAAAATCCAGAATGAAAAGAAAGTCTTTGTGAACCTGTTTGAGGCAGGAATGATCTAGATTTAATATGAAAGTGGCTTCATGTTGTGAAGACAGTCCATAGTTGGATCATGGCTTTGGCCCTGCATCCAGGTGATAGTGAGAGTGGGGAGAGGGGACCAGTTTAAATAATCCATATAGACATACCCAAAGTCTCAGAAAAGCCCTGCACCACAATCCAGTGATGGGGTAAGGGTATTAGTCAAAGAAGCAGCTAAGAGTCCAGTGGAAACTCTGAAGGATCTAGAGAGATCTGCAGTTGAGATGGGAGAAACCATTCATGGGACAACTATTACCCAGACACTCCACAAAACTGGGCTTTATGGAAAAGTGGTGAAAAGAAAGCCATTGGTGAAACTAACTTATATCAAAGCCTACTTGACTTTGCAAAAAGGCATGGAGGAAACACAGCAAATGTTCGCAGATCTAATGTTGTACAAACTGAACTCTTTGGTCTTCCCAAAAAACACTGTGTGGCAAAGCCAACAGTCCTCATTGTCATGAGAACACCTTTTCTGGGGTGAAGTGTGATGGAGGTAACAGCAGCATATTGTGAAGCTGCTTTTCCTTAGCAGGGACTAGGAAACTGGATAAGACAGAGGACAAAATGAATGGAACTAAATACAGAGCAGTTCTAGAGGAAAACCTGTTTCAGTCTCCCAGGAACTTGAGAGTGGCATGGAGGTTCATCTTCCAACAGGACAGAGGTCCTAAACAGACAGCTGAAATAAGACTAGAGTGGTTTTAAAACAAGAATGTGGATGTCTTTGAATGGCCCAGTCAAAGCCCAAACCTCACTCTAATTGAGAAGCTGTAGCAAGTCTTCCTAGTTGCTATTCACCAACAGTTCCATCCATCCTGAAATGAGATGGCGAAAAGAACAGGCAAAAATTGCAGGATCGAGATGCATAAAGCCAGTAGAGACTTTCTCAAGAAGTCTCACAATTGTAATTGCTGTCAAAGGCATTTCTACCAACTATTTACTTGGGGAGGAGAAAGGCCAGTTAATTTTTGTTTACTTAACGTTTGTGCCATGATAAAACTGTTGACACATTTATGGTCAAGTATCTTATGTACATAAAGTGGTAACAATGCCAATTAAATCTATTCAAATTCTGGTTGTAAGACAACAAAATGTGGAAGAGGGGTGAATACTTGTGTTATTATTATTAACTTTTATTTATAAAGTGCTGTAAATTTACACAGCGCTGTACATACAATCTTTTTAATTAGATGGTTCCCTGCCCTCAGGCTTACAATCTAAAAAGACATGACACAAAAGGAGAAGGGAAAGGTGGTGGGGAAGGGGATGAGATCCAGCAGTTCCTCTCTACCTCCAAGGCCTGGACCAAGGTAGGTGGACTGAAGGGAGGGCTTGGCTTCATAATGGTTAATCTTCTACTAGGGAGGCCTGTTGGAGCTAGCCTGCCTCTCTAGTAGGATAATACATATAAAGTACATAGCAATACAGGAAATGGTTCGATAAAACAGGCACCAAAAGAACATCAAATAGCAAGCGACAATTATGCAATGCCTGGGAAAGCTTCTTTGAACAGGATGGTCTTCAACTCCGTTTTGAAGCTGGTTAAAGAAGTGGTGGCCCTTGATCGCGGGGGAAGAAGGTTCCAGGAGTGAGGGAAAGCGAGTGAAAAGGGGCGAATCTGAGATGGTGCAGAAGAAATCCTGGGCTGGGACAGCAGACCTTGACTACCAGAACGGAGGGCCCTAGTGGGAAAGTGAGGAGAAAGAAGGTCTGATAAGTAAGGAGGGGCCAGCCCATGGAGGGCTTTAAAGCAGGAGCTTATACTGAATACGGAAAGGGAGAGGGAGCCAGTGAAGGGATGCCAACACAGGAGAGATGTGGTCAGAGCGGTGGGCGGATGTGATAATGCGTGCAGCTGAATGCTGGACAGAAATTAAAGGACGGAGGTGGGAAAGAGGAAGCCCAGCCAGGGGGTTGTGCAAGGCTTTATATTCATATACGTTGAATTTATCAGTAAAAATTAAATATCATGTGTGTATGCCATTAAAAATTATGCACTATATCTAATTTGGTTGATAAATGAAGTCAATAATGTATATTATAGAGTGAGACATCTGTCCAGTAATGTACTGTATATACTCATGTATAAGTCTAGAAATTTTAGTCAAAAAATTGACCCAAAAAACCTGAGTCGATTTATCCATGGGTCAATGTAAGTGCTGCACTTTAGCTTTTATAAAAGAATGAACCATCCCTTGGTGAAAGGCAAGAGTAAAATCTGCCCTGGAAGCACTGATCCTCCTGTATTCTCTCATCCATCCAATCTTTAGTGTGAGCACAAACAGCTATGCATGCTAGAATCTTGTAAATTCTTTGGCATTGTTCTCTTTTCCTTCATCCTTTAGATCCTTTGTTGTATGCCCCTAGGTCTTACCCTCGACGTATCCCTGGGTCATATCAAAATCCATAATTCTGGCCCCCAAACCTGCCCTCTATTTATGCATGAGGTCGACTTATAGTCGAGTATATACGGTATATTATAGAGATTCAGGCTTGTATTTTGTGGTTTATGTGTGATATTTTCTCTCATTAGAATTTTGAACTAAAACAGTTGAAAAAAGGGGGCACATGGACTAAGGAAATAAACGTGAATGAGGTGAACTGGTATCCTCTACAAAAAATCAATTTTGCCAGAAGGAAGTTAGCAGGTGCCAACCCTGCTGTGATCACTAGGTAAATATTTCTAATAGGAACTTAGAAATTTCCAACATGCAGATTTGTTTTAATGAATGTAAAAGGATATAGCGGGTACCTGAAAACAAGGATTTTTTTCTAGCTCAGGATGAATTTAGAGACTGTCTTCATAATTTCAACATGAATTAACCCAGTGTCATCCATCATAAACTGAACACCATTACTTACATTTCTATTCAAACATGACAGTTTTTCTTACACAGAGAAACCTCCCCATTGAGTAATGAAACATTAGGTGATGAGAACCTGTACACACAACCTAATCTTGTATTATATCTGTATTCACTAACCACTGAATAAATGAAAGGATGGTAGATCACTTTGAACAATTGCACCGCAAATACTTTATGATTTGACACACCTGTCTGTCATTTGATGTCCTTAGTGATTCATATGTTTGGATAGTCAGGGAATAAAAATGGATGCACGTGGATCTGGACTTTGTGAATGTAACTTTACATCCCACTTCACAGCTATGAAGAACAAATGATCTGTAATATTTCCCAGCAAAATTTTGTCCTAAGGTGCTTGTCATGTACGGGAACACTTTAGTTCAGAAATCCAGGCTTTCAGTAGTAAAAACAGTAAAGTTTTATTCAGGAACTATATTGTCAAGAATAAAAAGCCAGCATTAGCAAGGTATAATTAGATCATATATAAATTCAAATTTTAAGCAGGCGACATTCTAATTGGTCATGAAACCAAAACACTCTCCTTTCCCCACTGTCCCACAGATGCTCCTCCTTCCGTTCTCACACCATCCATACTCAGGAGACTGACCGTGGATCAATAGGCACAGCCTCAACTCCCTCCCCACCTACTCATTAACCACAAAAGCATGTGGTTGTAGCAATTAGCACACTACTACATGTCCCATCATTTAGCAGCAATACTCTATAATACATTGTGAGCAAGCAAAGCTATGATAAGCAAATCCAACTTACTTAATCATGGCAGGCCTCAGCTCCTGACTTTGCTACTGGTGAGAGAATTTCAGCCCTTTTCATACATCAGAATGGTTAAAATAATATGGGAGCAGCAGTATGAATCAATGGAGCTATTAAATCATTTTGTTTTTATTTTTTTCCTGAAAGAACAGTTTTGTGATTTGGAAGTTACTTTAAATCTTAGTTTTTAAAGTGTGAACAATGCATATTCCATCTTTTTAAAGCAAGTAATTGCTTGGGACAACAGTAACAGGTAAAATTGCAAGTGAACACCTTGTGTGCACCTCTGTACAAGGGCACTGATTTTTATGTGTGTGAACAAATTAATTTGCCATCTTTTTGTACAAAGTTAGGATGCAGTGTCATGGATATTTGCTAAAACTTGCTTTGTTATTTAATTAAAGAACAATTGCAGAAACCTCAACTAAAAATCCAAGTAAGGAAAATTGTATATGCTTCTATAAGGTCATGAAACCCCAGATAATTGTATTTCTGCAAAGATGTACTGTACTTATGTTTGCTATCTTTCTTTCTTTCTTTCTTTCTTTCTTTCTTTCTTTCATTCATTCATTCATTCTCTTTACAGTGATGAATTACGACTGGGGCATGAGAAATCAGTTGCCTGCAGGGATTATATATCTGTAGCAAAGGGAAGCAAAGAGTACAATATTAGAGCCAGAGAACCAGAAGATGGCCTTTCAGAAGAAACACAAGTGAAGTGCCTTATAGACCAAGCCACAGACCCAAACATCCTTGGCAGAGTTTGGGAAGGATGGGAGCCCTGGATATAATAGATTTTTTTTAAAAAAAATCAAAATGAAATTCATTATCAGTGCCTGTATGACTAAATTGCCTGCCATTGAAAGATGAAGTGGAGGTGAAGACAATACAGGTGGATTGTTGTTCACAGAAGAATTCTTATTTATTCACATTTTTCAAGTTGCAGTGCAGCAGCAGAATTTAGTCACAGTCTGACCATTCTTTAATTAGATCTCAGAGCTATCTATCTTATAAGATATTGTTAAAGACACATGAGCCTAGATGTTTAGATCTCAGTAATTATGTCGTTATTTTCTGACATCAATGAAGGAAAGGGGGAGAAAAAGCAAATCTGCTTCCAAAAGGCTTAGCAGAAAAAAACAGCAAAAATTAATCACAAATAATTCTAATGTATTAAAAATGCTCCCCATTCTTGCTTTGCAGAGATTGTTTTATCACCTATGATGCTGGGAGCCGGGGCAGACATTACTGCTTACGCAAAATATCAAATTAGGGTTGAAATTGCCTTTCTTTTCCTCTCCTTTCCATCACAGGGGAAAAAATAGATCTAAGTTTTAACTGCTTTTACAGGAAAGGAACCACAATCATCCTTGCGTATATTCTTCCAACATGACTTAACTTGTTAAATGAAATAGTTAGTAGTCTGATACTTGCTAATTACAGTCCTATCTGTATGAATTATAATCATATCTGTCATTGACTACTTTGTAAATTATGCATGCGCGCACACACACATACATGTTACAGTTGTAAATAAATCCTAAATTTTGAGAATACTTGGGCATAATGATGAATTATCAAAAAACGTGATGTGTCACAAAGACATCTATGTTCTGACTAGGTTTGTACCTTTAAAAGAAGTGAAGCTGGAAGAATATGACAAAATGTTCTGTCAGTAAGATACTTTGGTGTTAGATGTTCTGTTACTCCAGACTCAAATAGGTAACAGACAGATAAACTGCACCATTGTCACATCAGGGAATATTTGATAGTCACAAATGTCTATAAAATCTAGATAAATTTATTTTAGAAAAATTAATTCTGTTGATTTTCACATGACTGCTGGACATTTTGAAACACTGTCAAAATCAGTGGAATTTTATTTATTTCTGTCTTTACTGGGGTTTTGTTTCAAATGTGTTAGACTGCTTTTCCTTTTGTGGCCTTTGCTGTTTGGCCTCTGTGTGTGAGAGAGAGAGAGAGAGGAAAAGAAAGAAAGCCATAAAACAAATATTTTCAGATTTGTGCAATGTTTCTAGCAAGTACATTTTACTTTATTTGATCACATACTTTAAAGATGCATTAAGGATGTATTAATACAGAAATGTTTTTGAATAAATTTGTCCTAAGCCGTTGTTTTTTTAAAAATAATAGTTTGCTTCTACTTGTTGAAGAAAATATACAAAATAGAACTGCTCAGTTCCTTGTCCCCTTTTATATTATTATCAATAAAGACCTTGTAACTGGAGACTAATGTGGAAGTGTTTTTGTTGCATCATTTCTAAAATAATGGTACTGGAAATATAATTAGATAACACAAAGTTGCACTGAAAGGTAAAGCAAGTGCTGCAAAGCAGACATTAGCCACAAGCGATGTATTAATTCATCCTTTTACTCCTTCACTTACAGCACTTTGACCTGTAATTCTGAAGGGTGAAATTCCAAGTTTATAATTTAACCATGTCTTTAATTGTAATACATGCATAGCAGCTTTTCAATAAGGAACTCTTCAGTAAGATAGTTCTGCATATCATTTCTTTAAAATGCCAAAGGTTGGTTAAAGAAACCTTGAAGACAATGAAGATCGGGTTGTCACAGTTTATATGTCCAAAGTTTACAGTACAGTTTTCCCCCTTTGTCCCGTCTGCTCAGTGCTATTAGGTTTTGATATTACTCTTTTCGTTGTTCCTAGTAGTGCCAGTCATATTTCTTACTAATAGCAAGCTTGTCTGGATCTTAATGTGTGAATGGCACAGATATGGCTACATAAGATGGAGAACTGAGCAGGCTGAGAAGGGTTGGCAAAGTATGCAAAGTGATTAGAGGTTAAAAATATAAGGAAGGGAAAAATCTGGAAACCACTCACTGAGACTACAGATTGCAGACTGACTGTTGGTGGAGGGGGAGCTAGCAAAAAACTGAGGCAGAAGGAAGGAAGTAGGATCTAGTATTCTGGAAAAGGGCATGGCTGGTCAGCTGGAATCCCAAACAGGAAAACCATACACTACACGGCAATGGAATAGTGATCCCATTTATTCTAATACCTGCATCAGTAAACAGTTTTACCCAATAGTAAGGCACTGACATATATACTGGCGGGATTCCTTAGGGCAGGGGTTGAGAATGTGTGACTTCAGGTGGTACAGTTGTTCCTTCAGCCACAAAGACTCTCAGAACAGTTTACAGATTGTTGATTTAATAGTTCCCTGCCCTAAAAAAGACAAGCACAAAAGGAGAAAGGAATGGCAGTGGGGAAGGAGATCAAGTGCAGCTGATACTGCCTGTTCTTTTCTCCCTCCATGGCCAGGGCAATGGCACTTAAAATGAAGGGAGGGTCCTCTATTTGTTTCTGGGGCTAGGCATGGTCGAGTTGTGCCTGCCTCTTCTCTCCCTCCAAGGCCAAGGTGGTAGCAGTAAAGATGGATGTAGGACCTTTCATCTGCCTCTGGGGCTAGGCATGGTGGAGCTGTGCTTGCATCCTTTTTACTCTCCAAGACCAGGGTGGTAGCAGTTAAGATGGAGGAAGCCCCTTTCATTTGCCTCTGGGACTAGGCATGGTGGAGCTGTGCTTCTCTCCGTCTGAGGCCAGGGTGGTAGCAGTTAAGATGGGGGGGGGGATCCTGGAACCAAATCCCAGCAGAAACCAAGGGCATACTGTATTTGACTGCAAATACTATCACCTAAGCCAGGGGTAGGCAACCTGCGGCCCGCGGGCCTGATGTGGCCCTGCGAGGCCTTGGGACCGGCCCCAGCCCGGTCCTGCCGCCGATTGCCACTGAGGCCTTTGGGGGGCAATTGTCTATAGAAGCCTTGGAAACATGCATTTATATTAACATTTTTTTAAAAAATCAGCAATTTTTTTTTGCGTGTCCTCCATTTTTTTAATTAATTAATTTAATTTGTTTTATTTATATACCGCTATTCCAAAGATCATAGCGGTGAACAGCAAGTAAGCTAATTAGCAAGTAAGCTAATTTGCCCCCAACAATCTGGGTACTCATTTTAGCGACCTCGGAAGGAAGTGTCTTCCATTTGAAAATTTTGTCCTACATTTGTCCTGGTTTATTGATATATTTATTTATTTTTTAATTTTTAAATTATTTATTTTTTGGCTTCGGCCCCCCAGTTGTCTGAGGGACAGCAACCCGGCCCCCGGCTCAAAAAGGTTGCCTACCCCTGACCTAAGCAGACTGGCTAATGGGAGTTGCAGTCCATCAGCACCTGAAGGAACTATCCATGCTGTGGGGAAAATGGACACAAAAGGACTAATGCATCCCAAAAAAAAAAAATGGTACTAAAAGCCATTCAAGCCAAGGCGGCCATTTTACATGTGGGCACAATCTCCTCCAGTCACATTGCCAACAGATAAGCCGATCATATCTCCCCACTCATTATGTAGGGTTTTGGAGGTGGTGGTTAGTGAGCCACTTAGTTGACAAAGATTATAAGGCTAGGTTACACAAAGCACAGGGCTGCAAGCAAAAATTATGCTGTGGATTTTTGTAGCCTTCCTGTTCCCATAGAACACACAACCCTCAGTGAGGCTCAAGGGTATGTATGTGGCATCTAATGGCAAAGATGGCTAATAATCTTTGGGGAAGGGCAGTTAGAGTCTACAGTCCTTATGAAAAGAGAGAGAACTGCCTAATTAATGCACCAACCACATGAATAATAACTCCGGCAGTGAGGACATTCACCTTGCAATCATTCCCATACTTGTCCGGAGTTGTTGAGGCATCTTTCCTGCCAGTATAAGGTTAGAAGGAATAAAACTTGAAATTGGATTTGAAATTGTGTAAGGTTTAATTAGTCAAGTGTTAATGTTTGGTAGTCAGTTCTGACAAAAGTTATCAGACTCAATCTATAGTTTCTTAATAAAGGATTCTGAGGTTTTGTTTGTGTTTTTACTAGTGAGACTGAGTTCCTGAACTTTGGTATCCTGCTGGATTCAACAGATAATAGGTTGAAAAAACTAGTACCAGAATATCTTTAATCTATATCTCAAATCTAGCAAGATACCAAAGTTCATAAATGCAGGCTTGCTATGGCTGATGGAAATTGCAATCCACCGGGGGGGGGGGGGGGGAGGGAGGTGCTCACCATCCATGCCCTAGAATAACATGAAGTAAGTTGTTTTGCATCCTTTTATGAAATAAGGTTTTGCGAAGTGGCTGGTTGGAAGTACAGTTTAGGAAGTCAGCAACACTCGACTCACAGCCTCAGAGGTCAGCAATGGCAAACCTGAAGAAATAATTTGGCAAGAAAAAACCCATGATAGGGTAACCTAAGGGTTGCCATAAATCAACAGCCAGAATATCTACTGAAACAATCACACTAATATTCATATATTCCTTAGACATTATGCAGGTCCCTGCTCAGGCTTGTTTATTTGTCCCTTTCTGTATTTTTGATTTCTTAAACTATGCTTGCAACCAGCTGCTTCACAAAACCTTATTTCACAAAGGAATGCAAAACAACTTACTTCATGCTGCTATTCTAGGCACGGGTGGTCAACACACACACACCAAAGTGGATTGCAATTGCCAAGAAAACCCCATTACAGGTTCACCTTAGGGTCACTGCAAGTCTGAAAGAACTTGAAGGTATACAACAACAAAGAAATCTTCTCAAAGCAAATAACTAATTTGCTACAATATTATTAGGTCATGCTGGCACATAACCACCCCCAATGCAAGCTGGGAACACTTTCTTTGTAACCGTAGACTGTTTCTACACTTTTGTTTTCAATAACTGTCAATCTGCATTAATATCAGTTAATCAGATAAGTTGATAAGTTGATAAACCTTTATTTAACCAAAAAATTGTGAAACTTATAAAGAAGGGGATGGAATTGTGCAGGTATGCACATACATAATCCCCCCCCCCCATACTCTGGAAAAAAATCCCCATTACAATGCTGTTTAGGGGTCTTCTCACCTGTAAAAGTCCAGTTTTGCAAAAATGGCAGGCTGTAGACAGCAGACGTCTCAAAGTCATGTGAACAGTACAAGTAAAAGCACCCTGCCCACCACCCATAGCTGACTGGGTTTACTTGACAAGGTTTGCTAAGAGGCGGGTATGGCTTTGCCTCCCTCTCAAGCTGAGAGAGTGTGACTTGCCCAAAGTCACCTGATAGATTTCTATGGCGGAGTGGGGCTTCCCACCCAGTGTCCCAGTCCAGCATGCAAATCCTACACCATGTTGGTTCTCTTGTTACTTTATAGTTTGTAACAATTACATGAGCTAAGAAAAAGTGTTTGGGGTTATGAAAGTGTGTGCGCTTTCCTCTCACTAGAGGGCAATGCTTCCATAGTTATGCTAAAGAACTAAATCGCTGGGTATTTTCTATGGGGAATATACATAAGGGCAGTTGCAGATGGAACTATTTGGCAAGGCAAAGCAAAGTCTTTATGCCAAGGGTTGAGAGAGGACTAGTCCAATTTTTTATCTCCCCCACACCATCAAATCTGATTAAATAAGTAATTAACAGTGTCAGCAACATCATGCAGGGTTTGAAGTAGTTACTAGAACTTCCACAAGGTTTTCTGATATATGTTCTATGAGCTACACTGAGAGCATGATAATCTAATTTTCAGAATGGTCAAATGTGTATTCCACAAAATCCACTGCCTTCCCTGACTTTTCATTCAGACCTAGTTGATGCTGTTGTTGTTGCTGTTGTGTGCCTGCAAGTTGTTTCCAGTTTATGGCGACCCTAAAGCAAACCTTAGGCCAATGCTCAAACCACTACACTCTACGACTCTGGAGACCGGGGTTTGAATCCCAGCTCAGCCATGAAACCCACTGGGTGACTTTGGGTAAGTCACACTCTCTCAGCCTCAGAGGTGGGCAATGGCAAACCCCCTCTGAACAAATCTTGCCAAGAAAACCCAAGATAGGGTCACCTTACGGTCATCATAAATTGGAAAATGACTTGGAGGCACACAACAACAACAACAACTGTAATAACGTGCAGTTGGTCCTCTGCATCTGTGGATTCTTTATCCATGGATTCAACCACAGCTTGAAAATATATATTTTTTAAAATTCCAAAAAACAAACATAAATTTTGCAATTTTATATAAGGGACACTATTAAACTGTGCCACTGTAGATAATGGGACTGTATATAATTGGCATCTATGGGGGTGTCTTGGACCTAAATCCCAGGGGATACCAAGGGACCACTGTATGGGTAAGGAAAATAAGGAAAGATTTGGTTGGACGACATTGAGGAGAAGGTAGAACGATGGTTGTGAAGGATTGTAATTGATGGATTATCAGTATCAGAATATAATTATGATACACACACACACAACACCAATTACATTCCGATACTTTAGCACCTTGGAGACTGAAAGAAATAAGTTGGCAGCATAAGCTTTCGTAGGCTTCAGTCTACATCCTCAGATGCCAAAGTAGACTTTGTCTACGAAAGCTCAAGCGGCCAACTTTCTTTCAGTTACTCTCTCTAAGGTGCTACATATCAGATTTCTCTACAGACTGATTCTACAGACTAACACGGCTATAGCTTTGAATTCTGATACTGATAATCCAGAGAGAGAGAGAGAGAGAGAGAGAGACATAGTGACCAGAGGTCCTCAATGCCAAGGAGGACAAGGTGCCACAAAAAGGAGGACTTGACCAAAGAAAAGTGAAAAGCACCAAGATACATTTAAATTAATGCTTCTTAGTTAGACTCCAAATGGAGGACATTCCTGGGCAGAAGGCTGGAACGGAGGACATTTCCTGGGGAAAGGAACAGAGCCCTCCTTTTCCAGGACGTGTCCTCCATTTGAGCCGTCTGTCCAGGAGGAATCCCAAAAGGTCCTCCATTTTGAGCAGGACTAAGAAGCATTAACTTGTATTTCTCATAACTTATATTCAACTCATAGCTCATATATTCAATATAACGTATTATAATTCAACGTATAACTTAGATTCAAAATGAGTGTTTTGAGCGGGACTAAGGAGCACAAATGGACATTTATACTGGGTGACCAGAGGTCCTCCTCCTTTTCCAGGACGTGTCCTCCATTTGAGCCTTCTGTCCAGGAGGAATCCCCAAAGGTCCTCCATTTTGGGCAGGACTAAGAAGCATGGGTTTACATTTTGGTGGTTGCTGACTTACGGAGACCCTGAGGCAAACTTATCATGGGTTTTTGGCAAAGCTTGTTCTGGGGAGGTTTGCCATTGCCTTCCTCTGAGGCTGAGAGAGTGTGACTTCTTACCCAAGGTCAACTAGAGGGTTTTGTGGTTGAAATAGGAACTGAACCCTGGTCTCTAGAGTCACAGTCCGACACTCAAACGCTCCACCTGGCTCTGAATTCACATTCATGACAGTGTTTTTACCTCAGGGGGACCAGAGCGTCCTCCTTTCCCACGAAATGCCCTCCATTTCAACCTTCTGTCCAGGAGGAATCCCGAGAGGTCCTCCATTTTGTGCATGGCTAGGAACTGGATTATGACTCTGGAGACCAGGAATTCAAAGCTATGCCTGCCTTCCTCTGTAGAATCAGTCTCTGAGAGAAATCTTGCGCACCTTGGAGACTCTCTGAAAGGAAGAACTTGGCAGCAGCAGCAGCAGCAGCTTCCCTGGGCTCCGGCCTCCTTCCTCAGATGGAGGGCAGGGTGCAGGTCCCAGGTCTGCCCTGGACAGTCACACTCTCTCAGCCTCAGAGGGTTCAAGGCAAACCTTTGGAAAAGAAACTTGCCAAGAAAACTACAAACCAAACTACAAAGTCGGAAAAGGAGGCACACGACAAGGCAAGGAGCAGGAAACTTATATGTATGTATGCTTTTCAAAACAATATATTATATCACTGTTGTTTGTTTCCCCCTCTTACTGCTGTAAAGCCCTTCATATATATATATATATATTTCCCCTTGGCCTGTCCTCCATTTCTCTCCAGAGAAGCCCCTAAAAGAGGCGTCGGGGGGGGGGGGTGTCTCCGGAGCCCCTGGCTTCCCTTCCCCTCGACCTCCGGCGCCCGGGAAGGGAGCAACTCTGAGGGGGAGCCTTTCTTCTTCCCCCCCCCCCCGAGCCCCCCCCCCCCCACACTCTCCCTCCACGGCGGAGCAAAGGGGCCGAAGCAGGGGAGGACTGGGGGCTTTCCTAGGCCACTCCGACGGAGCAGGACGGGGCTGCTCCCTCCTCCTCCTCCTCCTCCTCCTCTTCGGAGGCCCCTTTGGAGGACTTTCCCTCCTCTTCCTTCTTCCTCTCCCTCCTTCTTTTTGGAGGACTTCCCTCCTTCCTGCCTTCCCTCTGGAGGACTTTTTCTCCTCCTCTCCTTCCCTCCCTCCTTCCTCCAGGGGCGGGGGCTGGGTGGGGCCTGCAGTCGGGGCTATAAAGGGCCGAGGCTGCTTCCCTCTGGGTCAGCTCTCTCTCCCTCCGCCTCGCCTCGCCTGCCTTCCCTTCCGGCACGTGGAGCCCAGGAGGGAGCCTTCCTGCCCCGCAGCCTCCGCAGCAGCCACTCCTCCCTCGCCCTCCAGGAGAGAAGAGACAAGAGGCACCTTTCCTTCCGTCCATCTAGATATGTATCCCTTATAACTTGGGTCGCAAAAGCGGGGGCAAGACCCACCTTTGGGCCCCAGGTGAGCCGGAAAGAGGCTAGCGCCGTCGGGGAAGAAGGAGGAGAAGGAGGGAGTGTTGCCGCCGGGGAGCAAGAAGGACAAGCAGGAGGAGGAGGAGGAAGAAAAGGGCGCGGGCTGGGGTCTCCCTCGCGCTCCCGCGCCTCTCTTCCCCGATGAGCTGCTCCTCCTTCTCGGCCTCGGCTGCGCTGGCCTCCCTGGACGCCCTGGAGCCCTCCCTGCCCTGCTTCCGGACCTGGTCCCTGGAGCCGGCCAACTTCTACGAGGCTCCGGGGCTGGAGAGCGCGGCGGGGCTGAGCCCTTCTTGCAAAGCGGTGGCGGCGGCAGCCGTCGAGGATGGAGCCGGAGTGGGCCTCTCCTCCTCCTCTTCTACTCCCGCTAGTAACAGCAGCGGCAGCCGGGACTTGGCGGAGCTGAGCGCGGCGGCGCCGTCGATGTACGAGGAGGAGAGCGCCATTGACTTCAGCGCCTACATCGACTCCATGGCTGCAGCGGCGGGGTCTGCCTCGGGGCCCGGAGTGTCCTCGGTGCCCACCCTGGAGCTGTGCCACGACGAGCTCTTCCTGGACCTCTTCAACAGCAGCCACAAGGGGGGCCTGGGCGAGTACCTGGAGCTGCCCCCGCCGCCCTCCTCCTCCTCCCTGGCCAGCCTCCTCCACTCCGGCTTCCCTCCCAGGAGTAGCACCTCCGCCGTCAAGCAAGAGCCCGACTGGGAGGAAGAGGAAGAGGAGGCTTCCTTGCTCCCCTCGCAGATCGCCGCCTGCGCCCAGACGGTGGTCTCTCTGCCGGGGCAGCCCACGCCGCCGGCCTCCCCGGAGCCCCTCCAGGGCAGCGCCTCGCCCTCCAGCTGCAGCAGCCGATCCTCCTCCTCCTCGTCCTCCTCGTCCTCTTCTCTGGCGGGGAAGGCGCCCCGTCCCTCGGCCTCTTCCTCGTCGGGGAAGAAGTGCCTGGACCGCTTCAGCCCGGAGTACCGCCAGCGCCGGGAGCGCAACAACATCGCCGTCCGCAAGAGCCGGGACAAGGCCAAGCGCCGCAACCAGGAGATGCAGCAGAAGCTGGTGGAGCTCTCCTCCGAGAACGAGAGGCTCCACAAGAAGGTCGAGCAGCTCAGCCGGGACCTGGGCCACCTCCGGCACTACTTCAAGCAGGTGCCCCCCGGAGCCTTCCTCCCCGGAGCCCTCCCGGCCCCAGGACGGTAGTCGCCCGCGAGGAGGAGCAGGGAGGCCCAGGCCCTTCCCCTCCGCCTCCGGGCTCCCCCCTCTCCCCTCCCTCGAAAGCCAATACCTCAGAGAAAGAAAGCCGCAGGGATCCAGGGGCTGGGAAGCTCTCTAGGGACTCCGCAACATTGGGCAAAGGGCACCAAAGCCTCTGCAGAAAAGCGCCCCGAAGTGTCCGGAGATGTGTGTTGTCCAGAGACTGTCCACAAAAGCGCCTGGAGACTCTGCACCAAACTCTCTGGAAACTGTGCCTAAAAGTGAGCAGAAACATTTTGCCCAGAAGTGGGCAAAAGGGGCAGGAAAGAGCCCAGTCAGGCAGTGTGTCAAAGCGCCTGGAGAGCCTGCCCCAAAGGGACTGCGAGGGGACCCTGCCTGGCTCTCCCTCTTCTTCCTGCCCTGCTCCCCAGGCCCTCCCTGGCCTTTGGGTCTGCTGAGCCAGGGCTCTTCCCCCCAAAGTGGGGCAGCCTGACTTTGGGGCCTGGGAAGCCAGACAGAGCCATGCCCTGAGAAGGTGGTGTGCCTTTTGCAGGTGCCTTAGTTTTACTTTGGAAATGGGTTAAGCTTGGGTCTTTCAACTACAAAACTTGCCAAAAAAAAGTGGAAAAAAGCTATTCTTTCTTCCTAAATTATTATAATTTTTCCTTTTTTGTAATGAGACTTTTGTTGTTGCTGTTTTTCTACATCTCTTACGGACGCAGCTACGGTACTTTGTAAAATATCCCTCCCCACCGCCGCCACTGCCCCAAAGAAATGATTTTCAGACTTCTGGAAACACTTTATATTGTAAACCGCAAGAGGAAAAAGATAATAAGACTGAATATGCTCAGAACTTTTATATATAAGATTTTTACAGCATTTCTAAAAACAACAATAATAATAATAAAAAACAACCTTTGAAATGTACTTGGACTATGTATTTGTTGTTACTGAACAACTTAGTATGCAGTTTCTTACAAAACACTACGGTTAGTATCTGCTAAATGGCATTTAAATGCTCCTTGCACAGATGACAGATACTACTAAAGTGGGGGTTCAAATGACAGGCGTCCATACTATCATTTAATGGCTAATTGGGGGGGAAATGACATTTGTTGCAATTTTTTGCAGGTTTCAGATAAGAGTATATGTGTCACAAGTAAGTATGAACATCAACCAGTAGTAAACTGCATTTCTATATGCACTTATCTGGAGGAAACAACTCATCTGAACTCAAGAAAGCTTCCTTACTGAGGAGGCATGCCATTGCATTGCTATGAGTTTTCTTTGGCCACAAACTCAGTGCAACTGCAGGAAATGTGAGGAGAAAGAATTACTCTGTGTGTGTGTGACATATCACACATGAAATATATTGAGTTTGAAAGTCATACCTGTGTAAAAGATTGAACACAACAATTTTTAGAGGACAGTGTTGTGAAGTAGCAAAATTGCACAACAAAACAGAAGCCAGTCTGGGTGTGAGCTTAATAGGCCTCAGGGGAAAAAGGCTCTTTAAGTAGTAGTGATCATAATGATGTAAATAATAATAATAATAATAATAATAATAATTTGTATCCCGCCTCTCCCTGTATTGGATCAAGGCAGGTAACAACAAACTTAAGAACGATAAAAATACAACACAGCAAGCCACCAGTAAAAGCATAGCAAAACATCAAATCCAATTCCCTATCTCCCTCCCACCTTAAAATAGCGTTAAAAACAATTCCCAATGAAATGCTACCAATAAAGTAGTCAATTGTATATGAAGACAAACCAATGCACAGAGAAAGTCCAACCATGCAAATGTTTGGTATTACTAGGACTTCCTTGGGGTTCACATTGATCTTACTCAAATAGTTGGTGGGGAAGGTTGAAGTGCTCTTGTCTTGCTGCAGGGCCATGCAGTTGGGCTGCTTCGGGTGTTAAAAAGCCTTGCACTGTCTCTAAAATAATTTTAGCACTCACATGGTCACAATCTTACATTTCACTATGTGTATATAAGTACAGGAAACCATGATGGCCCTGGCTTCCCAGTGCATACATACACACAGGATAACAACTTGTAGCATTATTTGTGTAGTGGTTTGTAAAATATACTTCCAGGCTACTGAGGGGCCAACAAGAACATAAAAATGGACAGCCATTCTTTGTGCGGTCGATACAAAATAGGATTGCTTTTTCAGACCATTTTCTAGAAGTCAAAAATCACTCAGCAGTTTTATTACTTTCAGAGTCTACAATAACTGGAAAGGGGGCAGGAAAATTACTGTACCACAAAGACCATCTCAGAGAGCAAATGGTTTCAGAAGCAGGGCCAAGCCTGGGATTTCCATGTAGGGTCTAGGAAAGACCCCTGGCCTAAAACCCTGGGGATCTAGGATCTAGCCCAATGTTGTCAACTCCGATTAGCAGCAACTCTGCTAAGTGGATGGATAAATGACAATGTCCGTTTTGTATAACTCTCAAAGACGTTGCTGAACTTACACATCAGTCAAAAGTAGCATAGCTAATACTAAGGGACAGTGTGAACTGGAGTCCTACCAAAATAGAGGTCTACATAATCTTACTAGAAAAATCATTGATGCTTGGCGAAGTAGAAGGCAGTAGGAAAAGAGGAAAGCTTGCATCAGAGATGGATAGACTCAACCAAGGAATCCAAGGCCCTGAATCTGCAAGACCTGAGGAAGGCTGTTGCAGATAGGATGACTTGGAGGTCTTCTCATTTGTGCGTGTGTGTGTCTTTAACTTGCCTGTATGACAACCCCATGAATTTCAATTGGGCAAGGAATTACTCAGAAGTGGTCTTGTCAGTTCCTTCCTCATTCATTTGACAGTGTAAGTCAAAGTTGACTTGATAGCCCTTAACATATTCTCCAAGCCTGAGCTAAATTTCTGTGTAATGAAATCAAATATAGGCACTGTTGGGGAGTACAAATCTGTAAGCATCATAGTTAAAGTGCTCTGAGGTGGAACCCATCCTGATCTCCTCAGTCCTCACTGGAAAGCAGCCATTGCTATTGATGAGGGTCTGTTCTTCAGTCAATAAGAAAGCAGTCTTCCCTCCAGTGAGCAATCGCCTGTGAACCACGCAGAAGCAGGACCTCTATCCCTCTTGCACCAGAAATGGCTTGTGTGGGAGGTGGGACAGCCAGTCAGCTGCTTTCCAATCATCAGGGGAGCAAACCATTGATCACAGTACCTGCTTCCCAGTAAGAGTGGTTTGGGAGATGTTCATGGTCCCTATGTACCCCTAAACAAGAGGCTACCTAAGGACTGTACGTATGAGACATTCACAAGAGTGTAACTCAGTTACACATTCATAACTGCTGAACAGGATTCCAGCCAATGTTTTCAAAATCTGGTTGTAAACACACTTATTTGGTATGAAACATGCCTACTTAGGATTCCAGGTTCCCATCTCTCTCTTCCCTTCCCCCTCACAAACAAAACACAGAAGCCAGGATCCAACAGAAGAGTAGGGAAATACTGAATGCAAACAACAGGAAATTCCATGTACACAGGGGTTCTCTGCTCTCCATCCCCCTGAAATGTCTGCAGATAAAGGACTTCAGATCACAGTTGTTGCAAGACAGCACGTCCAGCTGATTCCACTATTCATTTCTGAGACCATATAGTATACAAAGTTAAAGCTTTACGGCTGCTAAATCTAACTTGGTTTTATCTACGGATTGCAAGGAAGTATGAAAATATAGTTAGCATTCAAAAGAACTAGTGCGAGGTAGCAATCGGTCCATTATACTTTTAATTATGCTATGTGATACAATAGGAACTTTATGGAAGACTGCTTTCTCAGATACAACTACCAAATACTTGTATAATTAGATAATAGTTAACTTTGTACACCTGCCCTTGACACCTTTATCACACCAGCAGAAAGTAAAACTCTAATCGTCTGTAATATTTATTTGAAATTTGTAAAAAATACAGATCATCATTAAGCCAAGTCATACCAGACACACTGTGGTTCAACACATACCATACTTTATATTGTATTGGGATTCATATTTTACATTAACACAGACAGGGGATCTAAAATGTACAGCGGTAGTTCCAAATTTGTGCTTGCAGCCCAATGGGAGTGCTGTGGAACTTTGCCTACCTTCCCACTCTAGCCCTCCATGCAGCCCCAAAACAGGGTCTCCAAAAGGGTCTGCAAAGCTGCAGTGAAAGAGGTCTGCGCATAGCTCAGACATTAATTTAAAATGCTTTCCCTCACAATGTAACTGTTTTGATATCCACACAGAAAAAAGCATTCCAACTTTTCAAATGCATTCTAAAAATTAACTTCTAGATCAAGAAAAAAGTATTTTTGGAACATATTTCCAAATTGTTTTTCTAAAAACATTGTTGGAAATTTTCTCTTTATTTTAGTGCTTTGGATTTAAACAAACAAACAAACAAAACAAACAGATGGCCATGAA
This sequence comes from Sceloporus undulatus, assembly GCF_019175285.1. Classification (NCBI taxonomy): domain Eukaryota; kingdom Metazoa; phylum Chordata; class Lepidosauria; order Squamata; family Phrynosomatidae; genus Sceloporus; species Sceloporus undulatus. The sequence goes on along the minus strand of NC_056525.1, from coordinate 195,314,348 downwards.
CACATACACAATGGGAAATTAAGCACCTGCAAATTCCAGAGAGTTAACTTCTCTCAGTGAAGGCAATGAGAGCTGAACAGCTTAATGTCGTTTTACAGATGCCCAGCATGAAACATTAAAAAATTATTCTGACAGAAGACTGAAAATTATTTATTGCTGCTAAGTCCTTAATATGCCTGTATTATACATTATCTACAAATCTAGTTCACAACTATGTTACAAAGTTCATGGACAGAGTAGCAGACATTATTTCCTTTCTTTTCTTCCTGCATCTAGGAGAACAATTTCTTCCAATCCAATACAGCTAGATGGGTGGTTGGTTACAGACTGGACGTAACAATATAAAAACCCCACCTCCTTTCCCAGCACATTCTTCACTTCATAACTCTGAAATGATAAAGCACATTCATTAAAACAAACAACCCTGTACATTTTGTCCCAGCCAGAACAAAGTTGAAAACTACTCAGTGTAAGGTATTCTTCCAAGTAAGCCATTTTAGGGTTTTTTCCCCTTCTCCTTTTTTATGGCTCCAAAAGCAAAACAGCACACACAGAGTAGTCCTTATGGTTATTGTTATTTGAACAAAATCACTTGTAAAGCAAATTTGAATTAGACATTCAGAAATGCAGTATCACAACAGCCAGAATCCTCTTGGCAATAGGGGTTATGCTAGTAGAAGTACTTGTTTCAGTGTTGCACAAGGAGGCATAGCAACAGACTTCTCCAGGCTGTGATATATATGTATAGGCTGTTCCTGGCCTCCCAAGAGCTAATGACTGGCACCTGGCTGGTTACCATCAGTCTCCTGCATTTCCATATATGTACTACTAGCAGAACATGTGAAGGTCTACTTAAAGTAAGTTCTACTAGGTGCAATGGGACTTACTCCTTGGTAGGTGTGTACAGAATTAGCTGGAAATATTCTATTCAAACTGGCAAATCATAAAGTCCCATTGCATCTTAAAAGACTTGCTTTCAAGTGGACCTGCATAGAATAGTTTTCACTTAAGTGAAAAATCCAACTGTCTACTATTTTTTCCTATAGGGGATATTCCAGGGATCCAGTATCTTTGGGGAAAAATATTTATGGCTTGTAACAGGGCAGTTTGGCTAAGTTTAACAGAAACATCAACAAAGCCAGTTATCAGTTCTCAAAGTTAATTCAGGCCCTATATCTTTACATAATTTGACTCTCTTCTGAATGCAATCCTCATGCATCTGGCATTATGATGCTCTAGTTTCTTTAAAAATATATATTTTAAAGTATACATACTCCATCCTCAGTGGTAGAAGAGTCCAGAAGTGAAGAAATGGTCTTTTGTAGCAGCTAATATAACACAAAAAAGGACAAAAGGAGAATCAAATTTTAGCATCTTCTACCCATGTGTAAAGTCATCCTATTTGATAAAAATTAAAAACCTAAACCTATTACAATCTATTCTTTCCTGGGAATGAAGCCAAATGGGATCAATCAAGCAAGCAAGCAATCACTTTATTTACAATCTGCTTCCCCCCCTCCCGCAAGTGGACTCTCTTATAGGGTAGGTTTGTGGCCCTAAAATATGTAAGCTATTGGTTATATGCAGTTGTACTGAAGGAGATGTGGCTATAAGCAGTTGTATCAACTTCACCAAGAAAACATGTTGAGGTTTTCATGATTCCAGGGAACTGATTCTAGGGAACCCTTCCAAGAGAAGGCCTTTCACCTTTAAAATCTTAACAATTGCTATGGAAATGGTATTTGAGGAAAGAGCCAGTTCTCAATGCAGTGGACTGAGAAACTGGACAGGACATGAATAAAAGAGACACAAACTTTATTAATTCATGAAATGTAGTGCCTTCCCAAGGTCATCCATTAACGTTTATCCTGGAAAGGCTGTTGTTAGGATAAAATAAGATAAAGAAGTTGCACGCTGCCCTGAATTTTAGAACACAGCAGAATAATAATACTAGCCCAGAGTTTCATTCTTATTCCATAGAGAAATGTCAGTTCTTTACAGAAATGTGCAACCTGTAGTTCTAGTGACCAACATCAGTGGTCCACCTCAAGACATGGCACACTGCACCAAATTTCAGCAGAGCAGCAACATTAGAAAATGTATGTATGTGTGTGCATGGAACCATTATCAGTTTTTCCAAACCACAATTTCTCAGTAAAAGAAGGCATGTGGTGTGTACCTTCTTTTACTGAGAAAATGTTTTTACTGCTATCCTACCAAATTTATACCCTGAAGCTTCAAAAACAGCCAGGGAGCTAGAGGCAGCCTATTTGGTGCCGATCACTGTTCTATATAGCCTGAAATAAAACGTTTGGGGATATATGATGTATTTTTAAAAAGCTTTCAATGCATGGGTTTTTAAGAGGTCAGCTCAAAAGACAGAGCTACATCATTGTAACTTTGTCTCCCATGTAGGAATTTGGCCACCATTTTATTTCAGGGTACTTGAATCAACACACAAGAGTCTCAGTACAGTCCAACAGTTCTTATAACCTGAACATTTTATTTTCATACCTTGATTTTTACTGTGGACGATGGTCGGGACTGGCAATGCACAAAGACTTCCAGGTGCATCTTGATAACTGGTGAAATGATGGCTTCACAACACTGGCTGCAGTATAGCAATTCTCTGAAATGATAAAGGTACATGTTGTATGTGCATCTAGCACATTACATATTTCCTCATTACTTTCACTGTTTGATTGTGGCCACAGTATGGTACATGCCTTCTTGATGTGTACTTTGTCAACTGGAAGCATATTCATACTTTTCCCACCTACTCTCAGTGACATGTAATATTCCTTTAGAGAACTAGAATGGAACTTAAAATAAGGAAGGGAACATGGAACTCCCAACTCTATCTGCTAATGCTAATGCTGGGAAAGAACACAACTGCAATGTTGAACAGGCAGCAGGGATGATATTTTTCAGCCATTTTGTAAAAACTACTCTTCCTTCAACTGTGCTTCAAGATCAGAAAATATAAACTGCTTCAGGATAATTGGGGTGGGTGGGAGTACAATTGCCTGGGAGAATCAACAGATGTGGAAAAACTTAAGTACCCCACAGCTATTTATGCCCTATTGATCTCCCATTGAATTTCTGTTACAATAGTGTATTTAAGAAGCTCTACACTGGGTTCATTTCTTTATACTAAGCCTGCCATTCAACCAAAAAAGATTCCCACAGCTGCTTATGTAACATCAATTACATCCCTGTCAAAGGCTTTAAACCTAAAAGATATCACACAAAAGAGAAAAGAGATGAGGAGGGAAGAGGAAAACAAGTAAACTCAAGAAAGTAAGTTGCATTAAAGGTGCATCATAGTTACTGTAACATCCAAATGGAATGAAAAGAATTCAGGGAGAGGTGGATTCAAATAAAGCTGAGTTGGTAGAATGACTCTGCTTCCCATCTCTCCTTCTGCTGCAGTCACCTTGGGTAGACTGTGACCAAGGACATTATGATGAAAAACCCAACCCTTCTTGGGTGTTCTCAGAAACATTCCTTGATACACTTGGACGCCCTATTCATAGTAATGGCCAGCAACACTGATGGATAAGATCTGCCTAATCTTTTGGTTGGCACACAGTTATGTAAGTTATGCACTACATAAAATTCTGTTCCTAATGTGTTACAAATGAGAAGGGAGGGAGGAGGGACTAAATAGATTGAGAAAGGTGACGGAAGTGGGAGGGATGGGAAATGAAATACTTCCTATTCCCTTTCTTCATATTATTTTTTTATAAACCTGTATCATTATTCATTTCCACCTGGGCTCAGTGTCCATATAAAGAGGGGTCCTACTAGACCATACAAAGTGCTCTCTTGTCCTTTTCTATAGCCTCTGTTTAATCTTCCCCCTTTGATCACATTACATGCACTCCAGAGAAAAGGAATGGTTGGAGAATATGGGAATCATGCAAAGACATCACAGGGCTTCCACTTCCTGTAAAAGGCTACTTGAACATGTGGAAAGTGCAGGCCAAAATGAAAGAAAGAATACAGAGCATTGTTAATCACAACTGCAATTTTTCTACATTTGGACACAATTATCTCTGTTTCGATGTGCATCCATTAGCTGGACAAAACCTAGTGGGATATAACATTAAATAATGATCTATCTATTTCTCTCATATCAAAATATTTTCTTTCCTTCTGCATGAAAATTAAAAGCAAAGCTGTGGCAACATCTTGATCAAAATGAGGTAGATTATCTAGATTTATACTAAGCGATTCACTCTCTTAACCTACAAATGTTAAATGTACATATGATCTTTGGTGAAGAATTCATAAGAAGATTTCTGAGACTCCAAATGTACAGTACCTATAAGCATAGTCCTTATCTATGTTCTAGCTAACATGTTCTTACCTGTCTTGTGGATGTTGTTCTACATTTCCATTGCCACATCTGTTACATGTAGGCCAGGAGAAAGCTGTTTTTTCATTAACTCCAACAACAATGCCTGAAACAAGGAAGAAATGTTGCATAAATACACACTTAACTATTATTGCCTTTGGCATTTGTGTCCACTTGGCTTAATATATTGTTGCTCTTTCATCCCTGAAAAAACAAACAAATAATTTTTTGTTTTAAAAAAAAGGAACCTAAAAAGGAAAAAGAATAACCTCAGGTATGTTCATTTAAAAAACACCTTCTATTAAATCAGAACTATTTAAAAACAACTTTAATTAGCTTTTGGAAACAATGGATTTTTCCTTTCCTTTCCAGATTGCCTAGTAAACATATTTAGTTAAATTAGACAAGTTTATACAATTGTATCTCAATTTAAGAAGACATAATATGAACAGTACATTTGTTTCATTGTTTATAAAACATTTATCTATTGCCCCTCAACCCTTGAGCACCCCTGAGGCAAGGTGACCAGATGCCCTCCTTTTCCAGGACATGTCCTACATTTCAACCTTCTGTCCAGGAAGAATTCCACAATGTCTTCTAGTTTGAGCATGATGAGACATTTTCCTGCTTAGTAGCCTGTTCTCACTGCAAATAGGGGGATAGGATGGATCCTTCTAAAGATCTTTTATCCTAGGAGTAGCAGCAGACAAGACTTGCCCCCAGGACTCAGGGTGAGCTTGTTTCTCAGAGGAGAAAAGAACAGCAAATGGGCTGCTTGAGGGCACAATGCAAATGTGGAGAGTCCCCCCCCCCCTTAATTTCAGGACACTGGACAAATGAAAGGGATAATTTAAATGTAAATTCAGTCAAGGGTTTGTTGCTAGTAAAGTACAATTTAAAGCATTGGTCTTGCTCAGAGTTCTATAAATATGTTGGAAGCCAAGAAGGCATTTTAGCCAAAGTAAGTTAACAAGAAAAATACAGTTGTGTATATAATAAAACACAGTATATCTAACATAGATGTAAATAAACCATATGAAATAAATTTATCTATTTATATTAGTGCTTTTAGCTTTTATTAGGCCCTACATTTTTCTTGAGTATCCTACATTTAGTGGTGCCTTGTCCTCCTTTGGGATAATGACAACCGGTCACCCTACCCTGAGGCAATGCCAAGGCACCTCTCAAAGGCCTCCCCATAAGGGTCCTTCATCACTTCTTCCACAGCAAGAGCAAACAAACCAGGTAATCTTCTGTAAACAATAGTTCCACTATTTTCTTAACTGGCAAACTAAAGTTAACAGCTTTGAATCAAGCCAGGATAGTAAGTCAAATTAAAACCATGGTTTAATAGAATGATGTATTTCAAAGTGATTAACCATGATTTCCTGGTTTGGATTAAACTGGAAACTACAATTAATGGAGGACTTCCAGACCTGTTCACTCAGTGGCATGGGCTACATATGATTTAAGACATCTGTATTTTATCTTATCAAGCCAAGATATAATCATCCAAGTTCATTTGTTGTTTTAATTTGATTCCTGAAAAATGCCAGGGCTGAAGGCAACAAGACAATTTCTTAAAACATTTATAATGATCAAACAGCAATGATTTGGCCTTTATATCTGGGAACCAAATCTGGCAAAAAACAACAATCCCAAAACCCAAACCCTGACCTACGTGACTAAAAGGCTTTAGAGGACTGAAGGCCAGAGAGATATTTTGGATCACTACTAAGCATTGTTGCTAACTATTAGAAATCAACTATGCTGGGAATTTTATGGGAAGGCTAGTAAAGAGATTTAGAACAATGGATGATTTGTTTAGCTAAGCAATAAATACTGAAGATGTAGCACTATTTGGAAGCAAAACATACAAATGGGTAATCTTGGCCACCTGCAAGTAAATGGAACATCATTGGTAAGCCTACAGTATATATGTCAAAAGCCCATCATCTAATAACCCCTGCTGTGTCAACTAGAGTCACCCAATCCTATGATAAACTAAAAGTCGGACAACTAAGACTGGCAAAGTTCATTTGTACTAGTTAGGTAACAGTGCTGGAATACCTGCTTTAATTTAATAGCAGGATGAAGGAAAAGTAGCAATCTGCGTAAGACTTTGTGTTCCTTGGCACTGGATTTCAGACAATTGTTGTTAAATGATATAATGAGAGTGTGAAAGAACATTTCACAGGCATAGCTAAGACACAGTGAAATGCACAAGCAAATTAAGAGTAGCATACAGATTTATGACATTTGCCACACTTTTCATCCAGAATGCTCGGGATGGTATATACTGTACATGATTCTCTCAGCTTGTGACTGAAGTCATTTACAACTTATGGTGACCTTAAGGCAACCCTATCACAGGGTTTTCTTGGCAAGAATCCTTCAAAGGAGGTTTGTCTTTACCATCCTCTGAGGCTGAGAGACTGTGGCTTACCCAAGGTTACCCAGTGGGTTTCATGGCTGAGCAGGGAATCTGAACGCTGGTCTTCAAAGCCCTAGTCCAACACTCAAACCACTATGCCATGCTGGATCAGTTTACACTTGCAATAAAGCTGTGAGATACATAGTGAGCCTGTGTGATGTTCCGACTTGCCCAAATCCCATTTGCAAATTTCATTCTTGAGGCAATCTCTTTATTGTTCTTCCAAATCGCCCAGCTTGGACAAGATACTTAAAGCAGCCCCTTTTCTCTTCTGTCCTCTTATCATTAACAGAATGTAAAAACTCAATGCTTCTGGCTATATAGGACTTAGTAGAATGAATTTTTCTGCATGATCAAGGGTTAACAACATTTATACATCTCTGAACAAAGCAGAGACAGCAGGGATTGAGTTAGGTGTAAATACTTCCCAAACATAGGCTCTGTCATCAAGGTGGGGTATTGCTTTGAAAGCTATCTGTAAGAATGGATGCGCGGGTGGGGAAGGAAGTATCAAGTAGGGCAAAATTAAATAAAACCCTCACTTTGCAGAAAAAGACTTGATGGAAAAGGCACCACTTGCAAACATCTCAAATAACCTTAAACCTTCCAGTAAGCAATCCATGCATCTCCCTTTAAGTCATCAACAGCATTCTTCAATCGAAACTAACGGGTACATAATAGGCAGAAGGTCTACATAGATCCCATAGTGAGAGGGAGGGATGGAGGGAGAAAATTTAAAAAAAAGTTGAATTAGTTAAAAGAAGTAAAATAAGTAAGATTGGGAATCTGTGGCTCATTTAGATGCTGTTGGCCAACAACTCTCATAATCACTGAGTACTGGACACGCTGGTTGAAGGAGATTGAGATTCAACATAATCTGGAGGTCAACAGGCTACTCAAGCATGCAGTAGGCAGTCTGCTGACAATTTCTTCCATACCACTGTGTCAAAGGATCCAATATGTGATAGTAGATTATGGCTAGGGAGTTCTGAAAGTTGAATTCCAGAAGAGTAACTTTCTCAGGTTCTACCTTGGAAGTAAGGGTGAACAGGAGTAGCTCATACCCTTGTAAGCTCCCTTACAATATAGCCTCTGCCTGTAAATACTGCAGTTTATCATCCAACATAATCAGCAACTACTCTTCTTATGAGTAGACTTCCAAATGGAAAATGGAACAATATCATTTGCCACATTTACCCAGATATCAATAAGAACATTGTGGATGAAATTTTGCAGATTAACATGTTACAAAAGACCTTAAAATCAGATCCTCAGCAAGAAACTCAATGAAGATCATGTGCAGGGCACAGTCCAAAAATAAAAAATAAAATAAAATAAAATAGTTGGTGCACATGTGAAAATGCCATCAGAAAAATTCCAATATTTACAGTAGGCAACCTTAAAATGCCTGAGTTAGTGTTTGCCACCTTCACTGTACAATATTCATCTCAACATGCCCTTTGAAGGCCCACTCCTGTATATGACCCAAGCTCAAATTCAGTGATGAACTTGGCTAGCAGAACAAATGAGCTACAAGCAAAGCAGCATTACAACTGGTGTTCTAATTAAACACTGCAGAGGTTGCAAGTCTAAAAAATAAACTAGAAACAGCAAAGGAGCAAGTACTTCCTAAAGTACTGACATCTTCAAAACAAGTCTATAAACTGATTTAATATAGATACTACAAACATATATAAAGCTGGGTTTAGTTCCACATAAATATAAGTGGTAACACTTATCCTGCTCAGCATTATTTGTCAGTAATACCAAATAAGGGCCAGGAAGGGATATAGTTCATATTATCCTAATAGCAAGCGCCAATCTCTTATGCCCAATATACACTTTTTCTGTGCTGTTTTATTATTCAGTTTTGTACCTGAAGAATGCCAGTGTGATAACTAGCACAAAGCATCAGATGGAGTCCAAAGAAAGTCAAGTTGAAATCCTCACTCAAACAGGAAGTTTACTGGATGATCCTGGGCCCATTCCATCTACTTTCAAACTCTTCTTTGTCACAGGATTGTTGCAAAGTAAAATGAAGTACTGTAGGCTATATTTCAGAGGAAGGAACTGGAAAAACCATCTTACTTAAGAAAACCCTATGAAATTCATGGGGTTTCCATAAGTCAACAGGCAACTTGAAGGCACAAAAACAAAAAAAAAGGGGTAAATTACCACGAGGCTTGCCCAAAGATCCTTATAGGAAGGGGAAAAAATAAAATAAAATAAAGGTTTCAAGCAGACAAAAAGCATGGCAAAATTTGTTTTAGGAAAAAAGCTTGAACTAACCTCTTACAGTACAAATGGAATTGACCTGGGTTGCAGAATCCAGCTCATCGAGTTCGACAGGACCAGTCAGTTTAGTGATGTCAGCATCAGCAGCCCTACACAAAAGGGGCTTTTGTAACAAGAGAACGGTACGTTCAATGCAAATAATCCTACCTGCCAACAAAGACATTTTGATAAGTTACAGTAACAAGGAAAAAAGCGATCGTGTTAATTGCTTCAGCCAATAAAGACAATATTCCCAGTCAGTCTTTCATCAAACCTGATTTAGTCTGGTTTGCTCAAACTTTGAAAGCGAAACACATTCTGTTCTTGTTAAGAAAAGAAACTTCCAGCCCAAACTATCCTGATGTATGAAATCTTTAGAAAGCAGGAAATCTAGTAGGTTTTTGCTTCCTTGCGTGATTCCACCCCACCCCCACACATCCTTGTGGTAGTTGCTGCTGCCAAGCTGTTTTGAGGCTAGACATCTTGCACTTTGCTCCCCAAAGCAAGAAAGCCAAACCTTTGCCCAGCAGAGTGTCACGTGGATGTTTCAGTGGGTCTGGAAGCATGACAGGAAACTTTTATAAGTAGGTCAGTGGCTCAAATGCAACAAAAGGTTCACAGTAACCAAAGGCCATTTACCTTGCAGTGATTAACTTACTCTGAACATGATTAGCATTTAATTCTAATTCTTTCCAGTATATGCAAGCACAACATTTGATACTAATTCTAGATGGCTGGAGAAGGGCAGTATACATAAATATAATATAAAAGGTATATTGACAGATTGTGGTCATTGTACAGGAATCTATTTAACAGAAAGGGCTAATATTATAATACTCACTGTGCAATGTAAGCAAACTGAAAAGAAGCTAGAAATATCCCATTGAATCAAATGCAAAAGAGAAACAAACATCTCAGGACATTCAAAAATCTGAGATTTGTTCTTGGAAAATGGTTTTATTCCCACCTTGGATGTACATTCTTACATTCCTGCCATTTTAACAACTTAAAACATTGTTTGGTTTGCACTGAATTGTTTGGTGTGCATTTGCCAGTAAAATGTCTTCTAGTGCATTATTCCGTCCTGTTTTATGAACAACATAAAAATCCTGATTTGGCCAATCCACATTGTGAATAGTTATTACACATAACCTCAGCGACCACTTGGTGTGTGCAAGACTAATTTTAGGTAAGTAATTAAAATTGAAATGAAAAGCAGGGTCATTCAATCAGCTTTACATAGAGATCAACTTCACTTGATTTCTAGTACAGACACACACTGCAAGAACTTTTAACACTAAGAAATTGTGTCTGGATGTGCCAGGCTTCTTTGTCCCTCCTCTCTCTTTTCCCTTTGTGCCACATATTTCAGCTCATAAACCTGGAAGCAGGTATTACCTTGCTTTTGTGGTATTATGAACATTGCATTGAGAGCTTTTATAAATGAAGAGTTAATTTTTTAAAAAAAATTAAATAAATAAATAGCAGAAAATAAATGCTCAACTCTTCACTCTCTGTCCATAAGAGAAAAATGTGTCCAAACCACATTCCTGATTCTGATTTCTTGTTCTGATTCACATATTTGTGAAAAATGATGGACACTGGACAGCCTTTGAGCATTTTGCCCTAACAACCTCTTTTCAGAAGGATACCTGGGTCACCCTTTTTTCCTGGCAATTCTTTTTGAACCTTATATTAAAACATGGCTGGATTTGTACACGCATGAGATGTGAGACTCAAAATTATCATTCTTGTTGTTTTTGTACCTTCTGACTTATGGTGACCCTAAGGCTAACCTTACAACCTAACAAAACCATGTCATTACAACAGAGACAAGGTGACAGTTTTTTCCACAGATACCATTGTAAAAGACAACCTAGAAACATACTATTTTTGTTTTAGAAATTTGAAGGCCAGCGTAAGAAATACTGGCAAACTACAATTGAAGAACACCAGAGGTAGGCAGAAGCTTGCTTTTCTCATTCAAGTTATATGTTACAGATATGTAAAAGAGTTTGTTTGCTTCCACATGTTCTACAACAGTTATGAGGGCCCTTTGGTCTTCCAGACTTTTGGAGCACAACTCCCATTCCCTTACATCACTGGGGGTTTCTGGGGGTTGACCCCTAAGCATAAAGTGTCCCTTACCATTTCCATATACAGCATCCTTGAAGAAAACAACACAGGGGGATGTGCTCTTGAGTGCCTCCTTTACTCCCCCATCAATTACACAGGATGAAGCAACTGAGACTGGCAGAACTTTTGGAGTTCCAGGACTGACCTCAGCCCCACTCTGCAGGGAGAGATCAGTCACAAACAGCCAACATTGTGTTTGGCTTGACAGAGGGTTCCCCTTTTCCTAGAATTTGAAAGAAAAAAACATCAGTATGTCCAAGTGATATACTGCAATTAAACAAAAACACAACTTTTTTCCTACAGGATTAGACTGGAGCTATCAATCGATTTATCTTATCCAGAGTTTAGGTGGTAACATTTAAACCTTCAATTCAGTAGGCTGACTTTTATACAGTATCATCTTATATGGCTCGATTCTATGCTTTGCAGTGCCATAGGCGCACAGGACTGAATACAAGACTTCTAGCAGCAAAGTATGCACTGGGACAACAACAGCTACCACACTCCAGGAAAGCCCCTACCTGGCACAAATTGGATTTGAAGGCTTGGGTGAGTGAGGGGAACATGATGGTGACAGAAGGACTGAGGTTTCCAGTAGTATGCTGTAAATCATCTAAAACTTTTGCACAGTCTTGAACCAGTAAATAATTGCAACAAACAAACTGGAACTGTTTAAGAATTGTGAGGATAAACACTTTAGATGTGTCTGCATTGCCTTGCATTAGATTGCTGCTTAAAAGCCTTGCTTTAAGTTAAAGTGGTAGATAAGGTTAAGATAGAAATCATAATTTCCTAGCCTTCGTCAGAGCTTTCAAACATTTTACATCAGCAAACATTTCTTAATTTATCAGCTTTAAAAATACTACTCATACATGATGTCAACTGATGATGATTTTGACCTAATGTATTTAATGACATCTTATTTTGAAAACAGAAGAAAAATTACTACTAAGTTATGTAACGTGTTCTACTTCCTTGATGGAAGCTACTATAGGTATGAACCTGGAGGTTTGTCTCCTGGATAAATTGCAACATTTCTCAAAGATGCATATATGCCAGATGGTTAATAAAAGGTACCAGGAAAAATAAATGTACTTGCTTCAGAAACATAAATATCATGCTTGTGATAGGAATAAAATATTCAGCTAAAAGCAAATAATGAAATATCATGTAGTGCTTCTTCTGTTTAATCTGAGACCGCAACAATTTCCAGCTCAGTAGTAACACAATTAAAAGGCTGGAAAACTATGGGCCCATAAAGACAGGCCAAAATAAAGCTGCTTCGGGTCACTTTGGAGGTATGCCGTTTTAAATGACATGTGCATCTTGAGAGGCCAGAAGCTGCGCCAAAGCTGCATTCCAGTTCTTAGGACTGGAGCATGGCTTTGACGCGGCTTCTGGTCTCTCAGGACGCATGCATCATTTAAACAGCATACCTCCAAAGAGACCTGAAGCAGCTTTATTTTGGCCTGTCTGTTTGGGCCCATCATTAATTAAATATATTAATGAGTTGCTTCAGATTAAACATGTTATTGTGTTTTTCTCATTTTCCTCCAGGTTTTGCAACTAGTCCCTCTTTGCCCCATACCTAATACTACAGTATTATATCCACTTTCCTGGGAGTAAGCCCTATTGAAGTAATCTGACTTACTTCTGAGTAGACATGTATAGTACTGCAGTTGTTTTACCTTCCTGTGAAATAGATGTTTGTAACAACACCAAACAATATTTGCACATTTTCAGACTGAAATATTGATGCAGTTGAAAAATGTAAAAGCAAATGTCTGTGCCAGCCATATCTTACAAGGACATCGTGCTGTGTCTGATACCTCTATTATTAGGAGAACAATAAATAGATAACAAAACTGGGTTGATGAAAGCACATGTCCTCTGCAAGGAAGCACCTGTCAACGACTTTTAAAAAGAGGGTAAGATGACTTTGCCGAACAGGGCAGGTTGCATGGCGCAGGAAGAAAGAGTGAATCCTCATCCCCCTCCCCAAAAAAATCACAGGGATGCCTGATTTTGAGAAATCTCCCTCTTCTCTTTTAATCACTGTAGTATAGCTCCTACCCCCATTCAGCAGCATTATCCAACCATCTCTTGTAAAAGGAGACTTGGGAAGGAGTCTGTTTCCACCAGCCCCATTAATGCACACATATCTCTGCAGCCAACTCATTCGGATCCAGAACATTTACTATAGTATCAGCTGGTTCTTTTCATAAAGGTGCCCTGAATATATTGCAACAGACTGATATAGCCACCTATTCTTCCTGTGATCTGACAGTTCCAATTATTATTTTTGAAGTTATTCCTTATTCACATGTATTATAACAGCCTCATTAACAGAAGCACTGGAAAATATGAGCGACCAAAAATTGGCTAAATGATTGTTGTAAATTAAAGTTTGCTGTTGTCCTCATTTTCAGTTTTTACAGTTGCCACCCAGAACCTCTGCAACTGAAGAATTTTAACAGTTATCTGAAAGCCTGAATTTACTGATTTTATAATCTCACAAAAGAAAAACATTAAAACTCTGAAAGACCAAGCTTTACACTCTGACCAATCGAGTTGTCAGCCAACAAGTGAATAACTATGTCATTTTAAACCCATCATCTTTCTGTATGTGTGTCAGTTTGTTCCGAACAGAAGGGACAGAACAGACAAACAGCAGCAGGATTGAGTTATGCGACAGAATGGCTCCCCCAAGCACAGATGGAATATATTTCCTTATTTTCCTTTTGTACCACAATACTTATTCTGAAGAGTAATAATAAAAAAGGCTATAAAAGGGCAATTTCCCAACTCACTAAGGACTGGAGATTTTTACTTCTAATAGGCATACAGCAGCAACACTGGTCATTTTTAAAAAGTCAGATTTAACTATCAAGCGCAGAATGTAGACAGTTCGTACAGCCCTCATCCCATTCCAAATAAATTAGTCTGCAAAAGAAATCTAAACTGATCCAAGGCCTTCCCTCCCCTATTTTATACTACACCAGACTTGCATGAAGGACAAATCCTCACTGGCAAAGAATGAAGGAGTAAACAAGCCCCAGCCATGACATTTTATTGCTGGAATGATTAGAATACCTACATATATGCATATTCTGAACGACAATATCTAATTTGTTCTGTAAACTTCAAGTGTTTTGTTTTGTTTTTACAAAAATTGACCTGTGGTTCCTTAAACCACTGTGAAATATTTGAAACCAGCATTGGGAGTAGATAAAACCAAGACTCTTGCATATACTAACCCCTCATCCAAGTAGATTTAAAAGTGACTTATTTTTTTAAAAACCTCAATGAGAATTTCAATGTATTGTAGGGAATAAAATGTCCATTGAAGTGTTTGTGGGTACTGAATGAAAGGTATTCAACAATACTCAAACAAGCATAGCCCAAAACACATGTTCACATGAAGTGCAATGTTTTCTTTAACTAGCTGCCACCCTACATTTGCCAAAAAATTAAATAATAATAATCTGGGTGAATTCTGCAACAAAGTGTAAATATGGGAAACTAAAATGACCATCAGTCATCAGTCTGGATGAGAGAGTTAAGCAACTAACCAAGCAGTTTTCATCTTGGGATGTGTTGCTGGAGCTATGGACACTCAAAGTAAAAGGAGACAGAAATCTGAAGGAAACACTATAGAGCATTCTATCACTACTCAGTTCCTTGCTCTTCCCCTAAAACTGAAGAAGGGAAGGGTGGTCTCCTTTACTCATGCTGAGCTTCATCACATCTGGCCCAGCTTTGTTTATTTCAAATCAGGCCAAATGAAAGGAGGGAAGCTACAAGAGAGCTGCAGTCCTTCACACAGATTGAAATAGGTGTAGGCATGGGCACACTCAGGCTTAAGACTCTGACCCAGAAGAATGTAATTGATTCAACAACCTGATACCTGAAGTAATATTATGTTCCTACTTTGAACCTTGTAAATTGTTAAGAGATACCTCAGCAGCCTGCAAAACCAATGGTGTCTATTTAGTCTCCCTTTTTGTACTTGCGATTGATCATGATTAAGTTTGAATGATTCTGATCTTGCAAGCAAGACCTTGTGGTCTCTTCCAACTCTCTGATTCTCTAAAATTGACAGTTATTTTGGCCTGCTTCAGTTCTAAGCATGCCAGTTGGTAGAGGTTCAGAGTAGGACTGTTTTTTCTAGACATTGGGTAGCAGAGGTTAATTCATCAATGATCTTTAAAACTCTCCCACCACCCCTGCAGTAACCATGATGTAAGTGTGGGGGGGGGGTGGTTCACTTGTGAGGAACAGTGAACTTACTCTATTGAGCAGGTATCACAACTTATCAACACATCTGTATTTCAGGGATATGGCAACATCCTGCAAAATACCTAGCTGTTACAACTAAGAGTTTCCAGATGTACACAATAATGAAAGTCAATTTAAACAAAGCTTGATAGTTTCTTGGGTCCCTGGATGTTAAATACTTCAAAATATGAAGCATGTGTAAACAGAAGACACAGCAATTATGTGGGAGCACAAAAAGCCTGAAGCAATGTGAGATGTGACTTATCTTACTTATGTCAAGTGGGATGCAGTCAGCTGTTGATGATTTTGTAAAAGCTGTGACAACTTTTTTTTGGTAATCATCAAATATGTAAATAAAAAAAGAATATCCTATTATTTTAGAAAAGGACTAATCCCATCTTTAGAGGAGGATTTCAACAACAGACAATGGTGCTAAAAGCTGCATGACTGATTGTCTTAAGTACAAAGAAGGAAGAGGAGATCAGGGCAGTTTATGTTTGAGAATTTTAGCTGAAGAGGGCTATTTCAGTATCCTTACCTTAACTTATAAAATACTGGGATACAGTTTTGCTTATACCTTTAACTGGACTTTAATGTAAGAGAACATTCCAGATTTGAATTCAATGGGCTGCTTTCAATCCTAAGCCTCCAGTATGCAATAAAACATATTTTGTTGGAATTGTGGAATAATAGTCCTTGGTGGATCCATTCTGCATTTTAAAAAAACTAATAAGGCCTGGCAACTGACCACAATGCAATATAACATTTTAAGGGAAACTGAACTATTGGGATACTGGAGAGTGAAAGAGAAGAAAAACAACTGTTAACAATCTTGTTAGGGGACAGAGGGAGGGAGCAAGCCAAATGTAGCACTGATTTTATAGTGGTTTAAGAACTTTAATAATTTCTTCTCTAATTATATAATAGTGTTTGTTGTCCTTTTTGCCAAATATAAATCTGTTGTCAGTATGTGTCAGGGTAGTTTCTACTGACGGCAACAACAACTGTCCTAGTTGATAATGAAGTAAGAGTCTCTCTATAGACTGCCAGCTTTCTGTATTTGGAATAATATTATTTCTGTATTTGGAATAATTTCCAATGTTATATCCTTAGTTGACCAATTGTATAAAACATCAGGAACACAATGGTAGTGTTTCCTCTTCCGTATTATGGCATTTTAAAATTTATGTTTACTGTATATACTCATGTATAAGTCTAGAAATTTTAGTCAAAAAATTGACCTCAAAACCTGAGTCGACTTATCCACAGGTCACTGTAAATACTGTACTTTAACTCTTAACAAAAAAGGAACCATCACCAGGCAAGAGTGTAATCTGTCCTGGAAGCACTGACCTCCCTCTCCTCTCTCATCCACCTAGCCTTTAAGATGAACACAAACAGTAATGCTTGCTGGAATTCTGCAAGTTCTTTGGCATCATTTTTCTTTGCCTCATTCTTTAGATACTTTGTTACATTCCCCTAAGTTTTAACCTCGACTTATCCACGAGTCATATCAAAATCCATAATTTTGGCCCCAAAGCCTGCCCTTGACTTATACATGACATTGACTTATAGTCAAGTATATACGGTACTTATTCTTCTCCTCATAGTGACATTAATAAACAAAAAGTGCATTGCTGTAACAATACAATAATTTTAATGTGAAAAGATGTCTTCTACATAACTGAAAATAAGTATAGTAGGTTTTTCATCTAATGAGTTTATAATCATAGTAAGAGGGTAGACTTAGTCAAGTTTCAAACAGACCCATTGATATTTATCAAAGACCATGGTCAGATCTCCAGATGTTGTTGGACTGCAATTCCCATCAATCCTAGGTAGCATAGCCAAGGGTGACAAATACTGAAAGGAGCAGTCCAACAACATTTGGAGAGCTGCATGAGTTCCATGGGAGCCAGTGTAGTGTAGTGATTTGGGCATTAGACTAAGACTGTGGAGACCAGGGTCTGAACCCCATTTGGACATGGGACCCCACCGTGTGACCATTTATAAGTCACACCGTCTTAGCTGCAGAGGAAGGCAATGGCAAATCTTTTCTGAACAAATCTTGTCAGAAAAAACCTGTAATAGGGTCACCATAAGTCAGAAAATATTTGAAAGCACACAACAGTGGTTCCCATCCCTGCAGCAAACTCTTTAATTACTTTTGACTAACTTGTTCCATTGATTTAAAATGGGGCTACTGTATGCAATACTATAATATATTACAGATTCCAGCTTCTAATATAATCTATTAAAATATATTAACATGAGTTACCAATCAAAGAGGAAGGAAGAACTATCAGAACATATCTAAGGTAAGAATGAAATATCTAGCCAGTACCCAATTTTTCTAAATGGAGTGGCAAAAGTACTGCGGGCCCTTGGTATCCACTGGCATTTGGTTCCAGGACCCCCCCCCCCCCCCGTGGGTAACATAATCCAGGTGTCCCTTATATAACATGGAAAAATGAAGGTTTCCATTTTGGAATTCATACATTTTAAAGTTATTTTCAGACCGTGGATGCTTGAATCCATGGATAAAATATCTGTGGATATAGAGGGTGACTGTGTAGTAATTCACATTTCTTAATGTTAGAATACAGTGGCTAGCTGTTAGTGTGGGACTGCAAGTCATTTCTGACTTATGATAATCCAAAGGTGACCATTTCACAGGGTTTTCTTGGTGAAATTTGTTTAGAGGGAGTTTGCTCTTGCCTTCACCTGAGGCTGAGGCCGTGACTTGTACAAGGTCACCCAGTGAGTTTCCACGGCCTAACAGGGATTCAAAGCCTGTTGTCTCAGTGTCCTAGTCCAACAAGCAAACCACTAGAACCATGCTGGTTCTATACAAGATCTATTAGATTAAAAATAAAGCTAAGATTGTGGGTAATCATCACCTTGTACCCACCCAAGGATGCTCCTAGGAAGGATGTTATATTACAGCTATGTGTCATTCCCCGCAAGAATTCTGTTGAGCTGCTGCAGGAGATCAAATTGCTTCCTGAAGAAGTTGTAAGTCTTTTTAAAAAATTTGGCCACTTAGCATTTAAAATGTAAGACTCTCTGGCCTTAGAATGACTGATGACCTTTGGGAGACAACTTCACCTCATCCCAATTATTGTAATTATTATGTGATTGTAAATATAATTTAACTACCCCTGAAAGTATGTCACGTCACATTAAGCCATTGGGGGAAAACATCTCTGACATATGCTTCTTAAAGAATGTTACATAGTACTTGAGAAAGTTTGCAGCCTTAAGAGATTTTAAAACCAAGGATATTTAACTTTCTTCAGATTATACCACTGGTTCCTAAAAACCAATTTGGCAAGGGATTTACAATTTGTATGTCTTCTTTAACAGCAACTCTAACTCTACGTCAAGGTTCTCAGTATATTCATTTACCTATTCAGCCTTTTCAAATGTTTAAAAGCCTCAAGCACATGCAAGCTTTACTTCTCCCCTTTTACACATGGAGATGAAAGCAAAACAAAACCACTATGTATACCAGTTATGGTCCCTGCCCACCTTCCATCTGCATGTTGTTATTCTTCCAAGCCATACATATGCTTTCAGCCAAAACTGCGTAACTGTGGTAGATTTACACACAACCTAGTCGAGTCTCATCAGGAAACAAAACATCTTATGGAACTGTATTCTAGATGTTGACACTATTCTTTCTGAGTTTCTGGTTTGCAAAAAGTTTAGCAAAAATACTCCTTAAAGAAATTATTCTGATTGTTACTGTCTTTTTATATAAGTTCCTCATGTCAGTTTATTTCAGTCCAGTATTAGACTACAACTCTAGCTCCTCAAGTCAATTTCTTTTAGTTCAGTATTGGACTGGTTTTTCCAATCAGCAATGGAAACCCACCAGTCAGCAGATGGCAAGGGCAAATTCTCTCTGAAAAATCTTGCCAAGAAAATCCCATGATAGGTCTTAGGTTTGCCATAGATCAAACAACTTGAAGGCACGTAACACAACAACATTGGAAAGAACAGGAATAAAATCTGGGACTTTTTGGGATGCACCCTAGTCCATCTGCTACTGCAAGAGTGGAGAACAATTTATATGAAGGGATACATACAATGGGCCATTGGGGTCTGCTGGGGTTTGGATCCAGGACTGCAACCCCCCCCCCCAATGGATACCAACATCTGTGGATGTTCAAGCCTCATTATATACAGTGGCATAGTAATATGGAGTTCTTTATAAAATCAAAGGCATTGGCTAGACAGGCCCTATGGAGCGCCGTCGTGACGTGAGAGGGGCGGTGCTTTTGGACGCCCCTTGCACGTGACGAGGGCATCAAAATGGCGACACCCTGTACATACAGGCGCTGCCATTTTGACGTGACGGACGCCTAGCATCCACATGTCTTGGCGCCATTGTGATGCCACAAGGGCGCCATTGGCACCTTGCAGCATCACAACCACACTGCAAAAAGAACCCACTTTTTACGGGTTCTTTTTGCTGCACGAGGGAGCCGCACGGTTTGTCCTCTATGGCTCCCTCGTGCAGCAAACCAGGGCGGCAGGAGACCGCCCTTTTTGGGTGGTCTGTATCCCGCCATAATTTACTTTTTGGAAAAAATGAGAGGTGGGAATAGTTTCAAATGTAAATGCAGACTCCATTGATAGGGAGGGGCAACTGCATTCCTAAGGCATAGCTTTTATAAAAGTGTTCAACCAAACTGGAAGAGGTAAAATCCCCCAACTTGTCAAGCTTAGAAAATGAAATATAATAAGGGCCAAAGAAAATGTGTAAAATCTTCATCTCCTTATGAGTCTGAACTGACTATACTATTTAGACAGGCATTTAAAATAGAAAGATTTTAAAGCATGAGAGAGTGTGGTGTTGTAGCAATAGCAAGTATATTTCTATACCACTTACCAATGTACTATGCAGTTTACAAAGTGTAAGTTAACTGCCCCCAACAAGCTGCATACTCATTTTAGCAACCTACAGAAGGATGCCAGGCTGAGTAGACCCGGAGCCCCTGGCTGGTACTGAACTCACAACCTTGTGATTTGTGAGTGAGTAGCTGCAGTACAGGCATTTAACCATTGTGCCACCATGGCTCTTTATTGTGTTGTTTTAAAGTATTTTTAAACATTTTTATCTTTTTAATTGTATTTTATTCTTTTAACATGTAACTTGTTTTAATATTGTAACAATTTAATTCTATTTTAATGTACTATTTTTGTATGCTTTTAATTGTACTGTTTTTTTTAATGTTGTGAGCTGCCCTGAGCCTTAGTTTTGGGGAAAGGGTGGGATATTAACAACATCAACAACATACATGCTATGTTTTGCAGATTTGCAAAGTAAGATCTACAAAACCAACAAAGAGAATACTTACCTGCAGTCTTCGATATAAAACATGTGCCCAAAAGCTGCAACACTGATATAAGTTGTACGTCTGAAATACAATTAAAATAGGCCAAATATTTAATTTTAAATATAATGACAAACATGCCATTAAAATGTACAAAAAACAAAAATAAAATACCTGAAGAATATCCTTCAGACATTGCACAGCTGGAGGAAAATACAAATTTGAAATCTGTTCTCCTTCATCTACCTCAATGTGTCTTTGGTCAGAAGAAGCAATAAGAATGTAACAGAAACTTGGAGGAGGCATATCAGCTGTAATCTGCTTAAAAATAAACAAAATCACTGTGGTCATAAAAATGAATGCTCCGTTTTAAATTTATTTACTTTGGGAAGTAGATTAGGGAGATTTTCATCAAAACAAATGGGAAACACAGATTAAGAGGATCTTCTTTTTAAGGCAAAGTTGGCAGCAGCAGCTCCTCAACAAGTCAAAAGGCTGACCTTCCTGGCAAAACCACGTATAATGTTTCCTTTATACTTTCCTGTGTTGCTATGCCCATTTAATTTATTATACAAGAAAACACAACTAATCAGCAAAAACTGTCTTTGCCGTAGTAGTCACACTTGAAATGGATTCTATTATTTCTGTGTCTTCACATGATTTCTATGGCATTTGAGAATTTAACATGTGGCTGAATTTGACAATAAACAGATGAAGTCGCGTCAGTAAGAAACATGAATGCTGCCAAATTAAATCTTGAGAAGCAAGAGGACAATAGGAAACATGAATAATAAAACATGAAGCAACGTGACTCTCGCTCCCTCTCTTCTTGTTATTATGAGACTAAATCTTCTTATTTAAAGATAATATCCAGTATCTAAAAAGGCTACAAACTATGGGGATTAGTCAATTTTTAGTAGTATAGAAGTGATATATTATTCATCTTGGGAATTACTGTTTGAAAGTCATAAAAGAGAATCACCAAGGAGACTCATAAAGGAATTATGAATAAAGAAAACAGCTGTTTTCTTTTTCTTTTTTAAAAGCCTGTCAACCCAAAACTGGAATCTTTTGCAATATTTTCAACAGATATGCTGGTTTCCAACAATTCAAATAAAGCTTTATATCACACATGCTTCGTAGAAGTAGTAATAACTTATTTTAAGGATTGCAATTCAAAGATTTAAAATTATGCATTGTATAGACACATTCATGTCAATAAAAATTATGGGCAAGAATTGACACTAATTTTAAAAGTACAACTCCTAAACAGGGTTTATACTTGCAGTGGTTCTCAACCTTTGGTCTTCTAGATTTTCGAGACTTCAACTCTCAGAATTTCTGAACAATGAGCATACTGACTGGGACTTCTGGGAATTGAAGTCCAAAACATCTGGAGGCCCAAAGGTTGAGAACCACTGATTTATAGCAACCTTGATTTACTAACAAAAGCAAAGTGATGAAGAGTGTGAGGTATGCAATAGAAGTCTATGACCTAAAATCTTGCTTTGGTCTCAAGTAAGTAACCTTAGATTCAGTCACTTGGTTTTCTTGCCATAATTTGTTCAGAGGGTGTTTGCTTTTGCCTTTCCCTGAGACTGAAAGAGTATGGCTTGTCCAAGTTCACTCAGTGGGTTTCCATGGCTGAGCGGGGATTTGAACCCTGGTCTCCCAGTGTTCTAGTCTTACACTTAAACCACTACATCATACTGGATCCCCAAAACTCTAGTTGGCATAACCAAATATGAGGAATGGTCAGTGTTGCAGTCCAACAACATCTGGAAGGCCCCACAATTCCCATCCCTACCCTATAGCCACTTTTAAGCAAGTGGAAATGGAAGAGAGAAAGCAAATCTCTTCTGTGGCAGTCACACAAAGGTCACATAGACTCTGAAGATGCCAGCCACAGATGCTGGCGAAACGTCAGGAAGAAACTCTCCTAGAACATGGCCACATAGCCTGAAAAACCCACAAAAAACTATGGATGCCGGCTATGAAAGCCTTCGAGCTCCAAAAGTGTTTCTTTAACTAAATAATTTGTGGTTGTGGAGCACTAATCTTGTTCATTTTTTTTTAAAAGGTGATCCATTTGTAGGCATAGTTTTAAAACTATTTTAATCTACATGGCATTTTTGGATTTATTGTAATTTGGCTCCAAGTTTTTTTCTTTAAAAAAATTGCTGTGTTTTTAACTGTTCTATGTTTTACTACAGTTTTATTGTTGTTGACGTCTTTTATTTGGAAGCTATGTTGGAAGAACCTGTTCTTAAATATGGGCTATAATTAAATACAGTTTGGCATAACATCATAATCACAGTATCATGATGTATATAAGTATCTCTCTCTTTCGCTTTCTCTCTCTCTCTCTGAAATTATATTGGAGATAGAAATATTAGCACTTATTGATAGTGAATACACTTAAATTCTAGGTGTACAAAATTTTCTGTGCTAATTCACAATGAAACCAAGAAAGCATTCCTAAAATAGTAAAATGCATTCAATATCATCCCTACTTGAAGAGATTAATTGGAGCAGACATCATAATGAATTTCTTATCCTGATGGTGACAAAGGTAATTTATAGGAATGTTTAATTTCATTTCTAAATTCACTTAGGAAATCTCAAGCACTTTTCCTCTTTGATCTGATTTGCCCCTAGAACGAGATTATCACCTTTTCTAAACACAATGTCAAGCTAGCTAATAGGTGCCTCCAGACCAATGGTTCTTAGCACTCTCTATCAAAAGACTTACTGCAACTATTCTACTCTGTCTCTCCCTTCTTTATTTTTATGGAAGTAAAAAAATATAGAAGAAGGAGTGGAAAAACACAAGAGGGCTATAAAAGTGGAAGATGCTTTGTAGACCTCTGTAAAATTCCATGAATGAAGCAGCCAACTGTGTGATAAAAGTCTCATCTGGAAGAATCCAATGATGGAAAAACCACCATATAAAATAGTTAGTGAGGTTTTGGTAAGGGAAAGAAAGCATAAAATAGAACCTTCAGGATTTAATTAGAGAGCGTGACAGGGTGCACAACAGACTTCTTTAACTTGTAAATGTAAGTATTTATTTGGGAAAGAAGAGCGCTGAAACAGTATCTTACCATGTCATTCTCTTGACTTCGGCCAGGAACTTTAAGAGGCAGCCGTGGAGGCCATAAACTGTCTATTAGGCTAAAAAGCCCCAGCACTCTTTGGAAACAAACAAACAAATTAACAAATCTAAAAGCTGGTGCAATCTAGCTGTACAATTAAGAATACTGTATTCAAAATAGAAAACAACAACAAATTATAATGAAGGTAATTTTATGAAAAGCAATGCTATAAATGTTTATTCAAAGTGGGGGGTTACTGTAAGGTAGATGGGTATAGAAGTGTAGCCTAAGGCCACACTTACCAATAGGTCAGCTCTAGATGAAAGACTTGGATGAAAGACTATCGACAAATACCAGGCGATATAGGCTATTTCATAGGAAAGAGCTGGCAAAACCATCTGAGTGTGTCTTGCCGAAGAAAACCCTATGAAATTTATGGAGTCACACACAAGTCCTATTGAACTTAGTGGGCTATATGCAATGTTAATTCTACCCAGTGTTGAAACAGGATTTATTAATCACAACTAATTTAAGTCCTACTATGCGTACACCTAATACTGGATTTAGTCCTCTAGGATTCTGAGCAGACATATTTAATAAAGATTGTCTGCTGATTCATAACTACTGACAAGTCAATCTGAATATTTCACAGTGCTATGCAGTTTTAATATTCTCATCTGATCCAGCATTAGCTATGGTTAAAAATACAACTGTCTCTATTTGTAGAGCCTAATGATTAATGAAATTAAAACTGCACAAATTTATGAGCAAAGTGTATAGGATTTTTCCTGGTCCCAGAAAGACCTGGAAAAAGATAGAACATTTTGCTATACAATGGTATGATTTGAACTCATAGCATGCAAGACTTTTTTTTATTATACTCATGTTCAAGATGCAAGGGCAAAACTATCTTGTGTGCTTTTACAAAATTAAAATTCCACTAAGAAATAAAACCTTCTGGGTCTGATCAGAAGTAATCGAAACAAAATATAACTATGACCACTCATACGTATAAAAACCACCTATTATATATATTCATATATAAGTCAACCTCATTTATACGTCAAGTGTAAGTTTGAGAGCCCAAATTATGGATTTTGATATGATGTAGGGATAAGTTGAGGATAAAACTTAGGGGCATGTAATAAAGGATGTAAAGGATGAAGCCAAGGAAAACAGTGCCAAAGAACTTACAAAATTCCAGCAGGCATAATGTTTGTGCTCACCCTAAAGCCTAGATGGCTAAGGAGGGAACTATGGTGTATGGTGGCTATGTGATGTCTGGAAAGGGCATGGGAGAGGCTAAGAAGACACACACATGTCAAAAGGGATGTAAAGACAAAGTGAAGAAAATGACAACAATGTCAGCAGTGATTCGAGCTATTAACTTTAATGTGACAACTCTGGCTGAATTTAATTCAGAAAAGCTGACAAATGTACACAAATCATATAATCATAGAGTTGGAAGATATAACAAGGCTATGCAGTCCAACCCCCTGCCATGCTTCTGTTTAAAAACCTCTAAGAAGGAGACTCCATCACTCTCCAAGGGAGTGTGTTCCACTGTCAAACATCTCTTACTGTCAGGAAGTTCCTCCTAATTTTTAGGTGGAATCTCTTTTTCCATAGCTTGCATCCATTATTCTGTGTCCTATTCTCTATAGCAGCACAAAACAAGCTTGCCCCATCCCCAATATGACATTCCTTAAAATACTTAAACAGGGCTAACTGTCTTATTCAAATCATTCACAGCCTGATTCCTCATTGCTGGAATAACATTGCTGGAATGCCCATCTCTTAGTAGAGTGGCATAAGGCAAGAGTTTAGTCCATTCCAGGAGAATCTAAAAGAAACATTGAACCCCTCTACTCTCTCAATGCTCATTTGAGGGGCAGTGCCAAAGAGCTGCTGCTGCTGCTGCTGCTGCTATTCTTCCATCCCAGCATTCAAAAAGGCCATAAGTGGCATTGTGTTGGAGAGTAGAGGAGGTTGGTGCTTCTTTTAGGTTCTCTTGGGGTGGACTAAGTTCTTGCCTTTCACAACTCTATTCAGAGAAGGGGATGTTTTCTTTTTTGATAAGAGTTAAGGTACTGTACTTAAAATGAGTCACAGATAAATGTATCCAGGTTTTTTGATCAATATTTGGACTAAAATTTGACTAAAAATAGTCAATATTACTATGGCTCAGACCCATGTTGGGTGAAAGGCAGGATATAAAGGAAATAATGTAAAATAAAACAACATAAAACATATTCCAAACAGTGGAATTCCAAAGAAACTGGAGAGAAAAAGCAGAAAGAAAGGCAAGTAAACATGCTTCAAAAGGCTTAGACCAGAGATTATTATGAGTGTTTGTAAGGACTTTATCAGTAGGTAAAGAAGAAACAGCAGTTCTTAGAGACATAAATTGTGGGAGGAGTAGAAAAGGGAAAGTTTATTTTGCATCTGTGAATGAGGAAAGATAAAAATATCAGTGAAGAGAAATGGGCTGTGGGAG
This sequence comes from Sceloporus undulatus, assembly GCF_019175285.1. Classification (NCBI taxonomy): domain Eukaryota; kingdom Metazoa; phylum Chordata; class Lepidosauria; order Squamata; family Phrynosomatidae; genus Sceloporus; species Sceloporus undulatus. The sequence continues at coordinate 195,287,932 of NC_056525.1, read as the reverse complement.
TGGGTGTGCTTCACATTTGTCATCCTTAGCTAGATGCACTGAAACATCTAATTTCTGGGAGTAATAGAAGATGAATGGTCAAGCACAGCAAAATATTTATAAATCATCACCACAAAGAGAGATGCTAATGTGAAAAGTTGTGAAAAAGTGCATGTAGAATGAAAAATTTAGGGGGCAAGGACATAGTCCTGGGTGGATATCTGGAGAAGAGCCTCATGTGACCCCTCAGGTTGCAATATTTGTGTGTCTACTGATGTAACCTCTCTTCTAGGAAATACTTTACCTAAAATGCTACAACTCACTGAGTAGTATTTCTGTATTTTTTCCTACAACAGAATGACACACAGGGGAAAAAATGAATCTGCCAAATTCCATGTAATAAAGTGCAGCATACTGTCCTCTTCTTTTCCTAGTTTTATCACAATCCCTCATTAGTCACACTCTGTTAATTTGCTGTAAAGTATTCAGGTTAAGGTAGTACAGTTTAGGATAGGGTGGTAGTCATATGTGAGTAACAGCTACAGAATGAAAAGGTGCCAGGAAATAAAGATACTGCACGTTGTTAATCCAATTGATTTAGTAAAGACTGCATGCAGTTCTAGTCATCGTCTCTCAAAAACAGTAGGTCCAGAAAATATAACACACAAGAAAAACAAAAACAACCAGGAACACAAAATGCCTTCCTTATGACAAAAAGCTAAAACAGACAGCAGCTCTTTGACTTAAAGCCAGGCCTTTTAAAAATGAACCGAAACAAAACAATGCTTTTAGAGATTTCCCTTGCATGATTTTAGGGCAAATTATAAGCAGAGAGATGAACTTAAAGGATTCAGAGGAATTATAATGTCAAAGCATCAAATCTTATTTGAACATAGGAAAATTGGACCATTATACTAGCACATTTCCCTTACTTACAAATTTGTAGTATTGTCTAAAAAATTTGATAACAAGTGTGTGTGCTTGAGTGTAAATTTTTAAAAAAAATTAGATCCAAGCTATACTTCTCTGCTCTTCATCACATCAGAGTTTAGCTTCCCTCTTAAATGCTATTCCTGTAACTAAGTAGTCTAGAGCAGTGCTAATCCCGAGTGGTCTGGTGCCAATCCTTCAGCCATTGGCTGCTTGTCCTTTATGATCAATTCAGGAAAGAATGCAACAAATGTAGCCAATGTGCACAAATAAGGTACTGGTACTGAACACCTTGGAAAAAAATAATCGTGGGTCTCCCACATCAGATAGCTTGGAAAAACATTAGTCTAGAGTATGTATATGGAATAGTTGCCTGCTAGATGTTAAGATAAATTTCATCATCCCTAGCCAGCAGAAAAGACTATGATGGATGATGGAAGTCGCAATCCAATGGCCTCTTGAAGACCACATATTCCTCATCCTGGTTCTAGAATCTTGGCGGCCAATGCTTTTGCAAAAGAGCTGCAAGTCAAGCCTGAAGTACCAGACAGAGTGGCACATTACCAAGCTGCCAACTATACATGTAGTACTGCCCTCTCCCTGTGCCTTCATGTAGCTTTGTCTTAAGCAAGCAGCACAGCGCAGAGGAGTCAGGTCAGGGTTTCTGCATTAGCTTGATCTCTGTCTAGAGTACCCAGATTCTTTCTGTCAGTGTGGCACTTATTCTGCAGCCTAGTCAGCTATGGCCTATGAAACAACATAAAGCATATTGTGAATGTACAGACAAAAATGACCAACTGTCAGGGCCATAGAATCAATTTATTCATCCATTTATATACACTCCACCAGTTTCTACAGAGGATTAGCTGCATCCAAGTCAACATTCCTTCATGGGATCCCTGGGCTGTTACTACAGGCTTTATGGCAGAGATTGATACCAATCTCCAGTTAACTTGGCCTCTGTTTCCCAGTGGGATCACAGTGAGTCCTGTGGTAAGGTCTCAAGTAAGCAAGCACAGGACCTATCTTCTGCCTATCACAAACTGGCCACTGCTATGTTAGATCAAGATCTGACCACAATACATGGTAAACAGGATCAGGAGCTAATCCCAGGCAGATCAAGATTCTGTAAGTACAATTAGGATTGGACCCTGTTTTCTGATACATTCAATCAGGATCTGTCACTCGATGCAGACAAACAGAGCTAACATCAGCCCTGGCTGATGGTAAGTAGGACCAAGACCAGCAGGAACTTCAGGAGTGTAAGTAAATATTCTGGCTTACCATGTATATACAGTAAGTAGAGCCTGAGTTCAGAACACATCATGACAGAGGGAGTTACCATATATACATAGTAACCCCTGCCCCTTAAAACAAGATTAAACAGTATAAGACTAAAACTAACATTTAAAAAACCAAACAATAACCATGGGCAGAGTTCAATAAATGAGGAAGTCTTTTTCGTGGCTGAGTATTTTATTCTGGGAAGGCCTTTTATCTCTCGCAGTGGTGTTAGAGCCCATTCCCTTTAACCCATGCATTAGCCATGTCAGCTGGGACTCATAGGAATGGGGATGTAACAACATTTGGAGGGCTACAAATTCCTCAACCTTGCTTTCAGATGCCACAAAGCATCTGTAGATAGTAATGCAATTAATAACAGATACTGCTTGGTACAGTGAATATTATAGTATTATATTCTTACTTTCCTCTGACAACTCTTTGCAAAATTTTCATTCCAGATAAACGGCTGTGTTTTCCTTCCCATCTTTTGCTATATTCTTCTATTGGTTCTGGAGAAGAAAATGGAACCTGAAATTGTATCTCACTGAACATCCCATAGGTGTCCTGAACAAGGATGCACAATCTGGAAAAAAAAAAATACATACAATTTATTATATGAATGAATCAGCCTATGCTTTGAGAATTGCCAGGGAGGCCCTCTTCTCTGTCCCTCACAGGTACATCTGTTGGAAACATGGAAGAGGGCCTTCTCAGTGGCTGCCTCTAGGCTCTGGAACTGTATTCCCAGAGGTTAGACTGATGCCCTCCCTACTTCCTTTTTGCAGACAAGAAAAAACATTTCTTTTTCAACAGGCATTTGATGAGTGATTATATATGGCCCATCTCACAAAAACAATATACTGGATCCTGCTAACTGTTGTGCTGTTGTGTGCATTTGTATGTGAGAAAGTGTAATGACATGTTTTAATCTGGTTTTAACTTTTTAAATTGTTTAATCTTGTTCCAACTTTTGTACAGTCAGCCCTCCTTATCCATAGGATTTTTTATCCATGGATTCAAGTATCCACGGCTTGAAAATGCTTTAAAAATATCTAAATTCCAGAAAGCAAACCTTGATTTTGCCATTTTATGTATTTTCTTTGCCATTGTATTGAACGGGACTTGAGCATCCACAGATTTTGTTATCCACAGGGGGTCCTGGAACCAAACCCCAGCGGATTACAAGGGCCCATTGTATCTTGTGAATGTTTAAGTATCTATTTTTTAAAAACTTGTAAGCCACTTTGGATCCTGAACTGGAGAAAAGGCAGGATAAATGATGACAATAATGATGATGACGATGATGCAGCTGCCAGTCAAGACAGATAAGTGAGCGATACAGACAGCCTCAAGACCAACAGAAAGAAGCTTCATATGCTGACAAATTTATGAGATAGTTACATATGCAGGAATTACAAGGAGTAATGTGAGATTCTCACTGGGAGTGTGCATGTGTGTGCATGCACACTTTTCACTTATCTTCTGGGCTGTGTGTAAAGTAATATCTTCTAGTAATTTTGTGGACTGAGTTGCAAATGCTCTGCTCCCCTAGTAGCAATATTCCAGCTCCATCTCAAGACTCCTAAAAGTTATCTCCACAATTTGCCCCATAGGCTCTACCCTATCATACACAGTGTTTGACACCATTAAATCTGGATATTGAAGTGTAGAATTATAAATATGGTGGCCTTTTCATCAAGGCCAGTTGAATCAGGGAAATATCTAACAGAAGCTTGATGGAAATACTGTTGCTGCATGATTCATGTAGTACTCTCCATGTTCTGGCACTTCCTCGGATACATAGATATACAGTTTGGAAGTGCTGTTAGACTCAGTCTTCACTCTAGATGTCTTAGGTTACCAGAGACCACTATGGCCATGAAGTGCCATTCCTCAATGGCTCGAGATATCCTGGCCACAATTGCCCTTGTCCCAGTAACCTCCAGATTAGACTATTGCAATGTGTTACATATTCATCTGATTTGAAGATTATTAAGAAACATGAATTGGTACAAAGTACTGTACAGCTGCTAGATGTGGAGTCGATAACACATGACCCATGGGCTGAGAGTGTCTGCCTGTTTTTGAGGCTCCTGCTGTCTTCTGCCACTGAATTTGCTGTTCTAATATGTTAATCCCCTTTGAAACAAGAAGTAAAGGGATACTGCACTGTGTTTCTAAGAAGGACTGTGCTCACTTCATATGTGGGTTCTGTTGACCACTGCATCATCAATATTGGTGAAATGGCCAGGATTTGGTGACAAGAGGGGAGGCACTGCCCCCCCCCCCAATTGCTAGACATGATCCAGCCCTTGTGCTAGATGACTGACAGCAACTACATGTACCAAATATCATGAAAGTGTCAAAATATCTCTACTGACTGTTTTTAATATTTTTGTTACTATTAAGTTAATACTACATTGCTGAATGATTTCAAAAATGCATTTTATTATCTAAACTGCTTTGAAGCTTTTCATAAAGATTGCTGATAACTGTTTCTTACTGTTTGATCTTATCGTCCAAGGAGTTCAGAATCACATACATGATCCCGTCAACCCCTTCCCTTCAGCCTCCATATAATAGTTACAAATACAGATGCCTTGCAGGCAGCTAATAAAATAGAAGACAGCCTCCCCTGTTTTTGTAAGAAGGTAGGCATAAATTTACATAAATAAGAACTAAACTGTGGTTAGAGTCTATTCATTAGTGGAAAATAAACTTCCTTCAGGGAAAAGACAATCTACCTGTAGTTTAGCATCAAAACAGGTGGAAACAGTCCTCGGGTAAAACTGATTTTTCCCTCAGTTAACACAGCAATAACATGTGCAGATGCCCCAAGACAAAAAGATACTTTTGGGTGTGTGGTTGGTGCTGGAGAGACCACAAAGATGAGAGTGTGAGAACAGATGGATGAAAAACTCACAGATGATTCACTGGGAAGAAGAGAGGTAAAGGCAGCATATGATAAGAAAAGATTAAGCTCTCACCTCCTCCCTCTATGACTTTGGCCTAATTCTGCTTGAAAGCTGTATCTCAGGTGTATGGCTCCAGGTGGGGGCTTGCATGTTCCTACATATCTTCATATTAAGTGGGTTTTTTTTTAGTTCCTGCCCAAAGAAAACTAGAATATCATGGAGATTAGAGTAGACCCTCATCCTAAAATCTAGTTTTCTACCTGAAGAGACTTGTTATTTTATAGAGAGAGGCAGTCAGAAACATAAGTCCCAACCTGCTGTCTTAAATAGTATAACCCAGAAACAGTTTTACTAACTCCAGTGAGAGCTAGGCCACAATGAATCTCATTTCAAAGCTTGGGAATACTCTGTTAATTTCTTAAAACTGCTGGAGGCAGGGGAGAGGGAAGGTGAGGCCAATTATTTTGCATTGTTTTTATGACTGTGGTGCTAATGCTTAGATTTATTTATTTCCCAGTGGATATTTGGAAATGATTACGGTATTATGCTATCATGCCCCCTCCTAGTTAGTCATACTTCTTGGGAAAGGTGGAAAACGGATTCTCATTTTGATAACAAAATGGGTACACATGGTTCATGTTTCCTTGAATAGCATTTGTTGTCCCCAAAGAAGTAGGTCTGAATAGCATTCAAAAAGACAGGTACGGAGTCTTTAGGAGTGGGGGTGGAAGCACGGGTGGAGAATAGCCTCACAATAATGGTGCCAGACATGTGACAGAATGATATCATCAGAGGAGGAATGCAGTAAAGACAATACGAATCATAATCGCTCTTACAGAAAGAAATAACAGAGATGAAAAGTACACTGTGGAAATAAATATGTTTTATAAAGGAAGGCGAATGACAGTTCAAGCTTTTGTTCTGTACTTACTGGCAGCAAAAAGGAGGAGGGGAAAGACAGAAGCTATTGGAAAGTTTAAGTGTACAGACTATCTGCTTGATATCAGTGCTAGCAACATTTGCTCATCCAAGATAGGGTGCCACTAATTATACCTGCTCCCAGAGGAGAAACTTATCTCTTTGTGTATGTGCACTCCCTAGCAAGGACCAAAGCATGAAGAGGTGCACGCAAACATAATAGGTCCTCTGTGCTCCCTTCTTACAGTCAAAACAGGAGTTCCACTCTAACAACTTGTCTGGTCAAGTCTTGAGGTGGAGCTCCTTAACTTCTACTGGTGTGGCTTAGAATCAAACGGCAACCTTCGAGACACCACCCAAACTGGATTTAATTTATCTGAACCACTCAAATGCAAACAAAAGCCCTCCACCCACTGTGCGTATTATCTCTAGCACAATCAGAATGAGGGAGACAGATGTGTAGGCACAGAAGGACGTGAAAATCAGCCTGTTTTCTGTCCTGCAGTGCTACAGGAATTCTGTGAGACACTGTAGTTGTCTAAAATGCTCCATATCATTTTTATCTATGTTATAATATTCTCACACCCCCATACCAGATGCTATGTGTTTTGTGCACCTTCATCATATATTCCATTTAATTGTGGTGAAGATATCAAGAAAAGAAACATGAACAGCATTCATCAAAATTACAACTAACCTGAACGTATAACAGAAAAGATATACAGAAAGAAAAGCAAACCTCTCTACAGTTAATGAGGGCAGATATAATTATTTCCACTTTCAGTGATAGGTAGTACCACAAGAAGACAGATACACAGAGGCCCAAAATATAGCATGAAGGGATAAATTCTGCTTTGAATGCTAAAATACACTTTTTTTCTCCAAGATAATATTTGCTGGCTTGAAGACTGCATTCCTATACATATTTACCTGTAGTAAATCTCATTGAATTTAGTGGAGTTTACTTTTGAGCAGACAAGCCTAAGGTTCTGGAGTTAGTTATTACAAAGAATCCATAAAATACCACATCATCATAACTGAATTTTTTCCAATCTTTCAAATTTCATTTAATTTCAAACAGAATTGGAATCCAATCCTTGTACATGATTATTAGCATAACTTGACTGACTTGCCTGGCATAGTGACATGTTCAATGCACAGAGTCATATGGTTGATAATGGTGTCTTTGCGATTATGCCCCTTCAACATCTTTATGATCTCCTAGTTCACTATCTACCTGAACCTCTACCATTTCTAGTTTTGCTGCAACATAGCACTTCATGGAATTACTATTTGCCTTTTGTGTCTGGGGCATCTGTTCTTTCTTTGACACAAAGGCACAAATAGTACAACAAGAACAATTTTAATAAAAGTATATTTGTGCTATATAACCCCCCCCCCATTTTATTTTTTTTTACAATAGTGACCAACTACTGTGGGTTTGTTGTTTTTGTTTGCTCTGGAATCTTGGAAACAGTGGTTGTAAAAAGCATGTGTTAACAGGGAGAGAGGTTTTACCACTAGGCATAGTTGTGTTTAATCCACATTTGGGGGAAAAATAGGTAACTTTTTCTTTTAAACACAAGTAGCCTTTTGTGTATATGTTTACAGGTGATTTTAAAAAAACAAGAGACCAGGTCACTGCTCTCCTGTAATGCACCACTTATGACTACTAGTATTGTGCCAGTCCTTTAGGCATATGTAATACAAAGGGGGGTTGATAGGTGGAAAAATAGTTCAGTATGTAGAATTGTGGTTGCAATTCCAAATCTAGAAGGTTGCAATAAAACATTTATCATGTAACATTAAAGAGCCACATTTTGGAAGCATCCAGAAATGCTTCCATATTGTACACTAACATATCAGTAAGATTTTTGAGATGCATACAATTATTGACTTCAGTCCATCTTCCATCTAGTAAGCCCTCAACCTGGTTAAATCTCTATTCAGTTAAATCTCTATTCAGTTATTATTTGTAGGCCCTTGCTTTTTTATCCTAAGCAATAAAAAGGAAAGAGGCCTTTTACAGCCCTAAGTCTTGTGGCACACAGAGTGTTAAAAGGTGTCCTGCAACAAAATATTGCAGCTCTTCTTCATCCTATATCAGGAGCGTTTCTGTTCAGGGCTCCAGGTAAGCAGAGAAGAGGCACTTCTTGTATTGCCTGGATCATGCAGATAACAACTTTCATCCTTTCCCATTTCTTGAAATCTTCCCACTCTCTGCTATACAAAACTGATAATCTTGTGCCTGAGCACTATCTGGGATGTAAGGGATAATCAGTACAGTATGATGAAGAAAATTGATACCTTGACTGAAAGCTCATCTCCAGAACACAAACAAACCACTTCATTTCCCCAATTTGAAGAACCATACCTCCCTATATGAGCCCATTAGAACTCTAAGAGGGGCAGGACTTCCAGCTTAGGACTTCTCTCCTTGCACTTTCCCCAGCCTCCAGTAGAGCCCTTTACAGATTGAAAGTCAATTTGTAATTTTAGGAACATAGTGTGTTATATATGACTTGGCTTGGCATAAAATAATCATGTTTGGTATATTGAAAGTACAGTTCATTCATCAAATAACTACAAATTGAATCAATCAAAAAGCAAAGACACCCTCCTCCACATACAGTATGAACAGGAGAAACCATCAGCATTAGTAAAACCAAGGACATTATTTTGTTTCCTCTAGTTCTCCACAGCACAAGGAGATATAATGTACCCTCCAACTGCCCTAATTTGGCAGGAATGGACCTGATTAATCCTATGTCATCTCACTTTTTAAGATGTTTTTAAAATGTCTTTCTTCTTCTCTCCTCCTATTTCCCTTCTTCTTCTGGGCTTGCTTCAATTGCTGTAAACTGAGTTAAAAGTGCAAAAGTTGTTTCCAATTAACTCAGTGAGGGAAGGGGAGAGGGGAGGCCAGAGTCATGCCCTTCCCAATAGCACAGGTAAAAGCAAACAGCTGCAGCCTCTTCTGACGTGTCTGTTTTTCCTCATTAATAACTCTTGCCAACATCTCTATGATGTTGCTTGTCTTGTCTTTCATCTGTGAAATGTTGGAGGACAAAGGTCTCTTTCCCACAAATGTAACTGATAAAAGGAAACCAGGACCAGGAATTACAGTCAATCCTCTATATAGACAGATTCTACCATCCATGGCTTGAAAATATTTAAAAATATATAAATTCCAAAAAGCAAGCCTTGATTTTGCCATTTTATATAAGGGACACCATTTTACTATGCCACTGTATTTAATGGGACTTGAGCATCCATGGATTTTGGTATGGAACCGAATCAGCAGCAGATAGCAAGGACCCACTGTACAATAGCGTGATATTAATTGTGCTTTTCAAGATACGATGGGATACACAGGCTTTTTCTCCCCTGATGTGCAAAGGGAAAATCCCACATTTGTGCCAACTGGCTACAACTCTTTCTTTATTTTCTGGAAACAAGGTATAGACTGACAGGAGGATGGTTCACGCAACAGTACTGGTCTATGGATCATCACTTTGAAGCACTGCTGTACATAACTTTACATAAAAGTCTACTCACCATCTAGTTTTTACAATTAATGTGGGAGGAGGGTAATAAACAAATAAGACAACTCCTTATCTTAAGCAGTTAATTCACCATTTAAAAAATTATCCAATAATCAATTTCTCCTCTCAAAATAGTTCCAGGAAGATAATGCTTTAAAGAAAAACTTTTTCACCAATTTTTCTCCAGGCTTTCAAATCTCAACTCTGTATATACATACCTACCTAAACAGCAAGATCTACTGAAAGGGCACTCTTCTCCATCTCACCTAGAGTTGCAAGGTTTTCTAAACAGTAACTCAGGACAGATAACTCAGTTTCCAGGCTCATATAAATCCTGCCTCAAGTTTTATGAAAAGCTTTCCTGGGTGCTGAGAGCTGAAATAAAGAAGAGCAGGAGCCAGCTGCACTCAGAACAGATGGAAAGCCACAGCACTTGGTATGTGATCTGAGGCCAAAATGTCTTTTGGTTGTTTTGTTGTGATTGTGACTGATGCTCACTCTTCCCACTCATATCAGAGTGAAAAGTACAGAATCTGAGGCATCCAGTATTGCCCCCATACAGGACAGAATTTACAGTCCTTAAATACAGGATGTCCCATAGAAATCAAGATGAGTAAGAACCCTAGGCTTACAAGTCCTGAGGGTCGAGGAGGAGGGGTTGGTATCTTGCTATCTAACTCCTGCCAGTTTCAAGTTCTATCTTTTCCCTCCAGCTATCATTTCTCTTCCTTTGAGTTTCATCCTATTAGACTCTTTTCTCCTCTACAGCTCCGGGTTGCAGTCATCTATCGCCCTCCTGGTTCTGTCACCCAGTTCCTATCTGACTTTGAATCATGGCTGACATTCTTCCTTTCAGATTCAGTCCCCACTTTGATCCTAGGTGACTTTAATATCCACGTTGACGATTCCAATAACCCTACAACATCTCGCTTTAACTCTCTGCTAGCTTCTTTTGGCCTCCAACCACACTCCAACTCTTCAACTCATTCTCTTGGTCACTGTCTTGACCTAGTTCTTGCTGCAAACTGCGCCATTTCTGACTACCTGGCACTTGACTTTCCACTATCTGACCATCATTTAATCTCCTTTGCTCTCACTTATACTCCTCCTCCTCGCCATACTATTCAACGTCTTTTTCGTGATCTTCAATCTGTCGACTCTAACCATCTTGGTCTGACCCTGGATTCATCTCTCTCTTCCCTAAATCTCGGGGATTCTGCTGATTCAGCTATGTCTTTATTTAACTCCACTCTTTCCTCAACTCTTGACCATTTTGCCCCTGTCTCTGTACGCACTTCTTCCTCCAAGACTAGACCTCAGCCCTGGCTTACCCCCAACATTAAGTTTCTCCGGTCCTGCTCTAGAGCGGCCGAACGTCTTTGGAGAAAGTCCAAAGAGTGGGCTGATTTTATCCATTTCAAATTTGTTCTTTCTTCCTTCTCACGGGCCCTCTCTATGGCTAAACAGAATGATTACAAATCATTGATCTCTGCCAATGAGAGGTGCCCGCAGCGTTTGTTCTCCACCTTCAACACTTTGCTTAAACCTCCCTCTCCTCCTGTCTCTTCATCTTTCTCTCCTAATGACTTTGCTAACTATTTCATCTCTAAGATTACCACTATTCGCTCTGAGATAGTCCCTCCTGATTCTTCTTCTGCTCTTAATCTTCTATCGTCTTCGCCTAACAAATTTTCTGTCTTTCCTCCTGCCTCTTTGGATGAACTCTCTACACTTCTGAACTCTTCCAAACCTGCTACCTGTCCTCTTGATCCTATTCCTACTCGTCTTCTAATCTCTATAGCTCCCTCCTTTCTGCCCTCGCTTCTCCATATCTTCAATCTCTCTCTCTCTCTACAGGCTCCTTCCCGTCGGACTTCAAACATGCTCTAATTTCCCCAATTCTGAAAAAACCTTCTCTTGACCCCTCCTCTTTGTCTAGCTATCGTCCGATTTCTCTTCTCCCCTTTCTTTCTAAGGTTTTGGAACGGGTTGTCTATTCACGCTGTCTTGAGTTTCTTGAAGCCAACTCCATTCTCGATCCCTTTCAGTCTGGTTTCCGCCCAAGGCATTCCACAGAGACAGCTCTCACTAAGATCTCGAATGACCTTTTACAGGCCAAGGCTAATGGCCTTTACTCTGTTCTCATTCTTCTCGATCTGTCTGCAGCCTTTGACACCGTTGATCACTGTCTTCTAGTTGACATACTCTCTGACCTTGGGTTCTCAGACTCTGTTCTCGACTGATTTAGATCTTACTTGTCTAGCAGATCTTTTGCAGTAGTTGCAGGGGGTCTGACTTCTTCTCCTGTTCCCTTATCTGTTGGAGTTCCCCAGGGCTCTGTTCTGGGTCCCCTTCTGTTTTCTCTCTACACACTGTCCTTAGGAAAACTCATCAGCTCTTTTGGTTTTTCCTACCATCTGTATGCCGATGACACCCAGCTGTATCTTTCTGCCCCTGACCTTTCTCCAAGCCTTGAACAGCAAGTCTCGTCTTGCCTTACAGCTGTCTCGCAGTGGATGCGCCATCGGTGTTTGAAGCTCAACATGTCCAAGACGGAGCTTCTTGTCTTTCCTCCTAAGCCCACCCTTCAACACTCCTTTTCTGTCTCTGTGGACATCATTTCTATTCAACCAGTCCAGCAAGCCCGCAGTCTTGGTTTTATCTTTGACTCTTCTCTGTCGTGTATCCCTCAGATCCAGACCACAGCCAAGGCTTGTAGATTCTTTTTGTACAATATTGCCAAAATCTGACCATATCTCTCCGCCTCTACTGCCAAGATCCTGGTCCATGTCCTAGTGATCTCACGACTTGATTACTGTAATGTCCTCCTGGCTGGGCTTCCTTTTTCTCACCTCCGTCCTTTAATCTCTGTCCAGCATTCAGCTGCACGCATTATCACTTCCACCCACCGCTCTGACCACATCTCTCCTGTGTTGGCATCCCTTCACTGGCTCCCTCTCCCTTTCCGCATTCAGTATAAGCTCCTGCTGTCGACATTCAAAGCCCTCCATGGACTGGCCCCTCCTTACTTATCAGACCTTCTTTCTCCTCACCTTCCCACCAGGGCCCTCCATTCTGGTAGTCAAGGGTTCCTGTCTCAGCCCAGGATTTCCTCTGCCCCATCCCGGATTCGCCCCTTTTCACTTGCTGCCCCTCACTCCTGGAACCTTCTTCCTCCACAAGCAAGAGCCATCACTTCTTTAACCAGCTTCAAAACGGAGTTGAAAACCATCCTATTCAGAGAAGCCTTCCCAGGCATCGCATAATTGTCGCTTACTATCTGATGTTCTGTTGTTGGCTGTTTATCAATCCATTTCCTGTATTGCTATGTACTGTATATGTATTATCCTACTTGTGAGTATGTATTTTCCCTGGATAATGATTAACCTTCCATTTTGAAGCCAAGCCCTCCCTTCAGTCCATCTGCCTTGGTCCAGGCCTCGGAGGTTGAGAGGAACTGCTGGACCTCTTACCCTTTTCCTCCACCACTCCCTTCTCCTTCTGTGTCATGTCTTTTTAGATTGTAAGCCTGAGGGCAGGGAACCGTCTAACTAAAAAGATTGCATGTACAGCGCTGTGTAAATTTACAGCGCTTCATAAATAAAGGTTAATAATAATAATAATAATAATAATAATAATAATAATAATAATAATAATATAGGAACCCAGGCTTTTTCATACAACATTGTGATAAATGGGAGTCCCTCCATTTATCAGAACCTTCTCCCCAGATAACAAAGGATTAAATGTGGGAGGAGATACAGATACATTTTAATGAGGTGTACAAACCCCTCATTAAATCTTGTCATCCTATGGCTTCCTCAGTAGGCAAGCTGGAATGAGGGACCTCATCAGTCAGTAGGCAATGGCTGCGGATTGGATGATGCCCTATGTTGCACCAAGATTCTAAGCACTATTGCCAATAAAGTGATGCCTATATTTTAGTCCACCAATGTGTATGTGCACGATTTATATTCCCCTCCAGATGAATAGGTCTGTGAATATAAATCAGGATGATGCAGGTTAGTTATAGACTACAACAATATAAATTAAAAGTGATCAACTGACAAATCAGAAAATATTTCTTGTCTCTCCAATAGCACCCTACTTCAGATTACAAATGCCAAGTACTGCTTTTTATTTGACAAGCATCTTATCTTCTGAAAATAAGCAACCTTAAAGCATTCTATGGCACTACCAGTCAAAAGACACACATGTCATACGCGGGCGCACTTTACGTGGCTTTCAGCATACGCTGAAAGCCGCATGGGGAGAAGGGATGGCGTGTTTCATAGGGATGAATGGGGCGTGTGCCTGTGGTGCATGTACACACCACCGCACCACAGCATAGACAATCCCCATTCATTTAAATAGGGCTTGAGTATAGGCAGTATTTGTTTTACGTGGGGGAGTCCAGAACGGATCCCCCATGTTAAGAAAGGGTGAACTGTATATCTCACTTTCCCACCTAGAAATATTAGATGCACCTGTGGCTATAGGAATATCTCATTTACTTATAGGACACAGGTCTGTGGTCAGCCTGGAAAGGACTGGATGCTCTTTGCCAAGATGACTGGAAACAGGGGAAGAATGATGCTTTCCGAAAATAGTGCAAACATCTATTTTTAAGAATTCACTTTTAAAAAATGAGAATGCAAATAAAATTTCACTAATAAGGAGAACTTGCTTTATCCCCAGAAGAAGATTTCACCTTGAATAATCAGCAGGAATATGCAAGAAGAGACATATATAGACTTCTTCATATTTATTCAGCCACCCCCTGAAAACTATGAATGGAATGCAAAATAATTAGTAAATATATCATGAAATCCAAAGATTGAAGGAAGGCTCCAAAAATCATCTTAGTAACATAAAGCAAACAAACAAAACATCACATCTTCCGTGAACGTGCAAGCGAAATGAAATGTAACAGCCCAATGTGGAACTGTGCCTACTTTGGGGATGGTGTTCTTTTTACTGTTTGATGTAACACCATCCTACTGAAACAGAACTAAAAATATACTGCAGTGTTTAGGAAAATAAGCTACAGAGCAAACAGAGGAGGAAAACACAAGAGGGGATTTACTGGGGATCCTCATTTCACAAAAAGACCATTCACTCTCCAGGTTTTTTCTAATGCCAATTCACTCCCTTCCCCTCCTTCTCTCCAAACACACTTCAATTGTTCTCACTTCTCAGCAATTTTGCTGGCTCTGTTTCATAGGTGCATGCGCCTATGAGTGAGAGCGTTTTGTGTCTAAGTGCGGAAACTGTTTACAAAAGTTATGGTAGCTCTTCTCAGCAACCCATCAAGAATTCCAGGAAATGGTCTCTGTTATTTTATTCTAGGTCAATGTCGGCTCATGACAGGCAGCAGAGCTGACACAGGACAGCTCGCTTAGCCTCACAATCCTGTAGTGAGGCCTCAATGGAAGAGGGGGAGAGAGCGAGAAAGAGCACGAATGAGCCACCAGTGGGAGGAGTGCCTTCCCAGCACTCTACCAACCACAGCACAAGGAATTATGATAAACACCACTCTGGAAACAAGATACAACAGTACATTGTGTTCTTCTTCAGAAAAACATCCAGACTTCGGCTCACTTCAAGTAAACAGTTAATCTTGTTTACCTTTTTTTAATTTGATGAAATGTTAACCGAACAATTCAATAGGCACATGAAATGAAGAGGGCTTTCCCTCCTACAGAGTTCAGCTCTTTTAAACCCAGAGCATCACATGGTCACAAATCAGTCCAACATGTAAGTTTCTGCATACGCTAAGTAGGGTTTTGTTGTCATTTTTTGCTTAAGCTGATTGAACATAGTGCCAAAATAATATGTCTTGCAGGCAGAATAAGCATTGGAATAAAGGATATTCCCTCTTAAAAAGTTAGCAACAGAAATATAAATGCATGATTAATTGCAGTGTTAGTAAGAAAACACTGTCAAAACAATAAAAATCACATCCCAATCCAAGACCCAAGGAGTTAGAACAAACAAAATAGATATTTTAATGACTACCTGTTTGTCTACTGTCAACAAACTTGCAACCATAACTGTCACAAATACAAATTAAAGAGGCCACTGAAACTATTCATTGAAATATATTTATTGTATAGTATGTGTATTCCTTACAGTATAACATCCTGATCTACCTGTAGTGGGGATCCTGTGGCACTACAGATAGTGATGGACTACACCACCCATCATCCCAACATGACTGGGGATGATGGGAGTTGGGATCTAACATCACCTGAAGGACACTTTCCCCCTCTCTTGGCTTAAGACAGCATACAGTGGGAAAGTATGCTAGATGTGCATAAACATTTAAACAATTCCAAATTTTTCATTGTTACTGAACATGAAACGTTAATTTTGTCTTTTGAAATAAACAAGTCTGTTCCCATTTTGTCCTTGGATATGCAGCTGAAGAATACGTACTTACAAAATGAGGTCAAATTGATTTTTGTGTGTGATGAAGCCACTTTGTACTTCTTTATTAGCTGGTGATGGCTCCTTTCCATGCTATGTAATTCCAGCTTTAGGAGAATGAGGAACACTAGACTAAAAGGAGGATTTTAAATAATCATAAGACATGATTAATTAGTTAGCTTAACAATTTTAAAAGTATTGATGAGCAGTTGTTTTAGAATTTTATCTCATGAGGTTTTGCATGATGCATTTTAAAAGTCAAATAAACTTATCAGTCCCAGAACATTTTAAAATATATTTACTAAATTTAAGCCTGCATTCTTGGTTTGATATTGAAACTCTTGACAACTATACTCTGACTTGGAGCCCTGGTGGTGCAGTGGTTAAATGCCTGTACTGCAGCCACTCACTCAATACCAGCCAAGGTCTCGGGTCGACTCAGCCTGGCATCCTTCCGTAGGTCGTTAAATGACTACCCAGCTTGTTGGGGGCCAGTAGCTTACTGCTTGGTTCATTGGTAAGCAGTATAGAAATATACTTGCTATTGCTAATAACTGTTAACGTTCAACTGCCCAAATGTTCTTGCACCTATGTTTTTTTTCCAGTTGTATGATCAAGATGAAAGTTACTACTTTCTGAAGTAGTACATATGTACAAATTCAACCCAAACAAATTAACCCACCCAAACATATTTCTTTCCTACATATGAGGTCATGCAAGTCCTTGAGTCAAAAATATATAGCTATGTATGTGCATATGTATGAATAAATAAATGTAACATCCACAATTATTATTGTATTATATAATATTAAGGGTTTCCCTCGTCTCTGTGTGTAGAAGCAGCACTCTCAATATATGTCAGGATGTCCTTAGCGCATTCTGCAAAGATATTTAAATAGCATGGTTACATTTCTTTGCGTTCCTGTGCCTGTAATGCATAAAAGTAGGTAGGCTAATGCAGTCTGAGGTTGTGTTTCAGGTTATTTGGCGTTATGTTTCAATGTGTTTTGAACACACTGAAGGACTTTCAAGCTTCCAAACACATACAGTAAAACATTAGCTAAGTGACATATACATATAAGCAGTGCAAGATAGCAGATGCTCTCACTGTAGTACGATTTCATCCAACTTGTACACATAGCTACCCCTTCCTTAAACACAAAAGACACAATTCTTCTGTGTATAGTTTATCAGCATGAAGGTCCCTGATGTATATCAAATATTTGATATATTAAGGTAGAAACAGAAAAAGGATGTGAGAAATCTGAACAGAAGGAGTTATTTGTCAACAAGGTAGTAGCAATTTGTTGGTCCTCAGTAGTACCAAGGCAAGCTGATAGGAAGAAAATGAACTCATTTGAAATGTGGCCCTGGAGAAAAGTTCTATGCATACCATGGGCTGCTAAAAAGTCAAGAGCAGTCCAATGCTTATCACATATAGGCTACACATGATTAGGCAATGCAGTTTTGTCCTCCGATTTATTTATTTGTTCATTTATGTGCCAGCTTTCTCCCAGAATGAGACCCAAGGCAGCTCACAAAAAGAAGCAGCTAAAACCTGAACAATAAAATTTCAAGTATAATTAAAATCACATTAAAACAACAGATTATGAACAGTACAAAAATTATTAAAAACACACAAAAGTTAAAATAGAGTACATCCCCTCCTCCCTGTTAAAAGGCTCTCAGCAAGTAGTTAGTCATTAAAAGCCTTCTTGAACAAAAAGTTATTTGCCTGCCAGCAAAAGGAAAGCAGGAACGGGGACAAGCCTAGACTCCTGAAGAAGGAAGTTTCACAGGGTGGGAGCAGCCATTGGGTAGGCTCTCTCTTTCTCTGAAGGAGCTTGGGATGGTGGTGGGACTGAAAGTCCCCTAGTGAGGATCTCAAGTCTCTGATGGGTTCATATAGGGTAGGGATGGGGACCTGTGGAAGACAAGGGGGTGACATTATTCCTCCAGCACTCCACAACCACCTCCATAAAAAAAGGGGAGTTGCACCTAAATCCCCTCTACAGTAGTTTGATCTACAGGAAAGGCGGTATATAAATAAAGCTTTTCTTATTATTTATTATTTCTAGTCACTTGTTATTCACTTTTATTTAAAAAAGAGGCATCCCTAGAGCCTAATTTGGTTCACGGGTCTCCCAAAAATTTGGTGGAAATGGCTCCCGTGCCCCCAGGTGGCATTTTGGGGCAAATTTTTTGGAAAAAATTCACAAAATATTTTTGACTTCTGGGGCCCCAAGGCACCTCTAAATATGGTGTAAATGACAGCCACCCCTCCCTAAAGATCCCTTGGAGGCCTTATGGAAAAGCTTTAAGCTCTGGGGGCCCACAATAACAGCCCTGGGCATATGGCCCATAGGCTGCACTTTGATCCATGGTACAGGGAGATGCAGTCTTTCCAAAATAATAAACTGAACTGTAATTCCAGGGATTTCTATGGGGGAGTGTTCTGAAATATATTTTAAAAAGGCAACATTGCACCAACTCAGTCAAATATTACTTTTAAAGAAAAACTACTTCTGCAAAACTATTTGTCGGTTGTGAAGCTTGCAGTGGTGGTTAAAATGTTTTTGAGAGGAGAAGATCACATTTCTGATCAAGGGTGTGGTAGTAAACAATACTCCACAGTTTGTTTTTAGGATGGTAATGGAGGACATTGCCAGACATAATTGGATTAGCAGTGTGATATAGGTAAAAGGTATCATGCTTCTTCACAAAGGCACATTGAAATAAAGCAGCAGTTGAGAATTCCCCTCTAAAAAGAGGGGAATTCTCTAAAATTCTGGCATGAACAGAATTTATTCCAACACTTTATCAAAATAGAAAATGGATGTAAAAATCCCCAGGCAAAATCCAACTGTTAATCTAAAATGGGGTAGACCCACTTAATCAAGAAATGTTACATAACTTTCGACTTAACAAGCCTTATGCATTCAGCAGGTCTACTCTAAAGGGGGCTAACACAACTGGATTGTGCCCTGTGTCTCACATATTATTTAATAAATAATATGAGAAAGAGCTTTAGGTAAAAAATCAATCAACGTACTGTAACTCAAATCAATGATGTTACTTTATGATCATTATTTTCTTCAGACAAATTCCTATCTTATATTTAAAGAAAGGAATACAGACATATATTGAAAGGACAGACAAATAAATAGAATGATACCTGGCCTTTTATGACTACAAGGAGATTTGGCCTCAAAAGGTGGTGTGTTTTCAGTCAGCCAGTCTTCTAGCTAGCGCAGAACACATGTACATATTTAATTTTTGGAAAATATCTTTGCATTTCCTAGGTGCAATTTTATGCAATAAGAATTTTATTTATTTTTAATGTTTTTGAAAAGAAAATGAGAGTCTTCACCTAAACTGCTGTCAACATACTGAAGAATGATAAAGTTAATCAACAGCAATCTCACACGTTTACAGGGCTTTTCATCACAATGACCTCAAAAGAGCCTGACAAACTATCTCTAGTATGGATCTTGGTCTACTTTTTTGCATCAGCCATATAATCAGCATTTCCCTGAAAGGAATGAGATTCCCTTTATCAGCACTGAAAAACAGGTCTGTTTAGTGCTAGCCAAAGGCTTAACACAAAAGCAAAGAATGCCATACCTAATCTAAATTACAGGGGGGACTGAGGGAGGCTGAAGGTAATCACACAAATTAGAATTGGACAAGGGCATTTTGTTAACATCATCAGTTAACTCATATCCAAACGGCATGAGTAATTTAGAATGAGCAGTTTGGACTTGGATGTTCCAGCTGCTCGGAATGAGAATACCATACTTTGAGGCAGTAGTAGAACAGCATGCTGGGACAATGGTTCAGTACTGTCTCTGGAAAATATCTCACTGTATGATGCCACTGCAGTTTATAATTAATTGATTTGGAATATGAATGTGTTGAACGCATGATAACACAGCAGCATGAAACTATGTTTCCATAAATTCTTCTTGTAAAGTCTAAGTATGAACGCTTAGAAGTCCAGGCATATAAAGTTAACATCTTGGTATATACGTGCACCAAAGTTTCTTTTAAAAAACAAACCAGTCTTAAATCCCTTACTCTCAATGAAATGCTTTTTAATTGCTATCAAACTACATGAAACAGATTAACTAATTTTGTAGGCTAATGTTAAAACAATTTTCTGGTTCTACAGAACCAATTTCTTTCTACTAGTTGCCTGATAGGAAAGTTCCTTAAGATCTAGAGCCAGCATAGTGTAAGAGAGTCAGTGTGGTGTAGTGGCTTAAGCACAGTACTACAACTCTGGAGACGAGGTTTCAAATCTTTGGTCAAGCATGGAAACCCACTGATTGACCTTGAGCAAGTCACACACTCTCAACCATGGCAAATCTCAGCTAAACAAATCTTGCCAAGAAAATGACTTGAAGGCACAAACAACAACAACAAAACTAATCAGACTTTTCTTTGCTGATTATCTTATCTAACTGGGCAAATTTTCCCTATTGTTTCTTGCAAACCTTTTTGGCGACTATAGGGATACAGTCATATTTAATACCCTCTCTTATTTCTATGCATACAGCTAGATGCTTATTGCTTCTTACTTGCTTTGTGTTAATTTTCCTAAATAGGGATGACACTACATCATGTAAAGCATAATACTGTTCCCAAGGGTATTCTATACCAGGAACACATTATGAGCTGAAAGTAGCCAAGCCACTGCTTGAAGTGGCAACAAGATTCTCCTTTTTCAGTAAAAAGCAAAAACAAAAACACCCCCCTCTCGGTCACCTTTTATTTCACCTATAAAATACAGTTGTCTCTCCAAGCCTGCAGATTTGAGATCCATGGATTTGGAAATCTGCGAAGGGGTGACCACCATTAATTCAATAGGCGCGTGCCTATGGCACACACCCTGCATGCACACGCCCCATTCAAGCCTATGGGGCTTGAATATGCGCACATTTTGGAACTCGTGGTGAGGTCCGGAACAGATCCCCTGCAAGTTCCAAGAGCCAACTGTACAGAATTCTTAAAATTCTCCCCACCCCAAGATTAATATACTGGAGAGGAATTCACTTCCCACTATCCTAAATCTATGGTTCTGGGGCAGGCCTAAATGCCAGAAAAGGAACAGTACGGGTCATATCTTTTATGGCATTCTGTGTGAGATACAGTTTCTTCAAAAGAGAATTAAAAGAGGAACACAGAATTCACTGTCCTTATCCAGTCCTTCCAAGATCTTCGGGGACTCAAAAGACAATGTGATCTTTAATCTCTTAGCAGAGATTGCAGATTAGAAACACAGGGCAGAGATATTTATAACAAAGGAATATGAACTAAGGAAAATCCTTCCTGCAGTAATGAACCTCTTTCAGACAGAAACTTCATTTAGGACGTGAACGTAAGAGCATGAGGGTCGGCATCATCTGGTGAAATAACTCATGGTGTCCTCCCAAAGCACACCATACAGAATCCTTAATAATGTTTTTTGTACTAGTGTTACTCATAAATCGTAATTCCCATATATCGCTGAATGCAATGGCAATAGTTGTGACAAACAACTAACAAAATTAAAATTATACCTTTAAATTACAATGTCATACACACCCTATAAATATATTTACATGTACATAGTTTCATGTGGTTAATTTTTAAAGAAAATTTAAAATAATAATTTTTATTTTTTAATTAAAAACCTGAAAATTTGAAAATGTAATTTTAAAAAAACCATAAGGCCTCACTTTTCTCCTCCCATTGAGCCTTGCCCCACATACACCATCTCTTCAGCATTTTTAAGGGAATCAGGTGAATGCCACAGTCTGTTTCTGCCAAAAGGTGGATATTTGGGGATCAGTGGTATCACCCCCGGGTGTCACCTGATGTGGTCCACACCCTCACCCCACTCTAGTAATGCCCCTGCATAAGAACAGGTTTCCCAAAGCGAGGGAGAAACAGCTCTCTTTCTCAGTAAACTGCTGAGAGTCAACTTGTTTGTTTAGAGGGGGTACTACAGTGTGACTGGGGGAGCCACCATTATGCCATGAAACTCACTGTGTGACCATATCACGCTTGGCCAGCCTCAGCTATTTCACAGGGTTGAGAGAACAGTGGGCAACAAAAGAGCTGTATCCATCACACTGTACCTACATGAGCCCCAGAAAGTTCAATGTGGCCTAAGAACAGCTGCCGGAATCACCCGGCAGCCGCGTTGCCGCCGGCAGGAGCGCCAGCGATGTGGGCCTCAGCGTGCCCCAGAATGCATTGCGGGGCAGCCGAGGCTCCTGATTGGCTGCGAGCGAGGCCGGAGATGGAACTTCCGGGGGTAGCCATTCTAGCCGGCCGGAGGGCTTCTCTATGGTCGCTCCTTCTGGTCCTGCAAGGCAGCTGATTAGTGCTGCCTTGGGGGGGAGGAGCGACCTAGCTTGACCCCACCCTGGACTTGGCCTATATAAGGCCGTGCTGCGCGGAGTCCGGGGCCTTTCGCGATCAGCTACCCACCCACCCACCCTTGGGTTGGTGTTACTGTCACAACCAGGGGCGGCAGCATAGGCCAGGACCTGGGGTGGATGGTCTCCAGGGCTGCGGAACACTGGAGAGGGAGTCCTTAGGGACCTGGGTACGCTGAGCGGTTGTGTATGGCCATTGCGAGGGCCATTATGTTTTACGCGGCCCAGGGACTAAGGGCTGGTGGAAATATGGACAATCGGCTGGTTTCTATCCGGTGGTCCATAGCCCCTTGGTCTTCCCGACGGCAGGCCTGGTGCAGGCCTTGGGTATCGAGCAACCGGGGGGGTTGGTTGATTTTGCCAGATCCTGACCTCATGCTATGGGCCAACCCTATGCTGTTTTATTGCTGCTTGCAATTAATAAAGTTGTGGCCTTTTCTCCAAAATATGCTTCTGTGATTATTGTGGCGGCACCCTACAAGACAACAGTCTGCACTTTGCCCACCCCTGATTTGTATTATAAATGTTCTATTAACATTTCATCCCTCAATATATCTTTATTATTACATTTTATAATCCCACAGTGAGTGTACAAATTTTTAAGAGGGACTTTTGAGTTCCAGTGTGAGATAAGCTTGGCCCACATAAGAAAAAAAAATGCATTGCTCATCTTACTGTGCACTGATGACATGGGAAATAATGCTTTAGACAACTGGAGTCTTAAAAGCTGCTTCAAATGCCATGGAAAGGATACCATTTGCTTTCTCTGAAGGTTAACCATTATAAACAGACATGTGGAATCCAGCATTGGCCAAAAACAAAAACACCCAATTTATGTGAATACTCCATATTTTCACACATGTCAGTGGTGTTTCAAATGCAACAGAAAATCATGTTTGACTCACAAGAGAAATATAGAGATCTTTTATCCATACCACTACATCCACAACTATCTCAAACATCCTTAACATTATACTCAAGAAGCTTTTCTTACTAATTGAATGGTCTCAAAGATAACAAAATCACAAGTACAGTATGAAAGTTGAATGCTTTGGATGCATTGACTGTTATTGTCAAGTAAGCATTAAAAGTATTGTCATAAATTATCATAGTTAACAAGAAAAATGGAAGATTAACACAAAATCAGCCACAAAGGCCATTTAAATCATATTGCATTTCTTCAGTAAGTTTTTAGAAGAACTCTAACCACCACCTTCATTACGAGCCCACACATTTAAAATATTCTAAATGATCTATTTAGCAATTAAAACTAAAGTCCTGTGTACACTACTCTTAGTGTTCAGCAGTTTATGCTGATTTAAATTATTAAATAGTATGTGCAGGAGTAATAATCAGAACCAAGTCTCTTATGAAACCATTTCAGGGCACAATTATTCTAGCTTTTCTGTTAGCATAAGCTTCTCAATGTCCATTCTACAACCTGGGAGCTTGTGCAGATGATATGACCAAGTCTCTTAAAAAGCCTGCCAGGCCTCCATGGTACCAAAGACAAAGCAATAAATAACAACTCCTTCCATCCCAAGTCAAGGGCAATACTCATAATGCCCAAGGCCAGTTAAATTGTTTTGGTATTTGGGAACCCACCAGTATTTCTTCTTCCATCTGAAGAGCATACAAAGAAAAATAAGTTAAATCAACAGCTTGAGGTATCTGCTTCACTCTGCCTAATGGTAAGGGCTGGCCCTGGGCCTAGGTGCACTTTGTATTATATCCTTCTTTAATTTTTAACAAACTCTGAACTTCAGAGTTAGTGGACTTTTATTCTCCAAGTTTATTCAGAACGTTTATGTATATCTGAAATATCCCGTGACATATCTGATAAATTTGTAATTAATTATTTCATTGTTTTGTTATTTTTTCAGTCCCACTTGTTGGTCCATGTCGAAACCACCGGTATTTTCAAAAGTCTTAGTCTCAGTTCTTATTTGATTAATATTTTTGTGTCCACAAACTTTCCATTTTAGCTGATCTCCAAGCACACTTGGAGCACACCTTTGTCAGGGCTTAATTACAGGTGTGGATGGAGGGTACACTTTACCAGTGGCTGAGATTGAGAGGGGGGAGAAGCAAGGGAGCTGAATTGGGCTGAAATGTACAGTCAGCCCTCAGTATCCATGGGGGAGCTGTTCTGGACCACCCATCCCATAGATAACAAAATTTGCAGATGCTTGAGTCCACATTGTCCCCAGTGGCAGTTTGGTCACGTGGCTGCACCATTAGAAACAATGGAACTTGAATGGTGGCACGTGCACATGGCCATGCTGCCATTAGGGACAGCCCCCATTGTCCCCAGTGAGGGCGCGTACATGCAGTCACACTGCCGTTAGAGACAATGGCACTTGTCCCTAATGGAGGTACAGTTGCATGCATGCACCACCATGGGGACAACGAGGGCTGTCCCTAATGGTGGAGCAGCTATCTGCACAAGCTGCCATTCAGGACATGGGCTTGCCATCTACTGATGGTTGAATCCACAGATGGCAAGTCTAGAGGACAGACTGTATAAAGAAAAATAAAAAAATGAGGGTCAATATATTGTACACCATATCTGGATATGTTTACAGAAATGTAATTCCCTGCATATATTTGCCTATTTTCTAGAGTCTATCATAACTGATGTTCTGTCCAGACCCTGAGATCCATAAGAGAGGCCCTTCTCTCAGACCCACCACCTTCACAGCTATGGTTAGTGTGGACATGAGAGAGAGTCTTCTTAGAATTTTGAATGCCTCCCTTAGGGAAGCTAGTGTGGACCCTATATTGTCCTTCTATCAGTAGGCAAGGATATTTTTATCCAGACAGGCTTTTAGAACTGAAGGCTTTTCTTTTTTTTTAAAAAAAAAGGCCTACAAGTGCTATACTGTTTTAAACTGTATTAATTTTTTAAAAATTTTTTAGAGTGTATGTTTTTAATATGGTTAATATTTCAATTTGTTTTGATGCTGACTTTTTGTATGTTTTAATTGTAATTTTTTTTAAATGTGTAAACCAAATGTGTGAGTCCTAGTCTTGAAGCGGAAAGCAAGATATAAATAAAGTTGCTGCTGGTGCTGCTTTTATTATTACTCTATCAGAAAAAAAAATGTTCTTATCTAACAATGATTTGCTGGTTCAGGTTCATCCCAGAACTGAGAAAATGCACCTAAATGGAAAGGGAGCTTTGTGCTGTGATATGCTACCTGAAGATCCATCCCAAAATTCCTTGAGCAAAGATAGGAAGAAAATAGTAGAAGAAACAAAGGACCATAATAATCAGGAACAGTTGACAATATTGCTGATAGAATTTATATGTGATGAAGTCTCTAGTTCAGACAAGCAAATACGAACGCTGTAATTTATTTCCAAGAAAATGTATGTAATGTAAGAACAACAAACAGACAAGAACATAACTAAACAAAGAGAACTAAAATAAGCTAAAGGACACCAATCCATCATTCAGTTCTGTTAGAGGAAGGATAGATCTAAGTATTTTGTCCATTACTTGTGAACCTGGAAAATAAAGGATCTGGGAGAGAAAATTAATTAAAATTATTTTTTTTAAAAAAAGGGGGTTTAAAATGCATGTGTTCCTTTATACTTAGGTCCATAGAAAATTAAACTGACAAAAACATACATGATAATATAAATATTAGTACAAATGAAAGCGTTCCAAAATAATCAGCAAGTTTAAATCCCTGATTCTCAGGCTGGATAATTATGTTAAGCTAAAATACCCATCCTCAAGAAATGATAAAAATGCCCAAATATATGTCAGTTCTTAGAAACGTAGCTAATATAACTCAGAATTCAAAACACATAAAACTGAGGTGGGGATCATGGTATGTGTGTGGGAGGTGACCTGTATTTCAAGGTTGTATTTGGCCCCATAAAATGATGCTTGAGCCCTTCCCAGTTCTAATGCTCACTAGCACAAAGCAATATTCACATTCTCCCCTTTTTTTCATAAAAATGACTTGGTCACATAATTCAGCCCAAAAGGAGCCAAAACCCAAATATAGGAATAAACACATTTGCTAAAAACACCACACAGTTGGCATTAAGTGCAAAGGGACAGCAGGCTAGGGCTAAAAGCAAAATGAAGCTGTAGGTTTTATCACACAATATATGAAGCTGGGTCGCCTTTTAAATAAAGGAAATGGAAAATGAAGAAAGAGCAGCTCTTCAGATAGCATGGGAATGTACGATTAGAAATCAAAACAGCGTTACCCTAACTTCATACATTTCCCTCCAAATGTTTCATATCAAGTGTGTGTCTTATCCCTTGATACAGGGATATATGTTGATAAATTGTATTCCTTTCTCTTGTTTAGTAGCTTAACAAGATCTATGTAAATTACATGTGGCTGTTTTGGCAATTTTGTTTTGCCAATTCTTTCTATTGAAAGTATGAAAAGCAATTAAAAAACCCGCTGATTGGATTGTAAGCCATGGGCTGGTTTACTTTATCCATTTTATTGTTTGTATGTACAGCGCTGTGTAAATCTACAGCACTATATAAATAAAGTATAATACAGGTAATAATAATACAAGATTGTACGTTAAAGTATTACCTCAAATCATTGTCAAAGGCATTATTTCATTATCAAAAGGCAGAGCAAATCCATCAGGAAAGAAACCAACAGGAAGATTAAAAAAGTTACCTTAACTTCCAAAAACTGAAGATCCCAATGTTAAATAAAATATATTTATCTCAAAACTATTCCAGTCAGCAACATGAAGTAAAAAGTTGGAAACAAATATAAGCTCAAAAGAACAAAACTTTTCATAGTTTTTCTCTCTCACTATGTGTAAATATGGAACATTTGTGAATTTATTAACAGAAGACCAGGGAACTAAGCTTAGCCATAAGCAATATTTTCCAAATGTTTGTGCTACTAAAATAGAAAACAAGAGTTTTCTTTCAAGACAGCAGCTGTGAGTTTTATTTTATAGTGGATATTTCAATATGCAAAAAATAGTGTGCCAAAACTATTCTGTTCAAGAGACATGACAACCTACAAGATGATAAGCTTCAAATCAAAAACGATTGGAGGTTGTGATATGACTGAATGTAATAGCTCCTAGGTACCCACAACATTCTGAAGAATACATAAAATCTTCATTTAATTTCAAATCAGTTTGGTGCACTTAGTGACCACTGATATTAAAGTTGTTGGAATAAAAAAACAAAGCAAAGCAAACAAAAATAATTATTATTGCGTCAACTTCTGATGTTATAGCAAACGTTAGGCTAATATAACT
This sequence comes from Sceloporus undulatus, assembly GCF_019175285.1. Lineage (NCBI taxonomy): Eukaryota > Metazoa > Chordata > Lepidosauria > Squamata > Phrynosomatidae > Sceloporus > Sceloporus undulatus. The sequence goes on along the minus strand of NC_056525.1, from coordinate 195,260,245 downwards.
ACCATATTGCTCCTTTTGTTGTTGTGTAAAACAATAACACTCACTTTCATACTATATAGTATTCAAATGGATGAGAACATGGAAGAAAGGGGAAGGAATCAATTACTCTGCTGAATTTTAAGGACAAGGAATGATGTAATGTAGAGAGATCATTGACATCTTTCCAGATCCCAAACAAGGCCAAAATATGCATTTTGATGGTATATATGAATCCCATTGTAAATCTGTCCTTTCCTTCAGAAAGGCACCACTGATCTAAATCTGAAGGGCAATAAGGAGGACAAGGAGTTTAGGCTTTCCATCATGCATCATTTTCTTCCTGAACACATATGCATACACACACACTACTTGGTACCGCAGACTTATAACAAAAACAGAGAAGCTGTGTTCTATCCATCTACAGCCTAAGACCACTGGAAAACACCTATTTAATTACAGTTATGAAGTAGCAACAAAAATAATTTCATGGGTTTGGGTCACCACAACATGAGGAACTGTATTAAAGGGTCGCGGCATTAGGAAGGTTGGGAACCACTGATCTACAAGATATCAGAACGACATCTAGTTCAAATGGGCACATTTACATGCCAAAATCAAATTCTGTCTTCTGTCAAAATGTCACTCTATGGTTAATTTTACACCTTACTTTCACGTTTGACAACATTTCACACTGCATTCAAAAAACCTCAGAAATGTACTGTATGTCATGTTCATGTACATATTCAGTTATATGCTCCTCAGAGCCAAACTTACCCAAATAAATGGCTGCCACCAGAAGAAAACACTGGTTGGCAGAAATTACATTTCCTCAGCTTCAATTATTTATTCTAGTGACAGTTCCTCATGACCTGTTTTATATATATTCCACATTTTACTAAATTTTTAAGGCTACTTCACAGGTCAGGTAAACTGTGAGCAGCTCCTCAGAAGGACAGTAAACCTGCCTAAACATTGCAAAGCTCTCTTTACACAAATAAGGAGATGAGGTGTTAAAATCCCATACATATATATAAGAAAAAGATAAATTATTGATCAGTCATTTAATCTACTACTATTTGATTGCAATCATTTACAGACAATATTTTACAATGTTCTACTAAGTCATGACGGTTATTAGACAAATAGCCTGTTACTTAAGGGCTCCAAATTGAAGATGTAGCTGTACAAAAAAGCACAAGAATAAGATACAGAAAGTTTCACATCCCATCCAACTGTCTCTAGGGGCCCCAGTAAAAATGGATGGGGAAAATCACACTTGTGCCTGAAACTGAGACTGTGATACTCAGTGACAAGCATATAAAAAGATGGCCTGATATATTCATATACTAGGATTCACACACTTCCCATGGTTATTTATTTGATTATCAGTCTCCTACAAATTAAGAACAGGAGCTAATGTTGAGGGTTTTACTGAAATAACACATATCTGTGGATTAGGTTGTATGCAAGGCTTGAAAAATGTTTTCTTAAAAAATTACAACTTACTGAGTCCCTGAGACATAGGGTCAGTGGTCTCAAAATCTCAAACAAAAATTAAAACTAAAATTGTTGATCTACTGCACAAACCTCCCCCCCCCCCCGCCAATTTGAGTCCACTACTCTATTCTTGTTACCTGAAATATATACAGTACATGCATAGTCTTTTCTGTGTCTGAGACTGGTAGATTTGTCTCAAATAATACAGTATAGCTATCTAAGGATTTTTAAAGGGATTCTTACTGCTGCATAGGAATAGGAACAGGAGATCCAGCATGATGTAGTAGGTTGCGTTTTGGACTATGACCAGGATGTGTGGTCATAGGTTCAATTTCCCGCTCAAGCATAAAAACCCACTGGGTAACCTTGGACAAGCCGCACTCTCTCAGCCTCAGAGGATGGAAATGGCAAACCCACTCTGAAGAAACTTGTCAAGAAAACCCCATGATAGAGGAGTTGCCATAAGTCAAAAATGACTTGGAGGCACACAACAACAACAATCTCCTCTCCTGATTAAAAACAATGCCACAAGTCTTGCCATCTATGCTTCAGAAAATGTCTATGTGGTTGCAGAAGCAACCCAACCTCTTAAATTTACAACAGATGCATACTGTTCCAATATATTAATCTATGACGAGTCAAAGACGTTTCTGTAAACTAGTGATACGATGACTAAGAACTCTGTTTCCATCAGAAGCCCTTAATCCTACGTAAGAAGTCTGCACGCTAATAGATGTCACAGACAAATGTTAACTGGCTACAGCTGGCTCCCAGCTATAAAAAGAATTAATGAAAACACAAATACTAATGTTTGCCTCCCCCACTCTTCACCCTCTTAGCCCCTACGTCAAGGCTGTGCAAAGGCATCACTTTCCAAGTGCTCTGTGTGAATGAACTCCCTGCTCTGAACTAGCTTGGGCTGGTTCCCTGAAGTTTGTTTACTGAACAGCATGTGCAGAGACAAACTGATCATGGGGGAAATAGGGGGAGAAAGAAATCACATGATCCCTTGGCTCCGGCACTTGCTATTACTGAGAGCTTTGAAATGTGTGCTTTTCTACAGGAAATAAGACGAGAAAATAGGGATGTTCTAATAATGAATCAAAGACAAAAAGGAGTTGATCTGTGTTAACGCCAAGGATCACAAGATATTATATTTGAGTAAATGTAGAAAATTCCTGAGTTTAATGCATTTGAGACTGAGAGAGCAGAACACTGTGTTTATTTTTTAACTACTATCTCCTATCATCATAAATCGTTTATTTTATCAAAAGTATCATAGGTGTGTCTAGAAACTGGAGTAGCTTTATAATTCAACCTTTAAGACTAACATTTAGACACAGACTCATATGAAAATGTGTATATTTCCTTTATTTTAGAACTAAATTGCACCTTCATCCAGACCTGGATCCCTTAGAAGTGTGCATAAAATTTTAATGTTACAATTACCTTAGTAATGTTTGCTATATATTACTAATACTGTTGAATTTGTAGACCCTACACCACTTGAAGAGTAAATATTAAATGATGGTATACAAAGTGTAAAACTAATGAAATTAAATCCACTTTAATCTATTTCTACATAATGGGTTATGGAATGACTTTTCTAATAATATATACAATAATATATAATTTAACTTTTGTACAACAATATTCTGTATAGCTATACAGCTGCACAACTAATAGTGTTGAGTACTCTCAATCCATAAAATGGGGCTACACAGATTAGAATCTAGTGTTTAGGGATCAGCACACTCCTTCCCAAGAGTCTCACCCCTCTCCATCATGTCCCTGTCCTCAATCTTATCTATAGTTAAGGCTTACACTGGCATCAGTGCTTCAGGAGATACACAGTGAAACAGGATTTTGAAACTGGGTTCATTTAACCTTTTCAATAGAGATCATGATTCACATTAATAAAGAAGCTAATGTCACTTATAATCATAGTTCAAGTGGTCCCATAGACATTTTCACCAAGAAAGTAAAAGATTGAGTGAGGAAACCAACCAACCACAATCTCTCAGGATGAGAGGTTGATTTAATATCTGGAGAGGTTTTCTGGTGTGGACACAGAAAAGTGCCTTCTTGGTGGCTGTTCCAAGGCTGTGGAAGTTTCTCCTACAGAAGCCTTTACTGTTATTCATCTGTGATTTTTAAAAGTGATTTTGCATGATCGTTTTAACTGTACTTTGTTTTAAACCAGAGCCGGGAAGTATGTCTGGCAGGTTGCATGCAGTACCCAAGGTTTTTTTGGGGTTTTTTTTTTGGGGGGGGGGATTCTCCGTATCCCAAATCTTTTTTTGGGGGGGGGGGCCCTTAACAACCTTGGAGATGCCGGGGGGAATTTTTTCCCTGGGGTTTTTTGGGGGGGAGGCTATTTTGGAACCAAGAAAGGACTTTTTCAAAAGGAAGTAACCAGAAACTAATTTCCAGGACACTTCCTGTTAGAAGAAAACAATCAGGAGATTATTAGGTTTACACCATGAATAATCAAGAGGCTAACCCGAAAAGCCAGGACGTTATATGGTTTTCAGGTTGAATTGCTTGAAAAATTGCTTGGAAATCAAGGAAACATTTAAAAAAAACAACAAATAGAGCTTGTGGCCTTCAAGGACCCCAAAGTGAAATCCAGAGGCTGCTTATAGTCCACTTGGACACAGTGATACACATGAAAACGGATCCCAACTCTGTCTGAAGAGAGGGAAGGAATGGCATCATCATTTTCTGATCTCAAATCACTGTTCTTGAACTGAACAAGTTTGAGTCATGTAGTAGAATCAGAATTTACTGCAAACAGTGGCATCTGTTCTCAGATATGCTAGACACAGAACATTGCAAATATAATTTAAAATAGGTATTTAAACAGCTTAAGTACACAGGTGGAGTTACCCCGTCTTACTTCTGCACTAAACTGAAAAAATATTCTACCCTTATCCTTGGTCAGTGATTGGAGATAAGCACAATATTTGAGGCGAAAAAGGTAAAGCCTGTTGAAGAATCTCAAAGGCCCCATCTGGTCTATGGATCAATGGCTCCCTTCCTTATTCTAGGAACTGAACCATTCTTTTTACAGAACAATAGGAAGGCACTTAAGCTTCCCCTTATACTTGCAGCCCCCATTGTGGACCATATAGTTAGGCAAGTGCCACTGTTCCTTTGTCACAAATTTTGTACTTCAGTGCATTCCAGAGAGTGGCATTCACTTGGGAAACATCCATGTCATTTGCCCAACTCATATAGTTTCTCAATTTTTAGACATTTCTAGGACAGGGCAGAGAAAGCTTTAGCAATGGAGGTACCTCACCCTTAAAATATAGATCAAGCCTAGCAGAAAACAACAGAAATGACTTCAGGAAAGCATAGATTATTTTATTTTTAGCAGTTTACTAGCAGATGAAGCACAGTAATCTCTGGTCTTAAACAGTAGTTATATTGTAACATCTTATTCTTCAAGATGAATCAACAGTTTCAAGTTGCTATGTATTGTTTGGAGACAGAAATAAGTGTATATGTGATCTTTAATTAAATATGAAGTTCTGCACACACACATACCCCACTTACCCATGTGTGGTTCTGCTTGATCTAGTCTAAGAAGCCCCTTTCTTCTCCCTTTACCCTCAAGAGATTTCCAGGCCCTGCATACTTCAAAGCTGGAATTCAGTGAGGGCAAACTGCTGAACAGGATGCTGACCAAACCAATTTGGTGCATGCACATTGGCATGTGTAGATTTTACTTTGCTCGATCAAAGCCTTGGACTATAAAAATACAACATCAAGCATGACTCATATCTGAACTGAATGCCAGCTTTTGGGTGCTACCAGAGAATCTGGAGTAGATGAAAATAAGACTCTGAAATATGGATCTACCAGGAAATCTGGAACAAGTAAAAATAAGACTCTGAAATGTTGATCTATCAGGCAATCTGGAGTAGATGAAAATAAGACTGCAATATGGATGTAAGCACAGAAAGGAAGCCATTTATTTCATGAACCCTAAATTTTTCATTTTCATGAAGTATATAGGCCAAAATACAAGTTATAATGCCATAGAAATAGAGTTAAGTGCAAAAAATATTCTATTTGGCTAGTTGCCAAGACCTAAAACTACACTTGCAAAAATGGAGCCTGTTTGCTAAGCTGGCTAATGCTCATGAATCAAAGCATGGGAAACCAGTAAGTACTTCAAAATATGTGCATATGAATATATTTAAACTGGGAGGAAACTTCTTTGTTGATATAAAAGCTATCTTGGACTCGTATACTTGCTTTGACATGACAAATACATAAATGTAATGTTAATCACACATGGTTCACATAAACTGTTATCATAGATTCTTTTTTTTTAAGCTATTAGAATTATTAGTACACATTTACTCACAACTTCTCTGCATGCAGGCAAGTTTTACACAGAAGCTTGTGCTTTTGACTATCTTCTGCAGTGTTTGGTTATAATTCCAGAAGGCATAATACAAATAAGTATGTATCTGGATGAGCCTCCAAGCCATCTTTTGACTTATAGAGACCCCGTTAATTTCAGGGTTTTCTTAGGCAAGGAATGTTCAGAGGTGGTTTTGCCAGTTCCTTCCTATAGTTAATGTACATTATATAGTGGTTTAGCTCCAGACTGTGCCCCCTGAAAACAGGACTCCTTCCATCTGCAGAATGATTTTGATCAAGTTGAATAATTAAATCATCTGAATTGGGCAAGGCACATTTTCAGTCATTTCACTTCCTCCTTTCAGCACACTCACATCCACATACCCTGTAGCTGCCCCTGTCTTGCAAACATGTGCTCCAAATGTTTGGGAGGTGGCAGTGGGAAGAGGAAAGCCAGTGAAGATGACCCTTGGCCCCTTTTTTCAAGTGGTAGCTCTCTGAGTGCCACTCCATTTACAGAATTCTGGCACTGGTGGAAGCAAACTATTAATTTCACATAACACAACTTATGCCTTAGTATTAATGAAGCATATTTAAGAATCCAATGGAACACTCCCATATAAAGATAGGAGTTAGAGTACAGTATTTTAATCTGTCAATCAAAATGAACACCTTGAAGAATTTATTATGGAGTTCATATCTGTTAAAAGTGTTGAAGTACACTATTTTTTTAAAGCCACATCCAGGAAATGGAGAAATAAAATTATAAAAAATTTAAATTAACATAAAATGAATTCTCACTGCCTCTTAAAAGTTTAGAAAAGGATAAAATGTGCATACATTAAAAACTATGTTGTGGTCATTGTTAATGTTATAGAACTGTTATAGAGCAAAAAACAAAGAAATTCATAGTACAGTTCCATCAAAACCATTATTTTCAGTGAACCAGTTTACTTCCATACGGAGTACACTGGGCTGACCAGAACTGAATTAAAAACAGATGCCTACTATCTATGTGGCAAGATGAAGTCAAGACTGAAAACTTTGCTGGGAAACTGCCACCTTTCGTGTTTGTATTCACCAAATAAGTCATTCAAACTGATCTTCCAGAAGGTCTGAGCAACTCACAATGGGCATTCAGACTACTATCCAGACAATGTCATGTGCTATCACTCTAACAACATGATCCACTCTGAAACCATTCCTTGCTCTTTGAATACACTGGATGAGACTTTCTCCAACTAGTAGTCTATCTGGACTGGATTTCCTTATGGGTCAAAAATACCTGTGCCACAATTACTGCATAAAACATGAATCCAAGATAATGTGTAAACATGCACTTTCATATAATTTAAGAAAAACCCCATTACGGATGAATCATACAACAATTAAGGTCTGCAAAAAAATAACCTGAGTCAATTAAGAGTAAGACTTTTTTCATCATTTTGTGCCAATAATCTGATTTTGTGCCAAATATTGATCTAACTAGGGCACAATGAACATTCTTAAAATATTGGCTGTCCCCCCCTCCCAATGCCAGCATCTCCATTAGTCATTTAACATATCCAAAAATCGTAATTAGCCATGTTCTGCCTGTACCTACATTCTGCCATATGTTTTCAGTTTCTATGAAAGGAAATGATGGCGGGTTACAGACCGCCCTTTGGGGCGGGCTCCACCCGCCCCTTTACCCAGGGTATCGGGCCTTAGCGTCCAGAGAAGCAGCAAAAGGCCCTTCCCTGCAGCCTGGAAAGGGGTGTCCTTGGGGCTTCAAGCCCCAAGGACACCCTGGGCGGCGGGGGAGGAGGAGAAAGGGGCCGCTTTGCCCCTTTCTCCTTTGGTTCCCTGGGCGCAGACGTGTGAGGTCTCGCCCAGCGGACCAAACCAGGAAGGGACTCCGAAACGGATCCCTTCCTGCTCCGCGCTAAGGGCGCACTAAACGCCCCGGCACAGAGCGAGGACGTCACGTCCGTGCCGCCCCGTTAGAGGCGGCGTGGTCGTGACGTCGTCATGGCGGCGGCCGTGTGGAATGGCGCCGCCATTTTGTGCACCAGAGCGCGCATAGGGTTAGAGGGGTGGGGAAGCACGCCCCTTTCTAACCCTAGTACGCGCTCTGCGCATACTTTCTGGCCCTTTTGTAACGGGCCGATAAGACTGTTCTAAATGGTATATGAAGCTTTTATAAATTTGAATAGATGCACGAAGATTTTCATAGATTTCAGTCATCCAGGCTGACTGAACAGTTAAATCTGTCTTATCTATTTAACTGAACTGTGCGTAAGCACATTCAACTACTGAAAATGCCTAGAGATATCATCTTCAAGGTCCAGTGCTTAAATGTTGCAATTATATAACAAATAAGAAATTATGTCAAACTTTTGGTGAAAGGTAAGAAACTGCATACAAATAGATTTCTCTTTCATACATGATATAAATATTCACAATCAAAGTCAAAAAGGGGAAATTCCGTATGTTTTATACAGCCATCTTAAAATATTTGGCATGCAACAGATGCTGGAAATATACTATACATTACTGAAACTACTGACTAATACTAGTATTGCACATACAGGATTGTGGCTCCAGGGCTGGAAAGTTACCTCTATGAGTCTCCTATGACAGGCTTTTTACATTATTACTTCTAGATAACTCACAGCCGGGGGGGGGGGGTGGTATTCTGTTCCATTCTTACCATAGTTTATAATAAAACAATGGTTAAGAGGCAAATATTAAAAGAATATAATTTATATATTCGTTTAGAGCACCACACACATTTTATCTTTAAAAAGTTAAGGTGTGGGGATTACCTGCAATCACACAAGGAGTGCTTTCAAAAAGGAAGAGATTGTGGATTTTAGGGAACAGCTATACAATGCTACGGGCAGAACAGGTGGAAGGGAGAAATAACCTTACCTGGAGAGGGGCCTACACTAGAGTGTTAGTTTGCAAAATGTTCTCCAGAGCTACTTGAATGGGCCCCCCACTATCTGGATACCCTTTGTGACAGTTCTCCAGGCTGAAAATGCTGCTGATGAACTCCGTGAGTAAATGGAAAAACAATACAGGACTTGATCCTGCATGAGCATGACAACCTACTATGTTTGTACAGTGCGCCCGCGCCATACGCGGGCGCACATACGCGGCTTGAGCATACGCGCTCAAGCCGCGGGGCGGAAGGGGCAGCAGTCCCATTCATTTGAATGGGCGTGCGCACCTGTTGCGCCCGCGCGCCGCCGCCGCTGTGCACCGCGCCCAAGCCCCATTGTTTCCAATGGGGCTCGAGCATAGGCGGAATTCGCCTTACGTGGCGGGATCCGGAACGGATCCCCCGCGTAAGGCGAGGACCGACTGTAATGTAATACAGAGGTGGATGGGGAGGGGAATCTCACTCAGCTTTTCCAGTTTTTTCGTGCAACTGTAACAAGAACTGGGGTGGGGAGGAAATGCAGATATTTCTATTATATCTATATATGGGAGATTATCGCACTGGGTTCTGAGAACGTTCTCATCACGTGATGAGAACGGAACGCATTTGAGTATACGCACGATATGTGTTCCAATCGGGTTCTCAGCTATTAAATGTGTTCCAATGTGTTCCAGGAGGTACAGATTTGAATGTGTTCCCAGCGAGCTGAAACGTGATGAAAACTTCCAACAGAAGTGTGTGCGGTATTCTTATCCGTTCTCAAATCCGTTCCCTCATTCCTCCGTCTCCTGATTGGCTGAAAGAATGACAGCAGGGAGGCAGGGAGACAGGGAGGCGAGCGACTGCAGTGGGGAAGGTGTTGTGGTGTGTTGTGTGAGAGAGAGAGAGGGAGGGAGGGAGGGAGAGAGAGGGGGGGAAGAAGGAGGGAGGGAAGGAAGGAAAAAGGGAGGAAAGGTGGGACAAGGAAGAGAAGAGGAAGGAAGCGAGGAAAGAGAGAGAAAGAGAGAGGGAAAGAGGGACCAGAGCAGGACAAGAGGAGGAGAGGGTCTGGCTGCTTCTGGGGGGGGGGCCTCTAGTGTCATGTCCATGGGGCTCCTGTGCTGTCACAATGCAGGAGGCAGGGATGCCCGGACCTTCTCCTCCTTCAATCCAGGAGGGAACCCACAAAAGCTCCTCTGTTTGGAGCACCACACAAAAGCAAGCAAACAACTCCCAGAATTCCATAGCAAAGAGCCAGACAAGAGTTAAGCGGGGGGGGAAGCTCACAACCTGAGGCCACATTACATGCACACACACAGGAGCAAAAGGGTGTCAAGCTGCCAAAAAGGGGAAATGGGATGACAGCAGAGGACTTTTCCTTTCTAACCGTTTTAAAGGCTGCAATGGCTGCTGGGGCTCTGCCCTTGGTCCCGTCCCTCCCTTTCCCCTCCGCTTGAAGGACCTCTGTGGAGCTCCCTTAAAGCCCAGGCTGCCAAGGAGGGGACTCTGCCCTTGGCCCATCAAGTTACATAGGTTTATCCTATTTTCTTCAAACATATGCCACATATGAAGCCCCAATGTTTTATAGGGGCGCTTGCCTTCTTCCCTCCAAGAAAATCCTCGGACTCCCTTCGGAGGAGCAAGTGGGGGGGGGGGGCGTTGCCTTCCTTCCCTCCCAAGAGAATCTTCGTAGGGAAGACTTCTCAGTGAGGCTGAGAAGCACTCTCCGGCCAGAGTCCCTAGGCTTACTGAAATCCCCCACCTCCCTTCCCCATAGAAATCAATCCAAAACTGAGTTTAAAAGGAGCAGAGGCGAGCCCTTTGGGTCTGCATCTGGGAGAGATTTTAACCTCCGTTTTTGGATTGATTCCTATGGGGAAAGAGGGAAGAGAGAGAGATGGCAGACATCCCCATAGCCAAGCATCCTCTGCCTCCCCAGAGGAAGACCCATGGGCTCTCTGCTCTTTTAAACTCCGTTTTTGGATTGATTCCTATGGGGAAAGAGGGAAGAGAGAGAGAAGACAGGACATCCCTATAGCAGCATCCTCTGCCTCCCCAGAGGAAGACCCATAGGGCTCACTGCTCTTTTTAAACTCGTTTTTGATTGATTCCTATGGGGAAGAGGGAGAGAGAGAGATGGCAAGACATCCCCATTGCCAAGCATCCTCTGCCTCCCCAGAGGAAGACCCATAGGGCTCACTGCTCTTTTTAAACTCCGTTTTTGGATTGATTCCTATGGGGAAAGAGGGAAGAGAGATGAGAGACAGGACATCCCCATAGCCAAGCATCCTCTGCCTCCCCAGAGGAAGACCCTAGGGCTCTCTGCTTTTTTAAACTCCGTTTTTGGATTGATTCCTATGGGGAAAAGAGGGAAGAGAGGAGGATGGCAGGACATCCCATAGCCAAGCATCCTCTGCGTCCCCAGAGGAAGACCCATAGGGCTCACTGCTCTTTTTAACCTCGTTTTTGGATTGATTCCTATGGGGAAGGGAGGTGAGGATTTCCGTAAGCCAAGCCTCCCTTTTCCCTCTTTCCTGGGAGCAGCGCCTCTCCCAAGCCGTCCAACCCTGAGTGGCGACGTCATCAGAACACAGCCCACAACACGTAATACAGCAACCGTTCTGAGAACGGTTTCAAGAAAAAGAATCACAGTGCGGTAAACTGCCGTTCTGATCACGTTCTGATCACGTTTTGATTACTAATGTGGTAATATCCATTCCAGGACGTTCTCATCACGTGATGATACGGAACGTTCTCAGAACGCAGGTGCTAATCTCCATAGTCTCTCTCAGTATATAGTAAATCTCTCCCTCCCCCCTCCCCCCCCATATAACTTTGCTTTTTTTTAATGGTTATGTTTTAATGTTTTTTTAATTCAATAGAATTAATTGCATAAATTAAAATTTTTCTACATATACTTTATATCTATACGTATTTCTACTATATTCTTTTATTTTGTAAGCTTTTTGAGTTGCAGTCTTATGGGAAAAGCTCAGTACAGTATAAACAAACAGAATACAAAGTGATATATAACACATACATGATCCCGATAATTGTTACTAGAGTCCTTTACAATTGTTAGCTTATTCATCCTGATATAGCATGAGGGACTCTGTGGAGTAACTTAGTGCCAGACCTTGGAGAGGTGACACTCCAGACCCAAGGTGCAAATCTCCAGGAGTTTGCTGTGAACCGACAAAAACAAGTATATGCTCCAAGAGAGGCATGCGTTAACAGATAAGAAATTAAGAAATCATCAAACAGAAGGGCTAGAAGAAAATGCATAGACAAAAGTAGCAAGGAATCAGGATCCAAGTCAAGATTAAAGGATCAGGGACCAAAAGCAGGCAAGTAGTCAGAGCCAACCAGTGGTCAGATTCAACATGGCATCAGGAATGGGACCAGTATTAGCACACTAGAAAACAACTACTGAGACTCAGCAGCAAGCTCTGACGCTAAGCTTTTGTAAGGGTCACAGGACAAGGTTGTCCTTGGGGTAATCACTCGAGGGAAGCTTGAACCTTAGTTTGTTAACCTTGTCCAGAAACTCCATTTATAAACTTTTAATAGAACCAAATATCAGTGAAGAAGGTAAGCTTCTAAAACCTGACTACAGAGGAGCTGATTCAAGACTACCATCCCTTTAAAATGAAAGACTGCTGGAAGGATGTAAGATGTCAAAGCTTAAAATTTATTTTGTTGCTATGTCATTTCAAGTCATTTCTGACTTTGGGGGCCCTAAGGTAAACCTATCACAGGGTTTTCTTGGGCTGAGATGTATGACTCCCCCAAGGTCAACCAGTGAGTTTCCATGGTTGAGTGGGAACTGAACCCTAATCTCCAGAGTCATAAGTCAATATTCAGATCATTACATCATGCTGGCTCCCTTAAAGTTATTACTCACAGTTATATAATGTAACAACTCCTCCCAAAATAATGCCAACATATAGCATGTAACATACACCAGCATTCATATAAATATGGACACCTTGGGTAAATAAAGATAGTGAATTTCATGGAGTAGCTGAATGCTTGCTTTCTATACATCAACACTGAACATTTTGTTATATTATTTTAACTAGCTACTATTGAAAATTAGTAGAAAGAGATAATGAAAACGATATTAAATATTATATACACCAAGAGACCCCAAATGTATCATTAAAATGAAAAAGATGCAAACACTGCACTAGTTTTTTAAAATTTTTGTTACGGAGACACATACAGTGGGCCCACTGCAATGGTGGGCTAGTGATCCATGGATACAACTACCCACAGATTGCTCATATTATTGATTGCAGTGCACTGATGCTGTGACCACACATCACCGCACATTGAATAATATGGGGTATGACCACCGGGCTTTTCCCCTCAAACCCCCATGGGGAATGGTCCTATATACTAAATTTTAAAAACACAGTGGTGTTAACTCATGTTAGAAATGTGTGAAAACCATGCCTCAGCAGGCTGAAACAGATTATAGAAGCATGTGCCTTTGAGCATGTGGACAATCAGTGTGAATCATGCACACAAATTCCTCCCCACACAAACTGGTACATGCTGCTTGGTCCTGTACTCCCCCTCCCTCCCTTGAGCTCTACAAAAATTACAGTGACTAATTAGAAGAATGTAAGACCCTTATTTGAATTTTAAATTAATTAATTTAATTTAATATAATTTAAAGAATTTATTCTTTCACTCTACTCAAGAGAGATCATCACAGACCTTTCTCCACCATCAGAGGCAGCCAACAATGTATATTTTAATAACTGTCTTTCAGACAACTCCTAATCTCCTTTCTATTCTCTCAGTCTCCTACTTTCCTATTCTCTATTTGCTGTAGCACATGTTAGAAAAGGAGAATGTAGACACCTCAAACCGAAGGACAACACAAACAAACTCATCCTTTGTCTCAGAATCCCAGAGAAAGTCCTGTATTCTGTCTTGCTGAATAGCTACTAATCTGCTGCATCCTCACAGTATTGCCAGGCTGTATGGCCCAAAATACTAAGAACACTGGACGGGAGGTGCAAGTGAAAGTGTCCAAAAATCTGGGTTGATGTTCAATAGTGTAGGGAACTCTTGACTTTATTAAAGGGTGAATCACCATCCTTGAAGGCTTCCAGGAAAACCAATTCACTTAGGTTTTTTCCCTAGAAAAAGAGAGGGGCTGCAAAAATAGCCATGGGACCACTTTGGACACCTCTGCTACAGATGTAAAAAACTGAATCAGCCTGGATTCCCTCTATTCATTCTAACTGGGTGAATCTTTGAAGTCTCTATGATTGTGGTACATTAAATGTTGTAAGGCAGGGATAGGCAGAAGGTTGTTTCTGATGGCCAATGGTTTATCAAATAGGTCTTACGTTTCTTCTACATTAGACTACTGTAATTTTGTTAAAGCTGCAAGGAAGGGGAGGAATACCGGACCAAGCAGATGTGCACCATTTGTGTGGGGAGGAATTGTGGTGCATTATTCACACTGATTGTCCACATGCTCAAAGGCGTATGATTCCATATTCGTTTCATCCTGTCTGAAGCATTATATTACATACATTCTAACATAAGGTATGCTAATAGCACTGAACAATTAAATAAACTAAATGAATGGTATTATCAATAATGCTTAAATTCTAACTTACAACAAAGCAAGCAGATAGTAGGTGAGAACATCTGTGCTTCATGTGATTAGAGAATGACGGTTTTGTTAGGTGTATAGCTTAACTGGGAAAATGTACTCCATTGAAGAGTATTTTGGAAATGTATTCAGTCGAGCATCAAAATAACAGTAAGAAGGAAGGTTTTCTGGGTTGAAAGTTGGAGGATTATTTTCTAAGAACAAGAGTCCCATGAAAAAAAAATTCTGGGACTCTTAAAAGGAGAAAAGAGTTGTGAGGGAAATTCTTTGGGTCCAGTATTCCTGCTTTCCATATGCAAACAACTGTTTTGTGCTCCCAGTAAAGCAGAATCTGATGGTCATACTTTAACCTGCCATGAAAGCATTTTGCTCAAATACCCAAGGGACAAAATTGTAAATTGCTCAAACAACAATGACAATTTTATGAGACTACTAAAAAAGTGAATTTTCATTTACAAGACTGAAACATTTCTATGTACAGTATTCCAGTGAGGCACATTTAGGTTGTCTGCTTCCTGTTTATCTTGTATTTGAAAAAAACTGCATCCCAAAAGTATTAGTGATGTTCTGAAAAATCATATGTTCATGAATGTTTTGTTTAGAAAATTTAGCTGAAAAAAAAATGAATGGTATGCTGCAAACAGAATAGAAGTTGCCCACAAAACAAAACGTTTTGACAGATGCTAAACTCTGTGGAACATAGATTTTCCACAAATGTCCTTTCTTTTCTCATCCCTCTTTAAGAGCAATAAACACTAATTTAAAATAAGTCTTGTGTAACTCAAGCTTGGGTTTTTTTGAGTAAACACAATGAGGGACCTCCGTACCGATTTACCCACCTTGAAACGTTTGCAATAGCATTGGATGATATCTTTACTCAGATGAAGATCTCGTGATAAATTTAATGGTTGTTGTATTGGATAAATGTAAGATAGTGTAAAAGCTCACCATGAAGAAAGCAAAAGTTGTAAAGACGTTTATGAATAATTCAAAGCAGAATCAGTAAATCCAATATTGTGCTACTTGCAGTTGCACAAGTGAAAATGGTATAACAGAAACTCATTAAATGTTGCTGGAGCACAATAACTCCCACTAAAAGGATTTATATTACATAATGCAAATTAAAATGTATATATATATTTCTCATTATCTATGACTATTGGACCTATAAACAATAAGTACTGAAAATGCTATTCTTTAGTTACTGGCAGGCACAGGGAATTAAATCTCAGAGAGCATGGGATATTATAAAGCAGATTGTTATTACTCTTACAAAATAACATGGATAATTCTTATATCAGCCTTATACTGATCCAAGCCGCACACAACAAAGCTTTAAGAAATGTAAGGAACACCATTTTCATTTCCTGAATGACTTCTAAATCAGGGGATGAACAGGTTACTTAATAGTTGTGCACTTACACAAATGAATCACACTGTATCAGCACACTGCATCCTCAAAAATTTCTAGACAAGCTGTCTTTTGGGGGGTATTAGCTCTGTCTTTCCACTTTTTTGAGGAAGCTCTGTCCTCTTCCACTATTTACAGTGCATGCTCTCTAGGCCTTCCCACTCAGTCTTCTGGTCTGCTGCAGTGGTTTCATGTTTATCATGGAAGAGGAGAAGTGTGGCAGAAGAGCAGAGCTGAGTGGAGAGGACAGTAGGCTATATGACTAGATAGTAGGCCATCTTACAGTAAGCAATCCTTCTTTTTTTCGTGGTCTCTGTGCCTCACACAAACAGGAGATTTAGCAAGCTCTTAACATGGAGCATTGGTGTCCTCAAACCTTCTAAGATTCCAGGCGTTTGGTCAAATGCCACCATCCAAATGAACCCTCCTATCCAGTGTATAATGCCTGATGGAACCACAACAGTTGGAACTACATTACTACCTTATAAATAATATGTAAGGAAATTCCAACAAAGATGGACGACGCAGCTGTAGCTCACACAGATGAGGCCACACATCTGTTTTTAGCATATAGTTTCATAACCATTAAAAGGCAAGGGCAATTATGCTAGTGACCCCTTTTGAAGTGTGCTGACTCAAAGCAGGTAGGCCCCTGGCATTTGGTTCAGAAGTGCTTGTGTGGGCCCACATGAGAGGCTAGTGCCCTTCTGACATCCAAATAGCAGAGTACTCTCAATTTATCATTCTTTGAGTTAGAATGAAGGTAAACTTGCAACAAATGGAAAGTGAAACTATTCATGAGTATTGTTAGGTTGAAAAACAGACAGGGTTGTACACATTATGCATCATCAGTGGTGGATTTGATTTTTTGAATGTGTTCTAGCTCTTCATTCATCTCTTCTTAATAACATCTTACAATTGTGTTTAGCATCGAAGAATAGGCTGTGGAATAAAATCATATGTCAACCCAATAAAACTACACAGTATTGCTTTGTCACTGCATATGCACCATGGTGATCTGCTGAGCTGCAACTGGGGTTGTTTACAGACAGCAAAATAAAGCTGCTTCGAGCACGGTGGAAGTATGGTGTTTCCATAGGCATGCGTCCTAAGAGTCCAGAAGTTGCACCAAAGCCACGCTCCAACCCTAAGGACTGGAGCGTTGGCTTGGTGTGGCTTCTGGACTCTATAGGACGCAATGCATCATTGAAACACCATACCTCCACTGTGACTCGAAGCAGCTTTATTTTGGCTGTTCCTGTACACAGGCCTGTGTGTGCCTCTGCAAAAAAATAGGCAAAATAACTATCTTATCATTCTCTGGTAAGACCTTAAGTAAGAGAGCTTCCACTTCACTTCCTGTTTTTAAAAAGGTCTTTCCAAACAAACAAAAAACTCACTTTTGAAACATTGAATCTGGAGAAGCTTCCGGGGGGGGGGGGGGGGCAACAAAACAGCCCTAGGTCTGTCTGGGGGTAGCACTTTACTAACTTTCAAGTTAGATCTACTGTATCAATACCTGATGAAACCTCTGGACAGGCAAATTGGATCTGATTAACAACAGTCAATTTGTGATTTTTTTTATACTGAAGTAGCATCATAGTTGTCTTTCTTCCACAATCTTCTCCAAGGAAGGCTCTGTTGCTTGGTGTGGTGGGTTCTGAGAGGTCCTGGGTCTTCTTTGGCTTTGCAAGTCTAGTTGAATGAAAGGTCTGATCTGAGCTCTGTACTGAGGACTGTGCCAAGGAGCTCTATATCAAGACTGATTGATAAGTTCTGAGCTTTAAGCCACAAGGTTCTGTTTTTTGCTGCAGGAGATGAAAGAGAACTGAGGTGACTGAGTGGGAACAGGTTACAATGTGCACAGTGGAGGTATGTGGGGCTACTGTCAAGAGACAGCTTAGCTCTAGAAGTTTCCAAGGATAGACTGCACAGGTACAATGTGACCTATTTTGTGGGTCATGTAAACCATGAAGAAGAATCAAACATTTCAGCTGGGTCAATCATCTTCTACAGGTGGATAGACTCAATCAAAGGAGCCACAAGATCTGAACACAGCTCTTGACAACAGGGTGACTTGGAGGTCTTTCATTTATATAGTTGTCATGAGTCAAATGTGACTTGACAGCAATTAACAGCAACATTGACTAGTAGACAGAGAATATCTATTTTTCCCCATTTTTGTGCACTACTATATCAAGTGGAGAAACTGGCCAATAAGACCGAAGCAGACTTCAGGTGTCTCTCTATGGCTTCCACATCAGCAGAGACAGATGTTGATGGCCATGAAGACTTATCTGCAGAGTCCATCCCAGCAGAGGTGGATGGCCATGAAGTTGGTGTTGGAGGCTAGAAAGCCTGCTCATAAAAGAGTGCTTTCAGCCACAACTCCATATTTCTTCTCGCTTGGGGTGTAAAAGTTGTATAACCACATGACCCTTGCCTATGCTCAGACACTTCAAATATCCACCCATCTTGGAATTTTGGTGCCACAAGAGAACACACTTTTTGAATAACGCCAGCAAGAAAATAAAGTCCCAAGTGTGTGCAGATGCATCTGGAGAATCCAAAGAGCCTAGTTGAGCTGAGGCTGAATCAGCCACAGGACGTAATCAAAAGTGAAAGGCAAGTTGAAGAGAGACAATTTAGGGTAGGGAGGACAATCAGTGTCAAAGTAAGGGAGGTCAGTCTGGGAAGGCCTGCTGGAAGAGATCCATTTTGACAGCCTTTTTGAAGGCATCTAGAGTAGTAACGTGATGGATCTCCTCTGGCAGGTCATTCTATGCTTTAGGAACGGCAGATGAAAGAACCTGAGTGTGCGGGGTGGACAATAACGAGGAAGGTGCTTCCTCAAGTAAGCTGGATCCAAGCCATGTAGGCTTTAAATGGGATAACCAACACCTTGTACTGCGCCCGGAAACTGATTGGCACCCAGTGAAGAGATTTCAAAATTAGTGATTGGCTCTCGATTTACTGGCGACCAATCTGGCTGCCATATTTTGCAGCAATTGAAGTTTCCAGACTTGGCACAAAGGTAGCCCCATGTACACAGCACTGCAGAAGTTGAGTCGAGAGGTTACCAGTACATGTACCACCGTTTCTAGGTCCCCCGGTTCTAGGAAGGGTTGCAGCTGGTGCATCAGCTGAAGCTGACAACAAGTACTCCTGGCTGTCGCATTTATCTGTGCTGACAACTTATAGCAAGCAACCAAATTATTCATTGCACCAAGAATACACAAGTACATATTTCATTAGCAGGAGTCTCCATTAATATGATAGATATAGTCTATTTCACTTTACAAATATTTTTCTCAAAAATACCCTTGTGTTTTGGTGCAATTAGCTGCAGCTTGTATGGATCATTGGCCTTCCTCTTTCAAAGCTCTTTTGAAATACTTCATCCAGTTCCTTTTTAGTAAATAGAAATTAAGTCCATTACTATCTGACCACAAAAGGAGGTGAAAGCAAGGAAAAAGACTGCAGCTACTATTCAACCTTGGATTAAGCATCACAATGGTCTTGTAAATAATGGGCAAAGGAAAGGATTTGGACTTTGGACACAAGCCTCTTATAAGGGAAACCTTGAGCAAGCCAAATTCTTTCAGTCTCTCTACACTATATATTTTTAAAATTTACTAATATTTATAAAATATAGTACTTTAAATATTTAAAAAATCACTAACAATCATAATACTGGCTCAACTGACAAGAAACAGTA
Organism: Sceloporus undulatus; assembly: GCF_019175285.1. Lineage (NCBI taxonomy): Eukaryota > Metazoa > Chordata > Lepidosauria > Squamata > Phrynosomatidae > Sceloporus > Sceloporus undulatus. The sequence continues at coordinate 195,240,720 of NC_056525.1, read as the reverse complement.
TAAAGATTAAAGAGAAATGAAGATCTTTAACAGAGTTATACATTATTGTTTCAGAAGAGAATGGTAGTTTGAACATAACAAAGCCACATGATGGGACTACAAGTTGCATATAACCACCTGAACAGTGAAATGTTCAAGCTTGTAAAATAGCACAAAATTAAACTACTGTTGTTTTAAAACAACAATTTATTAAATCAGTTTCAGGCTTATAAATTGATTTTAAGAAAGCCCATCAACTGGGAAAGAAAGGTAGCTCAGTGTATGTGTTTTCTGTGGATAAGGACCCAGCTTCAGTCTGAAATCTTAGACTACTGAAGTCATTATAGGTAATACCAGTCTAGACAGATCAAAAGTCTGCTTTTATATGGCAGATTCATATGTTTCTAACAGTAGGCTGGCACCACCGCTATAAAAGACACATGCAAGTGCAGAGCTGTATGGACCTGAATAAACAAATTAGTTATGGCCATCGAAACTGACCTGACAAGACTTCCAATACAGACCAAGTGCTGAATAACCTGTCCAGCCCTGGTCTAGTACTTTCAGAAAGGTTTGAAACAGCCTCCTGTTTTCAACTAGAGAGTAAGATCCTTCAGTTCAAGAGAAACTAAGGCTATTTGCAATCAACATGTTTGGCTTAGTTAGCTTCTTTGCTTATTTTGCTGTTCCTCCCAATGGTACAGACAATTTCTATTACTCACCGAACATTTGGCAGATCTGAGTTTAACCATGGAGCCATGTTTTGGGAAAGATTATTTCTCTGAAGATGACATCTTGAACTTTCTTTAGCAACCAAGTAATACACCCTTTGAACAACTACTTGGACTTGGATTCCTTTCCCTCCAGCTGTTCCTTCTGTTTCCACAATATCAAGAAGAGAATCACTTAAAGTAGTAACCGCAAACAGGGATAACCTGAGTTCGTTGTTGCTATGAGCATGCTCAGCCTTGGAATTCTTCATATGCAGGCAAGACACCTAGTAAATACACATTGATAAAACAGATTGTTGTTTACATTACAGAAATAAAATTTCTTAGTATACATTTTGGTTCTTCTGGAACAGGGGTGGGCAAATTGTAGCCTTCTGACTGCAGCATGTGTTTCTCCAAGGCTGTTTTTGTGATGCTTGACCTCACCTTGGGTCCCCAGATTACCGTTGTCCTTGTGACAGACAGACTAAACTGCTCCTCCTGTCAGCAACACACCGTTTAAATGGGTTGTAGGAACACATTGTTTAACACTTTTAAAATACAATTCTTTCAAATGCAGAAGTAGACTTCTAGCCACTTTCTGGGTTGTTTGTGTGGCATTTTGGCAGTCTGTGCATTTCAAGGAGGTTTGAGGGAGCGAAAATTAGTCCCTGGACCTGGTGCAGTTGCCTATTTCTTTTCTAGAATTACAGATACTGGCAGTTCAATGCTTCCTCCTAGTTGGATCAAATTATGGGGAACATCCCTATTTCCCCAGTCTTAAATAGTCAAGCAGGCCAAGCACATTCCCTCCTCAGGAATGAAAATGATAATAATAATAATAATGATAACAACAACAACAGTAGCCACACAACAACCAACCAGGGTGTTTCCAGATAAAGTTTTCATTGTTCATTCACCTTGCCCCATTCAGTATTTTACAGGGGATTAGGGGTCTTTCCTTTGCAATCTTTTTTTGTTTTTCCAACATTTTTTCTGCCTTGTTTTTACAACTGAAAATTACAGAGGGATTCCATGAAACATGGGCAGGTAAGCTGATCTCACTCCATTTAAAACGAACACTTTGAAATGTGCTTAGAAAGCAACATAAATCCATTGCAGTTGATTAAAAAGAGAGGCAATATGAAATCTATATCCCAGCACAGAAAGAAACCTAGTTGCAGCCTTCAAAACAACTGAAATTACCAAATAGTTTTCAAAGAAAGCTTATGGTGAAGGTGTTACAACAAACAAGCCAAGATGTGACTAAGGCATGGATCCTCATTTCTGTTACTGATGCTGTGCCTATTCCAAAAGATGTTCGCTGGAGATAAATATAATAGAAACACTAACATACCATGCTGCTTAGCAGCCTGGATGAAAATTTGTAACATGTCTGTATGTAGTCAGTATACAGCTAAGTCCTGCTTGACTGTTGATGGCCTGTGCAGATTCAAATATCAAAGGCTATGCCTAGCAACTGGTAAAGACACTGAACTCTGATGTGCATGGATTCCACACGTTATTTGCAAAAAATTTTTTTTTTAATTTTTATTAAATTAAATTGTAAATTTTGGAATGAAGTAGGGAAATGAAATGTATGTGTAGTAAGAACTACTAATTGCAAGAAACACAGCAATCCAATATTAAGTTTCCACTCCCTTCTCCATGATATAAAGACAACTTGCCTTGTGTTCCCATGGACATTACCACATTTCAATCGCCCGTTAATGGAAAAATGGGAAATTCTCCATATCAGAATACAAACTATATTGTAGTAAACATGTGGACAGGAAGTTTGAGAACACAGTGGGTTCTGCTTGTTCTGCATTCTTTACAACATGTAGTGCTTCCTTCAGAATGGCTGATAATTTTAAAAAATGGAGCAAGAAATGAGAAAAAAATGCATACCACTAAATATGTCATTATACCACCTAGCACAGTTGTAGGAATCATAGAATCACAGAATCGTAGAGGGTCATCCAGTCCAACCCCTTGCCATGCAGGAACTCTCAACCAAAGCATCCCTGGCAGATGGCCATCCAGCTTCTAAAGACCTCCAAGGAGGGAGACTCCACTACTCTCCGAGGAAGAGTGTTCCACTATCAAACAGCCCTTACTGTCAGGAGGTTCCTCCTAATGTTGAGGTGGAATCTCTTTTCCTGTAGCTTGCATCCATTGTTCTGGGTCCTGTTCTCTGGAGCAGCAGAAAAAAGGCTTCTTCCCTCCTCAATATGACATCCCTTCAAATATTTAAACAGGGCTATCATATCACCTCTTAACCTTCTCTTCTCCAGGCTAAACATCCCCATCTCCCTAAGTCATTCCTCATAGGACATGGTTTCCAGACCCTTCACCATTTTAGTCGCACTCCTTTGGACACACTCCAGTTTCTCAATGTCCTTTTTGAATTGTGGTGCCCAGAACTGGACACAATATTCCAGGTGGAGCCTGACCAGAGCAGTATAGCGTGGCACTATTACTTCCCTTGATCTAGACACTATACTTCTATTGATGCAGCCTAAAATCACATTGGCATCGTTAGCTGCCACATCGCACTGTTGACTCATGTTCAATTTGTGGTCTACTTGGACTCCCAGATCCCTTTCACACCTAGTTTTATTCAGCCAAGTGACACTCATCCTATATCTGTGCATTTCATTTTTCCGCCCTAAGTGCAGTACCTTACATTTCTCCGTGTTGAATTTCATTTTGTTAGCTTTGGCCCAGCTTTCTAGTCTATTCAGGTCATTCTGAATTTTGATCCTGTTCTCTGGAGTATTAGCTATTACTCCTAATTTGGTGTCATCTGCAAATTTGATAAGTATGCCCCCAATTCTGTCATCCAAGTCATTGATAAAGATGTTGAATAGCACTGGCCCCAGGACAGAGCCTTCTGGGACCCCACTGGTCACTTCTCCCCAGGATGAAAAGGCTAAAACAAATTCTCACATAAGTTCAATATTACATGTGGAACAATCTTGCTTGTAAGATATTAATATGAATATTATTCTCTATATAAGTTTATTCAAAGGAAAGCTGCAAAAGGTATATAAGCATCCTTACATGACTGTGCCCAAATATCCATTCAACAATTTGCCACCAACTGTAAAACTATAAATTAAACTTTACCTGATTAACTGCAGAAGCTTGAGACCAATTCTCTTTTACATCAGATAAACTGAATATCCGGACCAAAGACATATTTCTTTTATTCAGCAAGGGTTCTTGAAAATATGTCCTCTCCATATCTGCTGGCTTTTTAAGAATGGCCTTTTGACTGAAATAAGTATTCATGATAACTGGAATGGTTTCATTTAGGAGGACAAGTTTTTGCCTGAAAAACAGAAGTATGATTATCTCTTTCACTGCCTTGTAAAAAGTTAAAAGATGAAAACTATAGTTTTGATTATTTCTTTCATACTTTCATAATGATCACTTTCTAACATGCTTTTAATATTTTTAAAAAAAGTTTTCACATTCAGTTTGAAAGTAGTCATAAGGACCATACGTAACCATGTAGAGGCCATGAGCACAATATAACATGAACAGGACTCCTAGTATTAGCACCACTGATGCTTGGGAGTGTCTTTCCTTGTTTTGCAAAACAGCAATCAGCATAGCTGCTTCGGTGTAGGAAACAAAATTCTAAACTACATACAACCCCAATGGGTTTTGGTGGGAGGAGGTTCTAGTATTACCAGACCTCCAAGTAGTGGCAGAGTGAGCTTCTAGTAGTCAGCACAGTTTCCTATTTCCATTCAGCAGCAAGCTAAGTTTTACAAGTCCACCTCTACACCATTTGTTTTGCACAGCATGACACAAGAGACATTATGAAACAAGCCTAAGGAAATAGATGCCATATGTCTACTACCCCAGAGACAAGGGGAGAGGGGATGAGCATTGCATGACAGTAATATTAAAGTGGGAAGGGTCTGAAATCCCTGTGATATTCATCTGAATGTGCATGGGATGTTCTTTCCTTGTAAAGCACTCTCTGTGAGCTATTACCTTTTGACAACTAAGCATTTGTTTTTAAAATTACTCAACATAATACATAAAGCATATTTGTGTAATTCTGACATTCATAATTGATAAATTCCATCCTGAATTATATTCATTTTAGGATTTTTATTACAGAAACCCAACAGTTAAGCCTGCCCTGTTATTGACAATATTCAGTAGCCCACAATAAGAAAAGCTACTACAGAAACCCAGTCTTATTGAGCAGTGTGCTGGTACACACTGTCCTACAACTCCAGCTTGTGGCAGGAGTACTTGAACAAACGTCAGGTCTTTAGCATTTGGTTAGTTTACTGTGAAGTTCAAATCTGGCAGCAGCTATTGCTCTGGATTGTTTCTGTTCCAACAAGCCAGAGAAAGACACGAAGGTTTATTCGATGGGTACTTCCTCCTATTTGTTCATAGAGGGAGAAACAGTTCAGAACAGCTGCTCCTTGGTCTTAGACGTCACAGTAAACAACATACGGACCAAATATCCACAGTTTGTTTAGCCATTCCCATGACAGTGATTTGGTAGCATCCATGAGCATGATTCTTGTCCTTTGTAAGTCAGGTTTCATGTGGTTCTCTGGCTTACTGTGCTGTTAAAATGTCTTAAAACAATGTTTAAAGTATTATCAATCACACAAAAAAAATCCAACCATTCTGGTATCCAAAAAGCTTCAATTTCTTTTTCTTAAGAATTTTTTAATTTGGAATTCTAATGTTCAATGAAAGAATTTGATATGCATCTAACTGGGATGCAGGAATCATTCAGTCTGCCTTCAGTTTCCACTTTGCTGAACTAAATTTAAACCCTATTATTGCAGTTTTACTTATTATTTATTTATTACTTTTTGATCCAGTTTTCCAAAGTTCCTACTTTGTTCCTCCTAATGATTACCTGGGAATTTATGGATAATTATCAAGCTCACTCATACAAAACCTGAAAGCTATGCCAAATTAGATAACAATGGGACATCACCCCAGGCTTGTCCCAATGGGGCATATTGTTTTTTTATGCTTTGCCAAAAACTCAGTTAATGGCATATAAAATGTCCTTATAGATAAAGGGAATAGATTTCCTTACAGGTTACTGGAAATAGTTTTCCTTTTCTTTTGGTAAGGACAATTGCATTCTATATTTTGGAACTCCAAAATTAAATGAAATAGAGAAATATCAAGAAAGAATCATAACCCGGTTCCTAACAGGAGAATTCCTGTTCCAGCCAAACCTAAAACAAGAGCCTTGTATTAGGCCTGTAGAAATACCCAATTTCTCTGAAATGGTGTCACTTGTAAGTCACAACAGGGAAAGGAATGATGGTTCCTTTTTTTATAAGAATTAAAGTACAGTACCGGTACTTACATTGACCCATGGATATGACAACCCAGGTTTTTTTGAGTCAATTTTTGGACTAACATTTCTTAACTTATACATGAGTATATACAGTAGCCAGTGATATCCTGAACGCTTGGCAAATTCAACAATACAAAATACAAGCCAAAAAATAGGTGGAATGCTCTGTCCTTAGGTAACCCCATTGAGTTTAGTACCCCACTTTTCATTTTTGGTAAAGTAAGAACAATCTTCACACACTGAATAGAAAAGATGAGATTACCAACTTTACTTTTCTCTCAGCTTTGTGGATTTTGGATACACCTCAAATATATTTCAATGGACATTATTTACACACACATACACGTCATACTGCTGAGGCTTCAATACTCTTTGCCAAGTTCCTACACAAAGAACACTTTATAGCAAACTTTAATCACTTCAGAATTATGAGGAGCTCACAATGAAAATATTGGAAGGCTTAACTGCTCCTTTTGTACTGCAGTTATTTAAAATGTCCAGAAAAAGAATGATCATTCATATACTTCATATTACCATATGCTTCCAACACAGAAGCTGAACACTGCTACAGAATGTCCTCAGATTAGGCATTTTATGATAGAAAAACAATGGAGAACAAGGCAAAGCTACAGTTCATGTCAACAATTTACTCAAATATATTTAGCAATGGAAACTGGACCCAATCCAAGCTTGAGTACTAAAAACAAAAACTTATAAACTGATATCATATTACACTTTTATAAATGTTGCATTTGGGGGGAAATTAATGGCATGCTTTGTCAACTTAAATAAGGATATAATACCACTTTAGCAATTTTTGCTATCTGATTGCATTTACTGACAAGAAGAAAAAACGCCTTTAAAATCAGGAAAGCATAGTTGTTCGGATGAAACACGTTTACAAAAACAGACTAGAGACTAGCTTCCCTATATACTGTATGAGGATGTACAGTTTAAAAATGTGAAGAGTACACAGCATCAGATTTCTGAAGAGACGTTTCTCTGTCTCCATAGAAGATGCCAGTGGAAGAAAAATAAAGACCCACAGGCTCAGTTTGGAAATCTGGCACTGCTCCATCTTTACTCACCTCAGAGGAGTCAGATAATTCTAGGAATTCCCAGAAAGGGAAAAACAGTTATCTTCTTACTTTTATTTATTTATTATTTATTTACTAAGCACTATATTCACCACATAAAAAAAAGCTTTTCATTAAAATATTATCTGTTTGCTTGCTCATACTAGACCAAAAAGATGATGACCCTCACATGCTCTGGGCAAAGATGAGAGAAATACCATAGAGCATATCAATATCTAGTTCCTGCTGGACACCAGCCAGAAAAACAGTATTACAGCCTTGTGGAGACTGACATCTCCCTTGGCCTTAGGGTTAATGATACTATAACTGCTGAAGTATAGAAAGGGGAGGATTTTAGAACTGAAAACTGAACAAGGTGAATGACAGTAAAACTGTGAACATGGGTTTTTACTCATGCCACATTAAAGACATATAAATTATTTTTAGTATGTCTTTATACCCTTCTACTGATTCCAAGAATTGCTAATTAAACACCAAACACTTTTAGCAGATGCTATTATTATTATCACTAATACTACTGCAGTTAATATACATAATCACATGAACCAGTCTATTTTTTTTAAAGTTAAAGGCTTGTGCCAAGTATTCAGCCAACCCAAATGATCTTATGATGGCTCCACTACAACTAGGCCTAACAGGAGAATATTCCAGTAATACTTGAAGGTCACTAATTTATAATTCATCCGTCCAGTTACATTTCCACCCACTACTTTACATGTAGTAATGTTGTTGTTTTTTTTGGAATGAGTGCAATAAGGCTGAAGTGAAAAGGTGAAAAATACTGTTCTGTGCAAAACTTTGCTTGTGACTCTTATGTCAAAGGTTCATAATTTTCATACCTGCTGAGGTATAGAAAGGGGAGGATTTTAGAATTGAAAACTGAATAAGGATAATGTCTAACAGTAAATACAGAACAGTCAATACCAGCAGTAAAGCAAAGTGAACTATCTTGTAGGATGTTTATGAAGACAATCAGAAGAAAGAGAGATAACCGTACTATTTTGCAGTGGCTCTAGATGAACTTTGTGTCCACATAAACAGAATGATTATACTTGAAGGGAAAATGCCTTAACATCATGATATAAAAGAGACCACTGTTCCATCCACAACACAACATCATTCCTCCAACTATACCTGAATTAAGGATTAAATCTTTTGTCCATAATATTGATGTTAGTAGAGATAGCAACCTTTGCATGCCTATGCTGATTGCTAGGGGATCCAGGATGGTGAAAGTGGCCAAAAAACAAACAAACAAACAAACAACAAAACTAAAAAGCAAAGACAAAAGCAAGCAAACAAACACAGGGGACCACCCTTAATGATTTTTTTAGTTTTACATCCAAACCAGGATACCTGGCTTGCTGCTCTCTGACTGAATTCTGGTTTATTAGGAAAACAACAAGTAGGGACCCTTGATCCGATGTAATGGTAAACGAACTGCCGGTTGAGGCTTCCTACTTAAATAGCCACTCTTGCTTATAGTAGGAATAAAGTGGGAGCAATTGAGTATGATTGCAACACGATTTTGCTTGTGCATAATTACTTACAATTCTCAGGAATTCTATGGTGACTTACTGTGACATGCAAACCAGCCCATTGCACATATTAGATCACACCCAAATCCCAAGTCCATCTTGTGATAATACTTTATTAGGCCAAAAGGCACAAAATATATCACACTAATTCTGAAGTTTGATAGGCTTCTTTGGTCAACAAATACATTAAAATAGCTTGGGGGTGTGTGTGACAGTGTTATGATCACAGCACCTACTTTTTTGAGCTCACCCTGCCCCATGTAGAGAGACTGCAGTATAAAACAAAACAAAACAAAACAACTAATGAAAAAATTAAAAACATATTAAACAATTTAGAAAATTAAGAATAGGTTTTAAAAGCTGAAACACTTTAAAATAATGTAAAAAGACATTTTAGAATAAATTGGTTAGCTCCCAAAGGCTTTTTAACAGACAGACATGTTTTTACTTGATGCTGAAATAAAGCCAGTGTTGGTGCCAAATGGATCTCCAAAGTGAGAGCACCCTTTAGCTAGAGTGCCAGAGATGAAAAAGCCATTTCCAATGCCCTCTCATACAATATTTCCCCTACTGGTGGCCATAGCAGGCAGCCTCCATCCTTGGGCAGGTGTTAAATAATATCTAATAATTTGGGTGCTACATTTTGCACTACCTGAAACTTCCAAGCCATCTTCAAGGGCAGCCCCACGTAGAGAGCACTGCAGTAATCTAAGAGGTGGTTACCAGTACATGTACTATTGTTAGCTCTGTTCAGGAAATTACATAGCTGGCAAACTTGTAGAAACTGACCCCATGGGCTCTGAGCTATGGAATCCACTTGGGCGTTCAGCAACAAAGATGGCTCTAGGGCAGTGATGGGACCGAGTGCCCAAACTAAAAGGCGTTCCGGCCCTGGGTGTTACCCGGTTTTGGGGGTGGGACTGCCAGGGGGCGGGTAGTGGGATTTCTGGGGAGGCTTCAGCTATCTGCTCAGAGACAGCTGAAGGTCTGGGGGGGGCAAGGGGGGAAGAACAGGAACAGGTGCACACCTGTTCCTCCTCTCTCCCACTGCTCAGGGTCTTAAGCTGTCTCTCTGGAGACAGCTGAAGGCCCAGGACGGCCAGGACCTGTTCTTCCTCTTCCTCATCCTCCACATGCCCTGAAAAATGGCTTCGTGTGCCATCTCTGGCACACATGCCATAGGTTCGCCACCACAGCTCTGGAAGTTTTTGGATGGTTTTGTTCTTGTTTTAAACTGAAGTCTCACCATTGTATTTTGGCAGAACCTTTTTGCACCACTTCCCTTCACCGTTCAGTTAGACCCTCGCCTTTCACCAGATGCTTTTAAACGCCAGAAAGGATCTAGCATAAATGTGGTTGATCTCCAAGGATGCTACTTGCATCCTCTGTCTGAATAAATGGGAAAATACTACTGTTGCTGAGCATGTAGAGTCCACTAATATTTTTGAAGCATAAAATTTAACTTAGAACTTTTAACAGTTAACTTGATTGCTTAAAACTAATAGCAAAATCTATTTTAATACTTTTAAAGGGGTCACCGTACTCAATATGTCTATGAAGAACAGCTGGAATTTTTAGAATGTATCATATGATGGACTAGGAGCTGACCTCTGGCACAGAATGTAAGTGAACTCATTCACCTCCTTGGGTTTTCCCCTCTCTTTTCCCTGATCATTACCCAGGATACTGTGCAATACAAGGAGCTGCTCATTTCGTCTAGCTACAGTACTTTGGCTAGGGCAAGTCGCCAAACTATAAACACAATGACTGGATTGAGTCTTTAAGCAAATACACAAGAATGCCATTCAACCTCTTATGTGAGGAATACTTTTCATTAAAACTGTAACAGGAAACATGCTTCAAAGCAAGGCTGGGTCATCCCTTAGAACATATATTTTGTTTTTAACCCACAACTCTCCATTTCCTGACAATCCACAAGCCAAAAACAAAGACCCTTCTAACAAATGCAAACATTTATTTCCCGCCAAATGAGTAAGAACCACCATATATCCAGACATGGTTACAAGTAGAATAGCACCAAAGACTAGGACAAGACAGAGCCAAATGTACTATCAAAGAAAATGATGTTAAGGAAAACCTTGAAGGACTTGCTAAGGGAGACAGAATATATAGATTGATATCAGAACTCAGGCTCAAAAATGGGAAAATATGGTGGATTGGGTTTCCTCTCATTCTTAACTAAAATACAGATTTACAGCAACAGACAACGTCTCCATTTTCCAGTGAGAATCAAGATGTTTTTTGATTTATAAAAACTGTTGTACTTGCTAGGGTAAAATTTAAAATTCTATTTCCTAGGAATTTTTTTTGTGGGGGAGGGGAAGGCTACAATCAATACTTAAGAGACTTCAAAACATGCATTGTGTGTCATACATATTTTTTGTGTGTGAATATTCTGGATCTAGATCAAAAGAAGGTACGAACAGCCCCTACCTTCTGCTGATTCTTTTACAATTTACAGACCATTCAGTGCTATGACAGACTTTGACAAAGTTATATGAAGACCATTGTTTTCCAGGTCAAAAGCAATCCGGGCCAGAAATTAAAAAGTTCAGAAGGAACCTAGTAGATGATCTAACTGCAGCCTTCACACACAAGTCCAGAGTACTACAGTGGAGTATAATAACTGCATCTCTTCTAGGAAAGGTTTGGTGTGAGGATGATCTGAAATGGACTTCCTATGGATATAAGAAAAGATAGAGATAGGAGCTGATGATCCAGCAATATGAAGTCACCTCCTTCCAGTGAAGCAAGATTTTTTCACGATTATCTGCATAAGGAGAAAGCTATATCTTTCTGGTATCCTTGCTCGGGAGAATTCTTATCCTATTTGCCCTGGGATTTATAGGGTATGAATGATTCATTTTCCAGAAGCCTAATACACAGCTCTTATAGTGTCAAGATTGACATTTCTGAAATTTAGAGACAGTTCCTCTTAAAGAGGTTAAGCAACAGAATCACCTGAGACAGGGCAATATTTCTTATCTTTCTTTCCAAACCTTTTCCAAACAGGCAGAAAGCCTTGGTTTTTTTCTAACTTTTCTCTTTCCTCTAACCTCCATGTTCACTGTATTGCCAGGTTAGATCATTGCAACGAGGCAAAAATGCAGTCCTTTCTTTATCATTTCATTAAAAAGTCTGATGCATGCCTGGTACATCTCTCACTTAAGCTGTATCTGCACTGCAGAAATAATGCAGTTTGACACCACTTTAACTGCCATGGTTCCATCCTATGGAATTATGGGATCTGTATTTTTGTGAGATAGCCTTCTCTGTCAGAGAGCTTTGGTGTCACAACAAACTACACATCCAGGATTCCATAAGAGGGAGTCATGGTAGTTAAAGTAGTATCAGACTGCACAATTTCTGCAGTGCAAATGCAGCCCAGACAACTTACTACAAATAATAAAGAAGATGATGATGATGAGTAATAATAGTGGTAGTACTAATAAAATCTTAAGGTAAAAGTTTTCTCTTTGATAAAGTTGTGAAGTCATGACTGACTGTAGGGGGTGGTGCTCATTTCTGTTACTAAGCTGAAGAGCCAGCATTGTCAAAGACAACTCTATGCTCATGTGGCCAGCATAACTGCACAGAACACTGTTACCTTCCCACCAAAGTGGTACCTATTTATCTACTTACACTTTTACACGCTTTCAAACTGCTAGGTTGGCAGAAGCTAGGACTAGTGATGGGAGTTCACTCTCATGCAGCGCTTGGGCCTCGACTTGCTGATCTTGCAGTCATCAGAGTCAGTGTCTTAACCGCTGAGCCGTGTCCCTTACTAGTAGTAACAGTAACATTTATAATGCCCTTTCCACAAAAGGATAAGGGATCAAACATATACAGAGACAAAGACTATAGAATGTAGCACTATAAATATATATAATATATACTAAACTCCTCTTTCCTCTTAACTTCCAGAAAGTCTGCTTATGTCCAGCACTCTGCTGCCAAAATTCACTACCCTTCCTGTCACTCTGACCTTGTCACAATTCTCCTTAAATCCTTAGACTGGATTTATGTCCACTTCAAGATCATGCAAATATCTGCTCCCTTTACATTCAAAATTCTCCATCATTTCTCTCTCTGCACTTCCATCTGAATAGTTCCCTTCCTCTGACCCTCATTCATTCAGGTCCATATCCCTCAGCCACTTGATGGTCTCCTGATCCCAGAAACAATCTAGGCATTTCTGCCCTTATATATCATATAGACAGGGTACACACCACCAGAAAGAGACACCTCCCCGGCGCCTCTCTTTCCTCCACAGGAGCGCTGCAGCAACCAAATTGCGCGGCGCTCCTGCAGAGCAAAAAAGGAGCACCCTGAAGCGGTTCCTCTTTGCAGCGTCGCTGCGACGCCACAAAGCATGAGGGACGTCGCGATGACATCGCACCTGTGCCATCCCATGTGGGGGTGGCGCAGCTGCAATGTCACCATTATGCACCATGTTTGGTGGGCACACCGCAGCTGCGGCACCCTCGTCACATGCAAGGGCTGCTGGGCGTGTGGGCACTCCACCCACCAGGCAGCCCTCGCACGTGACGAGGGCGCCTCAAAGGCACATCTGTTCCAGGCCATACTTCCCAGAATGTCTCCATATGAACAACCTGTCCTGCATAGTTTGATTCTTTTTAACCCCCCACACACACACAAAAAAAAAGCTAAAGCAAAAACTGTTGCAACTAGTTGAATCTGTGAAACAAATAAAACAGGTATGGCATGTATGTAGGAGTCGTACAAATGCAGTATGTGGAAGCCACTTTGACATCACTGAATTGAAGGCATGCATAGGCCTATTGCTCCTGGCAGGCGTGTATCATGACAACATGAAGCCTTGAAGGAACTGTGGCATCCTGTCTCAGAGTGCTGGCACCTCACAGAACAATGTTCCTGAGAAGATTTTTGTGCACTTAAAACTTTCAGGACATGTAGACTGTATTTGTTGAGCTGCTTTGAATGTGGTCACACAGGGAATGATCTAGCAATTGATAAATAGCTGGTTGAGGTCCGAGCTAAATGCTTAATCAGGAAATACAATACATATACATCTCAGTGAACAAACTCAATGTGTTCCTGTGTATGATTTCTTTAACAGAAAATTTGGTACCAGAGGCAGAAAAAGCATAGAAAGAATAAGTCCTAATGCCATAAGAAGAGCAGTCCAACATATTTCAGATTATTTTGTTATATACAAAACAAACGTACTGTATTTGTATGTTTCCTGCATACACACCATACCTGTTGTATTTGTAAAATGGAACAACCTGGTCAGGTAACCCTTGTGGGAAGAAACAAAATGTGAAGTCGAAGGCTTTCATGGCCGACATCCATAGTTTTTTGTGGGTTTTTCGGGCTATGTGGCCAAGTTCTAGAAGAGTTTATTCCTGACATTTCACCAGCATCTGTGGCTGGCATCTTCAGAGAATGCTAACCTGGAAGAGAGTGGAGCCCTGGTGGCGCAGTGGTTAAATGCCTGTACTGCAGCCATTCACTCAAAACCACAAGGTTGCGAGTTCAAGACCAGCAAAAGGGCCCAAGCTCAACTCAGGCTTGCATCCTTCCGAGGTCACTAAAATGAGTACCCAGACTGTTGGGGGCAAATTAGCTTACTTGCTAATTAGCTTACTTGCTGTTCACCGCTATGATCTTTGGAATAGCGGTATATAAATAAAACAAATTATTATTATTATTATTATTATTATTATTATTATTATTATTGTATACTGTGTGACCCTGGATGAGGAGGAGTGATTCCCATGTTAATCTGTGTATTGTTCTGTTATTGATGGCCTCCTCAGGGTAGGAGGATATGTAAAGAGGATTAGTGTCTGCTAATTGGTGGTCATTGTTTGCTGGGAAAGCCTCTGACTTTGAGTGGTTTCTCATTTGCATTTGCTGAGTCCTGGTTTTGGTGTCCTTCAGGACTGGTAGCCAAACTTTATTTACTTTGAGGGTTTCTTCTTTCCTGTTGAAGGTCTCCAAGTATTTGTGGATTTCAATGGCCTCCCGGTGCATTCTGACCTGATAGTTGTTGGCATGGTCCAGAATTTCAGTGTTTTCAAACAGCATTTTGTGCCCAGGATGGTTTGCAATGTGTTCTGCTACTGCTGATTTTTCTGGCTGACCCAGTCTGCAGTGTCTCTCATGTTCTTGATTCATATCTGGACATTGCGTTTGGTGGTCCCTATGTAGACTTGTCCACAGCTGCATGGTATGTGGTAAACTCCTGCAGCTGTGAGAGGGTCTGTCTTGTCCTTTGCTGAGTGTAGCATTTGCTGGATTTTCTTGGTCAGTTTATAAACCATTTGGAGGTTGTGCTTCTTCACCACTTTGCCTATTCTGTCTGTGACTCCTTTGATGTATGGTCTGAGAACTTGAAAACAGAAGACAAGGAGCAAATGGGAGACAGGGCAGGTATTTTAAAAAAAACTTTGTTAAAAGGAGCTTCTTTGTCAGAGGCTTTGTTTACTGAGATATACCTGTATATATCAAGTAAATGAAGAAAATATGGAATAAAAATGTGGCAGTGTTGAAGTGCTAAAACAGGGATAGGCAACCCCTTTGAGCCGGGCCCAGGTTGCTGTCCCTCTGACAACTGGGGGGCCGAAGCCAAAAAATAAATAATTAAATAATTTTTTGAAATAAATAAATAAATAAACTGGGACAAATGTAGGACAATATTTTCAAATGGAGGGCACTTTTTAAATAAAAAGTGGAGGACACATGAAAAAAATTGCTGATTTTTTAAAAAAATGTTAAAATAAACGCATGTTTCTGAGGCTTTTATAGACAATTGCCCCACCATGCCCCTTGCGCGAGACGCCAAAGGCCCCGGCGGCAATTGGCAGCAGGACTGGGCTGGGGCCAGTCCCAAGGCCTCGCCGGTCCGCATTTGGCCTGCGGGCTGCAGGTTGCCTACCCCTGTGCTAAAACATCACATATCATCTGATGGGATGCCATAGAAGTCCAATTTGTTTACAGTGTGATGACAAATACTGATTGAACCATATTTCTACATGGGACAAATTGGGATAAGGGACAAATTTTGTACCATCTTATAACTGGTAAAAGACCTGCTAACCAAAGGTGTCACATATTCTGATATCATTTCACAGAAAAAACCATAGTGCCCCACAATAATTTCTGTATTTGGGCAGCAAAAAACAAACATATAATGCCCCACACAAGGGGGAACTGCTTGCAAGGGTCACTGCAGCATTTAAGTAAGATGCTCTGGGAATTTTCAGTCAGGAAAATTTTTCCAATATGGTAGGCAATTAGCCCCTAATATTATTAATGCTAGAGCTTCCTGCAAATAAAGAAAAATAACCATTTCCTAACCCTTTCCCTAATTTTTGAAAATTTTTGGAACACAGACGTTTGCTGCTTACATTTTTGCAGAAAATGGGAGCTGTCTGCTACCTAAAAGAAATGCTTCAATCTGCATGAACATATGCTTTCTGGCCCTGGGTGTTTAGATATTTTTGCTGACACCTACAAATATTCCTGTGGACATAGGCCACGTTTATCTCCTGAATTACACTTGAATTCCCAAGGGGTCAGAGAACAACCTGGACACCAATCAACACATTTTTTAAAAATCATGTGGATGGAAGTTAAGATACTGTACTCAAAGAATTATTGCAAAAGCTGAAAAAAGACAAACCCAGTTCCAAATATGGAATATAAAGGATGGCATGGCACACCCAGCTGCAACACAAATCTTTTTAGTTCTTTAAAAAAATTACCACTACATTATTTGCCATGTCTGCTCTAGCAACTTGAGTGTCCTTCTGCAAAAGAAATATGACACACAACAAAAGTATCCCAATATGAAAGATTTAACAGTGGAATGTTCCTGCTCATCCTAGCTTTTCACTTCTGAACATAACAGGAATGTTATGCATTTCTAAACTATGTCTGCAAGTACAGCCAGATAAATATGACTACATTGTGGCTGTTCTCTACATTAATTTTTAAGAAATTGACTTGTAGTTAAATCCAAACTGGGACCTTCTTTAAATACAGACTGTACCCATCAGAGGAAGGAGAAAAATCTAAATATCATTTTGACATTTGCCTTATGACTTATGCTCCTCCTCACTGAACTGTGGAACAAATTCCAAACACCACCAAATGCTGACAACACAGTGTGTTCTTTCTATATTCAACATATTGCACAAGCTTGAAAAGAATGCGGAAGGCTGATCAGAAAACCTTTTGAACCAACCAAGGGCTTTCCTACAACCTTCTCCTCCGACACTGGGCTTTGTGCAGGCAATTGTGGCTGCCCATTCCTTCTGTGTATATAATAAATGTCTGTATGATATTTTTGGGCTTCTACATAACATACCAATGCCCTATATTTTTTGTAGCACACTGCCACCATCAAAACAGATTCTATATTTCTCAGAAATATTCAGTGAACTAAACAAACAAATAAACAAATAAAATCAGTTGACAGAATGTTACCAGACTGACAAGATTAACCATAGAAGATCAGGATTTGATTGACTGCTGGTTACACAAGGTGCTGATTGTAAGGTGAGAAGTGAAACAAGTTGTCCTCAATTCCTTCTTGGAAAGTCAGACCGTTTAAGCCTTGTGTTTTGCATGTGAAAAGAGCCTCAGTTTAAAAGGGTACATGCAGTGCTCCTCCAAAGCATCGACAGAGCAGGCCAGAGGAAAAGGCTGTACTCAGAATAACTGGAGCCAAGGTGATCTTGCTGACACACTCTGACCTGAACATGCAAGTCAATATATTAAAATAGCACCAAAGTTCACTGTTAGGTCATATCTTATGGCTAGACAAGCTTTTAGAATGCAATGGGTTGGATTAAGATTTCCAGTTGGCCCATTGTTAGCAATGAAACTTCAGTTCACTTCTCTTTTGTCCCACTGATTTCAGTGGGTCTACCCTAACTTTGACTAAATCTGGATTAAAGTTCAATTTTAAAAAAATAAGAAAAACACCACCATACCTGTTGAAAAAAATCTGCATCTTTTCATGTGCTTTTGGAGTGCAATGGGAACTGAATCATATGAAAGGGATATAGGAGTCCAAGTAGACCACAAGTTGAACATGAGTCAACAGTGTGATGCGGCAGCTAAAAAGGCCAATGCAATTTTAGGTTGCATCAATAAAAGTATAGTGTCTAGATCAAGAGAAGTAACAGTGCCTGCCACTCTAGTCTGCTTTGGTCAGGCCCCACCTGGAATATTGTGTCCAGTTCTGGGCACCACAATTCAAAAAGGACATTGAGAAACTGGAGCATGTCCAAAGGAGGGTGACTAAAATGGTGAAGGGTCTGGAAACCATGTCCTATGAGGAATGACTTAGGGAGCTGAGGATGTTTAGCCTGGAGAAGAGAAGGTTAAGAGGTGATATGATAGCCCTGTTTAAATATTTGAAGGGATGTCATATTCAGGAGGGAGAAAGCTTGTTTTCTGCTGCTCCAGAGACTAGGACCCAGAACCATAGATGTAAGCTGCAGGAAAAGAGATTCCACCTCAACATTAGGAAGAACTTCCTGACAGTAAGGGCTGTTCGACAGTGGAACACACTCCCTCGGAGTGTAGTGGAGTCTCCTTCTTTGGAGGTCTTTAAGCAGAGGCTGGATGGCCATCTGTCAGGGATGCTTTGACTGAGACTTCCTGCATGGCAGGGGGTTGGACTGGATAGCCCTTGTGGTCTCTTCCAACTCTACAATTCTATGATATGCTTCTTCTCTAAGACATTCCACATAGGAGAAATGAGTGTACATGCCTTCAAGTTGCCTGATAATTTAGGGAATTTAGGGAATTTCATAGGTTTTTTTTTTAATGCAAGAACACTCAGAGGTGGTTTTACCAGTTCCTTCTTCTGAAATACAGCTAACAGCACCTCATTAGCTGCCCACCATTTAAGTACTAATCAGAGCTGACCCTGCTTAGCTTCCAAGATCTGACAGGATCTGATAAACACTACAAATCATTTTCATGTGTGTAGTTAATACATATTAAGAATAATCTGGGTCAATACCTCTCAAGAAAAAAGAACATTTGATATTTAAGTGAAAAATAGAAAATTAGCTTCTAGTCAATATCATTTTATCGCATTAGCCAACGTTCTATAAATAAACAATATTTATATTCATCTGCAAATCATCACCAGAGCAGAGTTGAATTTGGAACAATATATAAGGCACAATGGAATTAAAACGGTAACTGGGAGCCCTTAAGTATAGAATAAGTATGGACCCTTGTTATACGCTGGGGTTTGGTTCCAAGATCCCCCGTGTATAACAAAATCCGTGTATGCTCAAGTCCCATTAAATATAATGACATAGCAAAATGGTGTCCCTTATAAAAAATGGAAAATCAAGGTAAATTTATACTTTTTTGGAACATTTTCAAACCGTGTACGCTTGAATCCGTGTATAAAAAATCAGTGTATAAGAAGGGCCGACTGTATATAGCTGGACAAGCCATACAGCAGAAGGATAAATGGTTAGAATTGGCTTTTCTTTAAAAATTACTTAGTGTGATATAAAACTAATAAGAGAAGAAAGCTCAGCAAGGTATGAATTCTGCCCCAGTATCGTAAACAGTATTTTTTTTTAAAATCTGTTTTAAAGAATTTGCATGCACTTGGAGCTTTTCCTTTCATGTGAAAAGAGTGAGCAGCTTTACTCCCGTTACATATGTCCTCCCTTATTTTGACTTTTTTGCAACAACTTAACATATTCTTTTGTGGTTCAATCCAACTCCCTAAAATAACCACACCCACGCAGACAGCAAAGTTTATTATAGGAACTCTGATTTTACATTTTTAAAGCCACCAAAGAGGCTCTTACAAATTCCTAGAAAATGCCTGGGGGGAAACAGAAAAGGGCAGAAATTTTAGCAAAACAATGTCTCTTCCAGATTCTAAAAATAGATAAAGAAAATAATTCATGAACTGTGAAATATCGGTCAGCAAACATTTCATACTAACACAGCCTCCCCACCACCTTGCTAAAAATAAAACTGTATGTTACTGCAATATTTTTCACTTGCTTCAGCCAAGAACTCCAAAACCTCCCTGAAACTAACCTCAGTTGGATCACTTGCCTGTGTACTATGAATCAGCACTTCTTAACATTTCTGGAAATTCCTCAGTATAAACTCCTCCCATATAGCAGGAAACTGCAGATCCAATTCAGTCCATACCAGGAAATATACAAAGATTTGCACATTTCAGTGGAGCCACATGAGCGCTGAATTACATTTTTGGGTTGCTACCAACTATGCTGTTTTCAATTATTCCCTTTGTTGAAGAAAAATGATACGTCAATGAACACAAGAATTAATGAAGGGATTACATTATTTATAAAAATTACTAAATGTTAAGATTATTCACTTTATGAATTCAGTGTTTCTTAACAGTACAGTCCCACACATCTCTACACAGAAGTAAGTCTGCCACTGACTTCAGTAAGGCCTACTCCCAGGTCAGAACCTCAGCCTAACTCTCAAAGACAGTATCAAATTGTAAAGCATAATACTGTAGATTCATATTGCCTTTAATCCAAAATATGTTGTTTCAAAACCAGGAAAGCTGTTCTGTGGTACTGCTGTTTCCCTAATATCAAAAATCCACCAGTGATACCTTTACTGGGCCAACCAAAATGCCCAATATGCATGGGTCATGCATTCAAAGCTCTGCTGGCTTCTTCATCAGGCAAGGTGTTAAAAACCATATGAGGGGGGACTGAAGCTGTTAGTCATAGCCCTGCATTTTTCAGTTTTTGTTCTTAGGTTAGATGGGTTTGAGGCGTATTTATTGCAGACTGGCACCTCCTCCTTCTGGTCACGTGGCTACTGGGAAATTCTCAAAGTCCAGGAAATTTAACATACATTTGCAACACAAAAAGATACTTCCTTTGCAACCCAATATGTCTCCATCCATACAGTCACAATTAGTATATCAGTCTAAGCTGCGAAAAACATTCAAAGTCACTTAAGCAGCATGTATCTCTAGTGAAAATGCTGTATTCAAAAGCACTCCAAGCATGAACATGACCTTTTAGGGCAATGGCTCCCAATGTCTGGTACTTCAGTTGTTTTGGACTTTTTAATTCTCAAAATCTGGCATAGTCAACAGTCAGGGATACTGGAAGTTGAAACCAACACCTAAATAACTTCAGGAGCAAAGATTAAAAATCTCTGTTTTCAGGATAACACAGTCTTCTTTGTTACAGATGGACATCACCCCGACAAAAAATCCCTTGCAAATAGTATCAGTCTTGAATGGACTGGGCCTCCATTGACAGGCTCTCATTCAATAAACCATCACACACTAGTACAAGACTATAGACACAAATGATCTGTTCACTGGCTGGAAGACTTCTGATTAGTGCTGAAAGGCAGCATAGCTTGTATACCGCTAAAGGCAGCAAGAAGCCTTAGTTCGCTTAAAGAAAGTTACCCAAAGAAAGATGGGGGGACTTGGGAGTCCCCCATCAACAGTGTCAGCTTCTCTTTAAATGTGGAGGAGTTAGCAGAGAAGCTTGCTAGATGCTGGGTAACCTTAGGATCATTGGCACATGTGTATATCAGTACTGTTTGGGTGAATTAAGAAAGTTTTATATAGGAATACGCAGAATGCAATCACACATACAAAGCAATGATAGTCACACATCAATTGAAAGCAATACAATAGTCAAACAGTGCATTCAGAGCTATCCGAAATGGGAATATGGAAATTGGATAGCAGAGTTTGAGGGGTTTAAAGAGGGCGATATTTACCTGTCTGAAGGGTAGATCACAAAAAGCAGGAAGTGGCACAGTGAGTGGAAAAATCTCTCTGTACACACAAGGGGGATAGGGTTTGGGCTCATATTTATATCTGAGATACTAGTTTCAAGACCTAGGAATTGACAATGAGATTCAGGACTGGTTGATGGCTTTAATTTTAGGGTAATGAAACAGTGATTGGATGAAGAAAACTCCATAGTCTATGGACAGGGAAGGTGGCTGGAAGCATGGCAGGGGATAGACAAAAAGAGCTGGCTTGTCCTTTGTTTCATGGTGCAAGAGGATATCCAAGAGCTTGGGGGTAAGAAGGAATAATTAGTATGCCATTTAGCTTTGACGGCAACATTGCCTGGGCCGTACACATGTCCTTGGGTAATTTCTCATGGGAATATCACTTAATGTTCCTAAGGTCTTTGTGATCTCTTAAGAACATGCTGGCTCTAGATATGAAAATATGGAGACCAGAAACACAGCACAGGGTATGCAGGGTGTAGGAACAACTGGGATTTGAATATCCCTGTTGGGGATATGGTACAATATCAGCAAACTACATTCTCATGGATGGCACTGGCAAACTCTGCTATAGACTAGAAATCCTTACCTGGAATCCATTTTAGTTCAGACACTACCTTTCTTAAGTTGGAACATAAGTCAAAATGTGGCTTGGATTTCAGAAGTAATTAAACACCATATTTAATATGAAATGAAATGTTTCTCTACATTCCAAAACTATGTTTTGCACTATCGTGAATGGGTACCGTTTTCAAATACAGTGGTGCCTCGGGATACGAAATGATCGGGTTACGAAATTTCCGGGATACGAAAAAGTTGGATTGGCAAAAACTGTTTCGGGTTACGAAATATTTTTCGGGTTACGAAATTCATTTCGGCGCGAATTCAAATGCTATAGGCTTTCCAGGGCTAACGGAAAAGTGTTTCGGGTTACGAAATTTTCAGGTTACGAAAGGAATGGCGGAACGAATTAATTTCGTAACCCGAGGCACCACTGTAAATCATTTCTAAATTTCAAAGTTGTTTTACAACTACAATATTCAGTTTATGCTAGAAACATCAACCCATTCTTCAGTAAGCAAATGCAGTGGTGTCACTAGGGTTGGTGTCACCAGGTGCAGTAACTCATGGTATACACAGTGGGGGTGGGGACACTGACCTCCTTCCAAACCACACCATACAGAACCCTTATTATTGTTTTCTGTACTAATATTACTCATAAATCATACTTCCCATATATTACTGACTGTAATGGCAATACTTACAACAAAAACAACTAGAAAAATTAAAATTATACATTTAAATTACATTATCATATGCACAGCCTAAATGTATTTACATGTACATAGTTTAATATGGTTAAAGTGAAAAGTGTGTTGTTTTTAAAGAAAATTTTAAGAGCATAAAATTTTAATTTAAAAAAATATTTTTAAAAATGCTGATGCATCTCTTTTTTCCCCACAGAGCCTCATACCTCCGCTAACACCTTCTCTTCTGCTGAGCTCAGTGTGTTAAAGGGACAAAGGTGAACACCACAATCCATTTCTGCCAACAGGCAGATATTTGGGGACCAATAGTGTCACCCCCACTTAAGGTGTCACCTGGTGAGGTCTGAACTCCCTGCACCCTCTTAGTTGCACCCCTGAAATACCTTGTTTTTATTAAATATATTGACAGAAATGGTGATTAGTAATTTTTCTATGGTGGCAATCTTGACATCATTCAAAAGTTGCTCATGGACACAAGCCTATGCATCAGAAAAGAATTCTACAGACACTAGCAATCTGCTTGCATAACAAGAAAACAGGTACCACGCCTGTCATTTGGAGGACAACAGATCAAATCAACTATTTCTCACAGATCAAAACATGAGAAAACAAACAAGGGAACATCCCTTTCCAAGCTGTGTAAATTATATATGGTCACTTGTTTGTTTATACTACATGCCAGAATAAATGTCATAGTCCCTACTCAGATCCAATAAACTTTATACATTTTAGCTTTTTGTAGAGCTACTGAGGAAATATGTAAATAATTTTACCACCTACTCCAAAGTAAAGACTTTGATAACTAGTAAGACTACATTACCTGTTGATATCAACTATTTCCTTATTACATAATAAAGATATCCATTTGTAGCAAGAAGAGCATCTTGCAAAACAAATGTAATTGGTTCTTTTTGATTGTACTGTATATCTCTGTTTATTAGAATGGCATTTTTTCATACTGTCCTTTTCATAGTTGTTAGTTTACTAGTTAGTAAAACCTAGTCACAAAATCTGTTTTGCTCAATTGTTTTTGTTTTTATTTTTTATGTACAGAGCAATGAGATTAAAGTATGGCAAATGGCCAAACACTTCAGCCATAGCAGTCACTAAAAGATGCATCCAACATTTATGCAGCTTTCAAATGTAAAACATCTGTTTCCAATTTCAAATCTGGCTTAGAATAAAAGTGCCTCCTCCACAATACTTTTATTATAAACTGTTCTTTTCTTCCCTCATTTTTTCCTCCTTTTTGGAAGAGGCTGTTCCTTCCTTCTTGCTGGAAGCCACCTGACCACTGCCAGGAAGAGGAATGCAAAACATTCCCAGGAGCAGCTCCTGACGTCAACAGAGCTTTTCGCCTCCCAATATTCAGAGCTGTCTGGAAATTCCAGTCTCTTGTAGAGCTAACTGAATGTGATAGCAGCTGTAGCCTGTGCTAAATAACATCCAAGACTACTTTGTATTCAAAATTATTGGTGGAGTTAGCTGTCCCCAAGCCTGATCATTTTTTCACATTATTAATGCACACCATATTCGTGACTGTCCTGATTATTTTTATCATCATATCCTTGAAACTTGAGAAGCCTCCCTGAGACTATGGAATACATATACACATAATGCAGCCTCATGCCTTTCATGCCTTGGAGGGGGAGAGGTAGAAAAAAAAAGACAGTTTGTTTCAGCTAACAGTGGGGTAACCATGACTGTTTGTGTCATCCCATTCAGTCTTCAGGAGATTACATTATAATGTATAGGCTCTCCAGATTAGCATTATTTATGTTTTCTTCTGATTTTAGTCAGAATTAGCAGAGGACACCGTTGCGAATCTGAGAACCATTAGTAGTAGTAGTAATTATGTGCTTCTATCATTTCTGATTTAAGGAAAACCTATCTTTTTTTGGGGGGGGGCAGAATTTATCCAGAGGGGTTTGTCCTTGCCTTCTTCTAAAGCTGAGAGAGTGTAACTTGCCCAAGGCCACCCAACAAATCTCCAAGGCCAAGTGGGAATTTGAACCCTGGTCTCCCAGTGTCCTAGCCCAATTTATTACCATACACCCTACTGGCATATACCATCATTTCCCCCATTCAGTATCTTAAATAAAAAGAATACACAGTGCTTCCTGTTCTTCATACATCTGAGGGGAACAGGAAAGAAAAAAGTTTGTTTCCATTACCGACGAGTTAACTAGAATCCAAATCTGACCAAACATCAACACAAATACAAAGGCCCTTCCCTGACATGGGGGATCCATTCTGGATTCACCTGCATAAGGGAGAACTACCACAATATGCTCGAACCCCATTTAAAACAAGGGGCTCATGGAATGTGGCATGGCACAGCGCGTTGCGACATTGCCATTTCCAGCACGTGGTTTCAGCATAAGCTGATGAAAGCTGTATAAGTTGATTGCAGGCGTGCTGTATAGCAAACTTTCACATATTGAATTCTGAATAACATGGTATGTCTGTATGTCCATGGTACTGAAAAGATACATTTTTAAATTATTTTTAATTATGAACGATTGACTATGAGGGGAAAGAAGGAATAAGATTTGGGGAAAGGACACAATAAACTACTAGTACAGATATTTTGTACTCCAGCAAAGGCCATAAACCATAGAAGAGGTGGTGTGTTGTTAACCATATAATAACTTGCTCACTCTCATGTGCTACACTTTGACCATAAAAGAAAATGCTAATACTAATCTCTCTCTCTGGCTTTGCTTCATGAACGAAGATTCAGGAAGGACTCATCCCGCGCTTTGTACAAGCGCGCTGGTGACTAAAAAGGCCAATCCAGGACAAACAGGTCTGGTTGCAGAAAGCACAGCGGAAAGTCTCCTTGGGTGATGTTTCTGGGTTGTGGTTCTTTCTGCGTTGTCATTTCTCTTTGAGACTCGTTCGGTGTGAGTTTTCGAAAAAGGCTGCAGCATCATGGATAGTGCTTCTCCATGCCTCCCGATGCGAGGCCAGGGCAGACCATTGTTGGTGATCAATTTAGCCAAGCCTGAGATGTTGTTTCAGGGAGTCCTTGTATCTCTTCTTTGGGGCGCCCCTCTTACGCTGACCCATGGTGAGTTCACCATAGAATACTATTTTGGGGAGGCGATGGTCCTTCATCCTAGAAACGTGTCCTGCCCAGTGCTGCTGCGTCCTCAATAGCATGGCCTCAATGCTAGTGATCCCTGCTTGCTCAAGGACAGCAACATTTGTCACATAGTCTTCACAAAAGAGTCTGGAGTAACAAACACTTGAGGCGAAGCACAAAAAACAGTGTGTATAGAGCCATTGTACTGTCTATTCTCCTTTATAGGTCTGAAACATGGGTCACCTATCGCCAACACCTACGACTCCTTGAACGCTTTCATCAGCGCTGTTTACGCACAATTCTAAATATACACTGGACTGACTATGTGTAATACTAATCACCCTACTAATAAAATAGCTGACCTGCAGGTATAATTAAACAGACCTGCAGTTTTAACATAGGTAAGCCAAAGGAATGAAAACCAAAAGAGATGTAAAATACTCCTCTATAAAAGTTATGATTTATCTTCAACAGCAATCCATCGATCAAACAATATAATTTCCAAGATTTGTAAATATAACTTAATAAATAAATATTTATTTGCTGAATTGTAATTGTATGTGGATATATAATAAAGTTTAATTTTTTAAAAAGTTATGATTTATGATCTAGTTGAGGAAGCTGCAAACCTCAGTATCATCTGGCTCTCTAAACGCTACAGGCCCACTTCTGATCTCTGGATATTCTGGATGTACTTATTAAGGAACTGCCTCTTTCTTTCATCTCTCTCTCTCTCTCTCTCTCTCTCTCTGTACAAACACAAGCCCATACACACATACATACAAAAGAGAAGATATGGTGTGCCAAGAAAAGAACTACAGTACCAGTATATAGTATTATTCTGAAAAACTGCAAACCGCAGTAACTCTTGACCCTGAAAAAAATAACCAGTGGCTATGGATCCCTAGCCTCTAAATTAATTTCCCATGAGTCAATAAACCTTCATAGAGAGAAAGCATCTCAGTCCAACTTTTCTGTCCCTTACTATTGTATATTTATGTATCAACACATGAGTGTAATAAGCCACCTATTTAAGAATTGTAATGTACCTCCAGTATTTTTAATTCAAAAGAAACTAAGAATATGAATATTTTCAAGGGCTTTTGATTTTTCCAAAATACAAATCCTTAGTCCCAGAGTGGGAAAAAAACACTGATTAATGCCATCATATATAATTAAAGATGGGACTCCAGATGCAAACAGATTTCTTTGACTAGATTTCACTCCAGTTTTTCTCTTGTTTTCAAAATGCAATAGGTTTGGACAAACACTAGTATTTTTTTTCTCTTTTGTACTGTTCATTGTAACAGTTTCAATTATTGGAAACAACAACATTCCACATTGCCAAAAAAAAAAGTCAGAATGCAGGAAAGAGAGCTTGCAAAGGGATGTTGAGGTAGACCTAATAATTTATCACAGTAGTAAATCCCAAGTGTATGCTACAGGGAAGAAGATCACTGAAAAAGATGCCTCAAAATCCCATGACTCTCCTGAGTCCCATTCCAGAGACTTGTGGTCAAGAAGTCACATCCAACTTTCCCTGGCCAGAATTCAATTAGAGGTTTGATTCACTTTAAATCACTAATGGGAACATTTGACATTAAATCACTAATGGGAACATTTGACATGAAACTACAAATTCCCAGATTCCAAGAAGCAAATATATTTACACTGAGAAAACATAATTTAGCAACATTCTGTGTCACAATTTTACCACAGCCATCAGTGGGCAAAACAACTTGCAGTAGAGGGATGAAAAGAGAAATCTCTGAATGTTTACAAAAAGACTGAAAATAGGTACAACTCAGTTTTACACAGAGCAACAAGGATATTTTCCCAATTCACAGTATGGTCTTATGAGTCACAATCTCTTACATATTGCCACTGCACATACAAGGCCAGTGAAAGAAAATAAGGAGATCAGACAAATCAAGTTGTAATACAGCTTATATATATAATTTCAAACACTATAAAACGTCTGACAATAAAGCCACTGCTTTTCTGTCCTTTTACATGTCTTCTAAGTGTACAGTGTGCATAGTAACAGTCCTGTCCTGAGATAGGAGATGGCATCAAGTTTCTAGGACAGCTTTCCCAATCTAATGCTCTGGTTAGGGATGATGGGAATTGTGCCAGGTTGAAAAAGACTGCCCTAGTGGCCATCACATATCCAAGATATATCCAAGATAACCGTGTTGGCCATACAGCAAAGTACTATAAGATGCAAAATCCACAAAACCTTTATTGGGGCAACCAAAAAGCACAAAATGCATGATGTAAGCTTTTGAAGCTGCACTGGCCAATCTTTTCTGTGTTCCTACTTATCCTTCCTCCCTGAAATAGCCTTTAAAAGAAAATGTAACACAACATGTGCAAGGCCTGACCCATGTTATTCTGTTAATTTATGTACTGTACCACCACTGGTAGTGGTTTGTTTCCATTGGTGATTCCATTAATGGTGATATCAACATGACTGTTCACCTACAGCCAAAGGTCATGCAACAAAAATAACAACAATGCAATATTTTTTTTTGATTCATCAGCTTGAAATTAACACTCCTACTGTACTATGCTTTTAAACTTTCTTCTCCAAATATCATTGGTACATACTGTATATACTCAACTATAAGTCGACCTCATATATAAGTCAAGGGCAGGTTTTGGGAACAAAATTATGGATTTTGATATAACCCATGGATAAGTCGAAAATAAAACGCAGGGGTATATAACAAAAGATGTAACGAAGGAAGCATAGGAAAATGATGCCAAAGAACATTTAAAATTCCAGCAGGTATAACATTTTGTGCCCATATTAAAGGCTGGATGGATGAGAGAGCAAAGGGAGGGTCAATGCTTCCAGGACAGACTACACTTTTGCTTTTCACGAGGGAATGATCCCTTTTTTGATAAGAGTTAAACTACAGTAATTACATTGACCCATAGATAAGTTGACTCAGGGGTTTTTTGGGTCAATTTTTTTTACTAAAATTTCTAGTCTTATACGTGAGTATATACAGTATTTTGCATTTGGTCAAACTACAGAATCCCACAAATTACTGGATTTATAATTTTCTTACCTCAAGTAACAAATCAAAGTCAGTTTAATATATCTTTAAAGCTGAACCTGGCATGTGTGTATCTACTGTCCTAGATGATCAACGTGTGTGTGTGTGTGCGCGCACGCGCACGTACACACACACACAAATATATATATATATATATACACACAGACACAGACACACAGTGGGCCCTCCCCTTAAGCAGGGATCTGTTCCGGATCCCTCCATGTAAGGGGAAATCCATGTATGCTGGAGCCCCATTGGAAGTAATGATGCTCGCACTTGCGGCACATCGGCGCCTTGGAGCGCATGCCCCATTACTTCTTCAGGGGCATGTGAAGGGCTCTTCTGGCGTGGCTTTCAGCATATGCTGAAAGCCATGTATGGTGTGCCCGCGTAAAACATGGGTGCACTGTACACACATATATACATATATAGGCAATTACCTTCAGCTTGGATTTAAAAGTATCCAATAGTTTTGTACCTGTTGCTATTACTAAAAAAATGTTATGTCAGGTCTTATAACACACATTAATGGTCAGTAGCTATTTTATTTGTAAATGTCTTCAATCTAGTTTATTTGGTTAATGGAAGCTTTTGAAACTTAAAACGAAAACAAATGTTTACTTCTAAGGGTACGCTATAATAGAGTTCTGATGTAAAATTTGTCACTGTAATTTATTACACTGTTTAAACAAATTATAAATCTTTTTACTAGTCATCTGTTCTAGTGCTAACATCCTCTGCCAACACAAAAGTTGAAGAAAGGAATAGTTTGAATCAGATTAATAAAATGTTATAGTGTATTATTTAGTTGATAAAATGTTTGCATTCTGAAGTTCTATGGAGAGTTAAATCTCTGAGATGATATACCATATATACTCCACTATAAGTCAAAAGGTTTATGCCCAAATATTGACCCTAAAATCCTGGGTCAACTTATATATGGGTCAATACAGTAATAGTGCTTAGAAAGATCCTGAAAGAAGCACTGCCTCCATGCCCCACTCTCCATGCCTTGTCAATGATTTCTGAAGGAGTTACCCAGGCAGAGAGGGTGTGTGAAAGAGGTGATTAACCTTCTCAATCCGATGTCAAAACCTTGTCTCCCCATCCTCCTCCTCCTAATCTCTCTCCCCACCAAACACCCTGTATTAACTCCACTTCCTTCCCTTTTCAATTCAATGTTAAAACCTTCTCTTCCCACCAGGGAAATGGTGTTAGGTGGTTGGGAAAGGTCCAGAGAAGAAAAGGGAGGAAAGTAAGTGGTGTTTTTCCCTTTACATCCTTTGTTACATACCCCCATGTTTTACCCTTGACTTATCCAGGGTCATATCAAAATCATTAATTTTGGCCCTAAAACCTTCCCTCGATTTATACATAAGGTCGACTTGTACATGAGTAGATACAGCACTTTATAATCACCTGGAATAAATATTTCAGTAAATGTGTAAATACACAACACCAGGACATATGCACTGGACACTCCTCCCCCCCCCAAAAAAAAAAGGAAAAAGAAAAAAACATTTTTTAAAGTTGTGCATAATAAAATATTAATGGTTCAAAAACAAAACATTTCCAGCAGAAGCAGCAAGCAAATAACATGATGTACACCAGATACTTTGAACTGCAAATGAGGCTCCCTAAGCCCGTTGCTTAAACTGCTAATTTAATTACTGATGTAAGAATACAACTACGTGGCATTTATTCTAGATATAAGCAAAATGTCTGCTGATGGGACAGCTGGCATATGAGCGTGGAGAGAAAAGCTGGATATTGCAGTGACTCCTCGTGGCAGCATGCATGCATGTGTCTGTATGTGCCTTCAAATCACTTGATGACTTATGGTGACCCCATGCATTTCACAGAGTTTTCCTATTCAAGGAATATTCAGACGTGGTTTTGCAAGTTCCTTCCTCTGAAATACAGCCAACAGAACCTAGTGTATGTTCTGATATGCTCATATTGTGAAAGAAAAGTTTGAAATAGCACAACACATATAATAGGAAGATGCAATGTGAGAAGCATGAATCTGGGAAAGCCAGACATTGTAAAACAACAAATGGAACATATAAACATTGCAATACTTGGGGTGAGGAAGTTGGACAGAAATGGGACCTTTTCAATCAGATAATTACACAATATATAGTTACACTGAAGAATTATATAAAAAAGATGAAAGGATGACAGAATCTTTCAAGGAAGAGCATTTGAAGATGAGCCCTCGTTATAGAAAGGGAAATGAAAGCCATTCTCAAAGATATGGGAGAAATACATCACCAGGAACAGATGGCATACTAATAGATTGGTTTTAAGCTATAGAAACAGATTCCATCCCAATTCTAACTAAAATCTGCCTATTACTATGGAAAACAAAACCATGGCTCACAGATTGGAGACATTCAATATATATTCCAGTCCCCAAGAATGGGGGACACCAGGAATTGTAGCAGCCATTGAAATACAGTAATGTATTAATCTCTCATGCGTGCAAAGTGGTGCTCAAAATTTTATAATACTCATACCATATATGGAGCAAGAAATGCCAGATGTCAAAGCTGAGGTCAGGATGAAGAGTAACGAAGGATCATATTGCAAACATATATTGGAAAATATAACATACCAAAAAATTTCAGAAGAAAATTAGTCTGTACTTAATAAATTATAAGAAGCCTTTGATTGTATAGATCATGAAAAATGTAAGAGAAATATGCATGCCACCGCATATGATTGTCTTAATCCTCTGGACAATAGACCACTTTAAGGACAGAATACGGAGAACCAGAATGGTTTCCTATTAGAAAGGGGTCAGGCAATAGAGTGCTTTATCACTCAGTTTAATTTATATGTAGAACATACTATACAGAAAGATGGATTAAATTTGGGGAAGGAAACTTGTAATTTAGGGGAAAAAACATCAAGATTTTAAGATATAAAGATGACCTATAGTACCATGAGAAAATAACAAAGACTTGGAACAATTAAGGAAAGTACAAAAGCTGGTTTAAAGTTGAACATTACTAAAAAAAAAAACCAAAAACAATAATAAGCCTTTCTATAGCTTGACTCAGTCATACAAAATCACAATGGAGATTGCAGTTTAAGGAATTAGAAGATTAGGATGTAGAATAGTAGCTATGAAGAAACTAGGTAATATCCTCAAATGTAAATATATTTCATTAAAACAAATAAGTTAGGATCATCCATGCCTTCATATTTCCAATATCTATGTATGGTTGTGAAAGCTGGACAATGAAGAAAGCTGACAGAAAGAAAATCAGCCCATTTGAAGTGTAGTGCTGGAGAAGGGTTCTACGTATACCAAGGGCTGCTAATATCAGTAAAGGTCCTAGAGTAAATGAAGCTTGAACTCTCCCTAGAAGCCCAAATGATAAAACTTAAGCTACTGAGCTTTAACCATATGATGAGATAACAGTCATAGGACTCATTAGAAAAGACAAAAATGAAAGGTAAAGTGGGAAGCAGCAGGAAAAAAGGAAGTGTGCATCATTCATAGGGTCATCATAAGTTGAAGGAGACTTGAGAGCAATTAACTCTATGGGACAATTTGGAACTAAATTTGTCCTTCCAACTCAATAACTCAAGGTGAGCAATTTATGGCCATAAACTAGGCTTTGTATATACATATTACCATGTAAGACATTTATTCCTTCATAGTTCCCAGAAATCAGTGACTTCAGATTATGTAACAGCATCCAATCAAATTCCAAATAAAGTCCTTTCATCCAGTAACCTCAGTACTAAACACTACAGAAGTATATGTCTATACTGATTAGGATCCACATACAGTTATGTTTTGTGCAATGACAGCATTCGTGTAATTTATTAATTGATCTTTGGATTAGAGATATCGGTTTTATTCCAAGATGAAATTGTCCATTCAACTGGAAAGCAAGGTATAAATCCTCCTAGAGTAGACCCTCTGAATCAACTGTTGAATGCAAAATTAGTATTCATGAAAATCAAATTGCTTCAATGGGTTTACTCTAGTTGGCGTTTAGCAAGTACATCTAGGTACAAATTCCAATGTGGTCTTGCCTGACCATTTTATAAGAGCACTAACGTGTCCCTTTCCATACTTATTAATATCTTCTCAATCACCCAAGAATGAAATGCGCAAACTTTGCAACTTCACTATGGTACAGTAGATTTACTGAAATGAATGGGATCTGTCAGTCATTACCAACACAAGCTTGATTTCAATGAGTATGCTCTAGTTAAGATCAAAATTGGATTTAGCACATAGTAAGATCCAGTGTGATATACCACCCTCTAATAGTGCTCCTATTCCACTTTAACTGCTCTGGCTGCCTCGTGTTGCATTATGGGATTTGAAGTTTAGGGAAGGGCATTTAGAATTCTCACCAGAGATCTCTTAGGCCTCACTGAACTACAAACCTCAGAATGCAACAGGACACATCCAGAGCAGTTCAAGTGGAATAACAACACTATCAGAGTGTAGTGCGGTAATATGGATAGTGGTTTGAGTGTTGGACTACAATTCTAAACCTGCTTAGCTTCCAAAATCAGACAGGATCTGGTGCCTTTAGAGTATTTAGGGTATTTATTTCTTTATGGATTTACTTGGCCAAACTATTTGAAATAGTTTGCTTGTGCTTGTATCTGTGACTGTATAAAAGCAGAATTATCTTTAACAGGACAAGATGTTAGCTCTACCATTTCCTCATTAAATAAAACGTGGAATTTGTCATGGGATTAAGCACACATGGGAATGGTCTTAAATATAGGCATGTATTAACTGAAAATTCTGTATCTAGTCTGGAGTTAAATTCTTACTATACATCTTTTACTGACTTTAACAATACTGTCTGCTATCCCTTGTTTGACGTCACCAGACAACAACCCACTAGCCATTTCTGTCACTTCAGTATCCCTGGAATTTCCTCTTTTATAAGAGCTGGAAAATTTCAACTGTAGAATATTCTTGATATATCTTTGGAGCATTTCCATTCCAATTCAAAAGCTTGATTCAAATTTTTTTTTAAAAGAAAAGTTAGACATGACGCGTCATTTTGAAAGAGATAAATTGCAAACAGTCTTGTTTATTCTCTGTACATTTTGGGGTGGAGTGAGTGAGAACCTACATTAAAACCAAATTGTACTCCCTTCACACTTCTTTATCGACAATGTTTAGATTTTGAAAGAATCTCCTCTTCTGCATCTAAATAATGAGTAAAAGTAAATTGAAATTACTATTATTACTGTACTTCAAATGCATTAATTATATGAATGCTGGGCTGCCTGAAATATAAAACCAGGATATCACCTATCCAGAGTAAAATAGTATGCAAAACTGATATACATTATTCAATTTACAATCCATCAGGTCAGGTGCCTAAATACCCTAAAGGGCACCAGATCCCATCTGAACCTGAAAGATAAGCAAGGCCAGCCCTGGCTATTACTTGGATGGGAGATTGCCAATGAATACCAGGTGCTGTAGACTATATTTCAGAGGAAGAAAATGGCAAAACCACTTCTGAGTATTCCTTGCCTAAGAAAACCCCATCCTGGAATTGAGTAAAATTCCTAATCATTCTGAATCCTCAGGAAAACAACTTGAGATATCTGCTAGAGGTGCAAGAAGAGAAAGATGGCCATGAATGCAGATCCTTCTGGCAACTGTAGCAGTATATGTGGATATGGCTTCCTTGCAGTTAAGAAATAAAGGGCTTGCTGAAACTCTAGTTGAACCTTTACTCCTTTGTATTAAGTGACTGATTGTTACCATATTGTGTATTTCAATAGCATCTGGATTTTATAAACAAATGCTATGACATTTGACCATGCCACAATTCTTTAGTACACTGGATACAGACCAGTACACAACCAACATTAAGAGGGGAGAAAAGCAAGTAAATCTGCTTCCATAAGCCACTATTTCCAATGTAAAATGTATTGTGTGCATCTTGCCATATCACCCCTGCAGTTTCCAGTGGTAAAACAGCAAAACAGCTACAAAGTCAAGCTAAAGAATTTAAAATCCACACTAAAATTATGTGTGAAATGCTTCAGAGATAACATTTACTTTTTTAAAAATACAATCATTAATTATAATTTCCACCACTGCTATTTCATTACATTTCTCAGAAGATTTAGATCCTGAATCTAACCTGTATTAAAACCACATCTTCCCAGTCTCAACATTTCTGCAGACTGATTGTCAAATATTTAATACTGTTAATATGGAAGAGTATGAGAAGATAATTTTACTGAGACAGCTGGCTCATTGTTGAAACCAAGAAAATCCAAATGTTAGTCCCACCTAGAATACACCCATTGGTTTAATGGAACTTATGTAAGCATTCAACTATAAAATTCCAATTGAATCAATGGGTCCATTCTTGCTGAGACTAATGAAATGGATTTAGGCCATGGTAACTCATCCGATCCTGGAAGCTAAGCAGGGTCATTTATGGAATTCAAAGATATAGCCATGTTAGTCTGTAGAATCAGTATGTAGGGAGATCTTGTAGCACCTTTGAGACAAACTGAAAGTAGTTGGCAGCATGAGCTTCAGAATCTGAGGAAGTAGCCTGAAGTCTATGAAAGCCCATGCTACCAACTTCTTTCTTTCAGTTAGTCTCAAAGGTGCTACAAGATCTACCTAAATACAGGGCCAGTTATGGTTAGTACTTGGATGAGAGATCACCCACAAATACCCGGGTTGTTGTTGTTGTTATTGTGTGCCTTCAAGTAGTTTCTAACTTATGCTGACCCGTAAGTGAACCAATCATGGGGTTTTCTTGGCATGATTTGTTCAGAGGAGCTTTGCCATTGCCTTCTCTTGAGGTCACCCAGTGGGTTTAATGGCCGAGCTAGAATCGAACCATGGTCTCAAGGGTCATAGCCCAACACTCAAACCACTACACCATGCCAGGTGCTGTCAGCTGTATTTTAGAAGACAGAATTGGCAAAACTACTTCTGAGTGTTCCTTGCCTAGGAAAACCTTATGAAATTCATGGGGTTGCCATAAGTCGACAGGCCACTAAAAAGCACACACGCAAAACCAAGGCTGTTTTTCTTCTTCATCTTCTTTGGGATAGTTAATAATCTCTAACTCTAAGATCTTTGAAGAAGTAATCTGCTGCAGACTGTACTACTACATCTTTCTTCCATCAGTGCTCTTGTAGTCAGGGATTCTGAATTTTGTTGAATTTTATTGTAGGGTAGCTAAGCGTCGTTCCCTTATCAGAGCTCAACCCTTTCTGCTTTTGCAAAACCTTCAAAGGAAGAATGTAAAGAGGACTTACTCTCTTTTTGATGATAGGGATTTATCTGTTTATTTTTTCCTCCTCATTGTCTGCTTGAATATCTATAACTTTTAAAATGTGTACATTCTGTCAAAGGGCTCTGTAGGAACAATCCCCTGTTGGCCATGTTTTGACTGATCTTCAGAGCTTGCCTTTGCAATTTGATAAATAGAAGAACTAAAGCTATGCAACTTCCAGAGGGGTAGCAGAATTTTTCTGATTTGTGTTTGTTTCATGTTTTCCCCCTCCCTCAAACATGCTCACATAAAAAGCTGGAAAACACAACACAGTACAGTTCATTTCCTATGAGACAGCTAAAGAGATTACCTTAACATACAATGTTAAAATATCTTGTTCACCACCAGCAAGACCATCATAGTCACAATTAAGCAGTTTCACATTGAAACTACATTCCATTATATGTCACCCATTTCAATTACGCCGTTTTAATGATTCAGTTATTTGCACCCTAAAAACACAGCTCACTTCCAGGGCAGCTACATTTAAGCTGGGGTGGGCAGCTAGGCAGCTGTGTTAGTCTCGCCACTGCAATTCTTGGTGAGAGGGAATAATATTTTCCTGCCCTTAAACACAGTCTAGTGACTGTGAGTGGCATTTTTGACATGTTTCCACCCAAGGCCATTTTTAACAACAGGAAGTGATTGGAAAGTTACTTCATTTTCACCTCTTGCTTTTAAAAAAGGCCACTCCTTGGTCTAAAAAGGCCCAACAGTGCCAAAACTTGGTGAAAATGCCCCCCAGAACACTTAGATGTCATTCAGGGGAAAACTGATCCCTGGAGCGCCCTGGGGTTCACAAATGCTGTCTTGGGAACTGTACTTGTCCTGTAGGCCACACTTCGCCCAGTCTGCATTAAGCTGAGCAACCAAAAAATAAAATCTGGTTCTCCTACAGTAAAGACTGAAAAACGATGATTGGCTAGCTATTTTTTGTACTTACCAAGGAGGATGAATATGTACAACATCATTCAGAGCTGCCTTGAGATGAGCTGCTGTTTCTTTTGCAAAGAGAACTTTAAGCTTAGGCTGAATGTCAGCAATTTCTTTTGCAGAAGAGGTATCAGAAGTGGTCTGTGCCAAATGATGGCAGAGTGCGATGCAGAGAGTACATTCTTCATGCATTTCTAAGATCTTTACAATCAGTACACCAGATTTATTACCTGGAAATCAAACAATGAAACAAGTAAGCAAATATTTCATGGGGAGTGTCTCTTCCTCTTTCTATCTCACACACATAAACATACAGAGTGCATTATTTATTTCTATGCCTTTTCTGTATGTAGGTAAAAGAAATTACTATAATAAGCTTGCTTACACATGGAGGGAAATTTAAATCAATCCACTTTCTTGCAATGTGCCAGTAAATGTGTCAGTAAAGAAATCTATTATTCCTCATCAAATACCTTTACATTTTATACATTAAATAACATTTTAGTGTTGAACCATATTAAATTGCTACCTAAAGTAAAGTGAAATTTTATTTGGATCAGTATTAGCCATTGCTCAGCCATAGTGTGTGATTTCTCAGAAGAAGGTCTCTAGTTAAACTGCTATTATTTCCAGTTAAATGGTCAGGTGGCAGAAAAGACCATTGGTACAAAACCTGAAATCAAAATAGGGAATACTGAGATGCATGAACTAAGCCTGAAATGGTTTAAACAGAGCTTTGGAAATATTTTTTTAAAAAACTACAAATCCCATCCAAAATTCTTCAGCAAGGTCATTGGCCTTGTTGGCTGAGAGATTCTGGAACTTCTAGCCCTTTCCTCCCTATCCTCCAAAGCTCCTGCTATAAGGCAGTTTCCTATGTTTCAGTTTGGGGGGCAGGGGCAAACACTGCTAAGCATGGAAAGAATACCTGGGAAGGCCTTTATAACCTTTCTTCAGGGGTACAGAAGGTAGCAAAAGGTTTTGAGGATGGAAAGTTTTCCTTAGTAATCACTTGACACAAGAAAAGGAACTGCCCCAAACACAAATACAGTCAGCCCTTCTTATACACAGGTTTTTTATACACGGATTTAAGCATACACGGTTTGAAAATGTTCCAAAAAAGTATAAATTTACCTTGATGTTCCATTTTTTATTAGGGACACCCTTTTGCTATGTCATTATACTTAATGGGACTTGAGCATACACGGATTTTGTTATACACGGGGGATCTTGGAACCAAACCCCAGCGTATAACAAGGATCCACTGTATTCAAATGAATGAAGACTTGCCTAAACAAAGAGAATACAGCCCTAAACGAAGACGCCTAGGAAGAGCCCAACATGCTATTATGTGTTTTGTTTATCTCATTGAAAATGTAAGTCCTTTCTTCTTAAATTATTTAAAAGTGATAGCAAAATTAATTTTGCAGTGTGAATGACAACATCAATGAGTTTTAGAACAGCTTCATTATGCAAACAAGAAACAATAACTTTGATAATCAGCAAATGTATGACCATGTTCATAGCTAGGAAACCATGTAACTGTGAGGAAGAGGAATTGAACTATTTAAGTGTAAAAGATGCTTAGATACAGTGTACCAGGCTTTCTTAGTAGCTAGTAAGTTTAGCCAAGAGGGGGTTTAAAGCACCACTTCAAAAGAGTTCTGTTCCTGTAATACTTAAGCACTCTGCTTGCAGCTGCTCTATCAATTAAGCCCTACATGACGGTCATATGGCAAGGCTTTATTATTTCTATTCTCTTTTTGCTGTCATGTGCTTTCCAAATACTTACTTACAAGAAGATTTGTATTACTTTATGAAAATTGGGGGGGGGGGGGGCTTGAGAGAAGGCGGCTATTGTAAAAGACTACAGATGCTTAGAAAATCAGAAATTCACCACAAGAACTAAATATTTGCCTTGATGTTATCTCATTATTTTAATTATTACTTTGTTGTAGTTTTTCCACAAAATTTAGTACCTTAAATTAAATTGCAAACTTTTAAGATAAAAGGACCTAACAATGTTCCAAAGAAAGATGGAATATATCCCACTGTATCTGTCTAAACCACGCATGTGTGCATGCGCATACACACTCACACACATATATATACAAAAATGCATTTTTTCAACAAATTCTTGAGTTCCTTCCTTGGATTTAAGACCCTCTGAATCACACCTTGAATTAATGTCTAGTGTTGAGCAACTGTTATTTTATAACTGTTAAACATATACCCAGTAATGCACCTTCAAAACCTCTTTTGTCACTTGAGTGTATTTTTAAGGGTATCACTCAGACTGAGTTCAATTTTCTCTCTCATGTATGTGAGTTCCCATAACTTAGGTCTACTTTTCAGGCCATCTCCATTCAGTAAGCTAGTCTCATGGCCAGTTTGATGGACAGCTATGAACATATATATTCTAGTGAAGAAACCTAGGGGAAAAAAGGATAAGAAAAGGAGAAGCAGTCATGTCGTGAAGCCACAACTGCAGAGTCAAGAGCATGACTCCATTAGAATAATATGAGCAAAGTACATGGGGAGGGGTCATGGTTCAGTGGCAGAATCCATGCTTTGGATGCAGAAGGTCCCATATTCAATGCCTTGGGAAGGGGGGGGGGGCTTCTTAGTACCTGAGGTTCTGGAGAATCATTGCCAGTCGAGAGGAGAATCATAGAACTGAAAGGGGATTAATGGGTCACTGAGTCTAACTCCTTGCTCAATGCAGGATCTCCGCATAGCACCCCAAGCAGGCAGCTGTCCAGTGTCTTTTTGAAGGCAGAGAAGGAGACCCCACCACTTCTCTAGGCAATTGGTTTCATTGCCAAACTGCTCTCACCATCATACTTTTCTTCCAGAATTCCATGCTTTCCAAAATTGTCATAAGCCACTATTTCTTTACCTTCCCTCCTCATCACATTATTCACATTTCAGCACTAGATAATTTATGCACCATCACAGGAAGTAAACATCTCTTTGCCTCTATGCAGGAGGACACACTACCACCAAACCATTTCAGCAATAAAATGGTAGACTTCTAGATTCTTTCCTATGACAAGGTGTCATTGTTATCCTCTACTAACAAATGGACAGGGCAACAAGATTTGATCTACACTGTCACCCTGGTACTCTACCCATGGACAAGGGATCTGGCAAGCAAATGACTAAGTGAATCTATTAAAAGCAGAAAGTGCTTTTCTTGACTGCAGATTAGAAAGCTGATCTAAAAGAGGATACTGCTCAAGCAAATGCTGAATCTCACTAGTTAAATTTGTAGTACTGCAGTTCAGATCTAAGCTATTACTCTGTCCAGTGGCAAATGATTGCCACATTTTAAATCTCTCACCCATACCGCTGTATTTAACAGGGAGTTAGCTTTGGCCAATATTGGCTTTGTGACACTGCCATAAGAATGAGTTTGGATCCTGTTAGTTTTCTCTAGAACGGAAATAGACTGCTGGAACTAAGGTACTGTAGGTCCCCATGCATCAGGAGATAGGATTCTGAAGAGCAACTGAGGATCTGAACTGCTCTGCCTCTTGAGTGCTCAGTTCCTCAACCTATGAGGGGACAGTCTGATGACATGGTAACGACAGCTTCTTGGCCTCTAGTCTTGGCAGGCACACTAGAGGGTCAATTTTTCTTTCTCTCTGAAGAAGAGTTTGTACTGAGATCATATTGGGCCATGGCAGGGCTGCTTCTCAAACTAAAGGAAGTCTATTATGTTTGGCTATGCCATCGTTTTTTACTCAGTTCTGTGTAAATCAGTTCTCGCTTTCTCCCAGTACATGAAAGCAAATAAAATAAAATAAAATTCTTTTTTTTTAAAAAAGAAGTAACAGAAGCTTTTTCTATAAGGAACTTGAGTTCTGAATAATCATAGCTATGCAGGACATGCCAGTAAGCATATACACTGCTCCCTCGGGTTACGAAATTAATTCGTTCCGCGGCCGCTTTCGTAACCCGAAAAGCCTTCGTAAGCCGAATTGCCATAGGCGCTAATGGGGAAAAGCCGCGTT
The DNA here is from genome assembly GCF_019175285.1 of Sceloporus undulatus. Lineage (NCBI taxonomy): Eukaryota > Metazoa > Chordata > Lepidosauria > Squamata > Phrynosomatidae > Sceloporus > Sceloporus undulatus. The sequence goes on along the minus strand of NC_056525.1, from coordinate 195,199,541 downwards.
TCGTGTGAAAAAGCGCCGAAAAGCACCAAAAATTTTCTTCGTAACCCGAAAAAACATTCGTAACCCGGAACAATTATTTCCAATGGGATTTTTTCGTATCCCGGAAATTTCGTAACCTGGGTATTTCGTATCCCGAGGTACCACTGTATGCCTGTCTGTAGACCTGAGTACCTCAAACATATAGACTAAGTTTTAATCTTCTAGACCCATAAATTTTTACCAAAGAGGGAGGAAATGAGTCTTCAGTTTAATTGTTAAAAATGTTAATAGACTAAAAATTATCTAACAATTATAAAGAATTGTCCACAACCATTAAAACATCATTTATCTTACGGCAATTTGATTTTCAACACTCTTGACTTAATGCATAACTTCTTAATGGAGGGATGGGCAAAGTGAGGGCCTCTAGACATTGTACTGCAGTTCCCAAAATCCCTTACCTCTTCCTCATGCTAGCTAAGACTGATGGGAATTACAAACCAACACCATCTGGAGAGCTACACTTTGCCCACTCATTCCTTCATGCATAACATGAAATACCATAGGTTTACACATGCCAACTGCCATTAAAATATGCAGAATATTATGCAAAATTCTGTATGTTGCATATTAAATTCCTAATTCTAAAATTTAGAGTTAAAACAAAAATTTCAAGGTGGCAACTAAATGCCTCTAGCCCACTGTACTCCCAATCTTAAAAACAAGATTTAAAATAGCATAAAACCACAAAGTCTTAGATAGACACAACACCATGCATAAAGGTTAAGGAGTACTACTGGATTAGACCAAAGGCCTCTGTCTAGTTCAGCATTTTTCCCACAGTGGTTAGCCAAATGCCAGTGGGAAGCTTACAAATAGGACATAAGGGCAACAGCACATTCCTGCACATCGTTCTCCTGGTATTCAGAATACTGCCTGTGACACTGGAGACAACGTATTATCATCCTAATTGCAAGCAATACTCCTAGGCAACTACATGTTGTGATAGTGAATTTATTAGTGTTAGCTATGTGCCATCCAAAGTAGGGCTTCCATATATCTGCCCTGCATCTCCCACCTGTCCACTTTGTCGCCACAGGCGACTCTGTTGATGCCCTGACTGGTATTTGGAATACCGGTCTCTCTAGCATACCATGCATCGCTCCCAAGCGCCCTCTCAGGCCCGCTTCCAAACGTAAGCCCTGGTATACGGAAGATCTCCGGGCAAGGAAGCGGGTCCTGCGATGGCTAGAGCACCGCTGACGGAAACACCTATGCTTAGACGACAAGGCTCTCCTAGGCCGCCTTTTGGAGGACTATGGAGAGGCGATACGAGCAGCTAAGAACTCGTTCTATGGTGCTCGTGTCGCGTCCGCGGAGTCGCGTCCAGCAGAGTTGTTCAGGGTAGTCAGGGAGCTAACTCAGCTCCCTCCTACCCTGAACCAGATCCTTGAACCTTCTAAGGCCTGCTGTGACCAATTTAACAACTTCTTCGCGGATAAAACCTCTCGGATAAGCGAAGGTCTTAACGCCGGCATTAGAGCAGAACCTAGGTTAGAGGCATCCAGAGCCTCCGTGGACTCCATTAAACTGGATCAGTTTGAGTTGGTTAGTACCGATGATGTGGACAAGATCCTTGGAAGCGTTCGGAGGACAACCTGCTCCCTCGATCCCTGTCCCTCGTGGCTAGCGGCTCAGGGGGGACCGGTGGTAACTTCGATGTTACACTGGATTATAAATACATCCTTGAGGGATGGGCAATTTCCATCCAGCTTGAAATTGGCCACCGTAAAACCGCTGCTAAAAAAGCCCTCCCTCGACCCCCTGATGCATAATAATTATCGGCCAGTTTCGCTATTGCCATTTTTGGGGAAGGTGATCGAGAGGGCGGTTGCAATCCAGCTTCAATCGATCTTGGATGAAACGGATTATCCGGACCCATTTCAAACTGGCTTTCGGGCGGGTTACAGGGTTGAGACGGCCATGGTCGCCTTGGTCGATGATCTCCGTCTGGGCATTGACAGGGGAAGCGTGTCCCTGTTGGTGCTCTTGGACATCTCAGCGGCTTTCGATACCATAGACCATGGTATCCTTCTGGAGCACCTGGTAGAGGTGGGAATCGGGGGCACTGCGCTCCAGTGGTTCCGGTCCTACCTCTCTGGGAGGTTCCAGATGGTGCAGCTGGGAGACGTGTGCTCCGATAAGAGGGCCCTTACATCTGGGGTCCCTCAAGGAGCCATTCTGTCTCCCATGCTTTTTAACATTTACATGAAACCGCTGGGAGAGATCATCCGGAGACATGGGGCGCGGGGTTATCAGTACGCTGATGACACCCAAATAATCTTCTCTATGTCTCCGACTGATGCAGTGACTGAGGATGGCGTCTCTCCTCTCGTGGCCTGCCTGGAGTCAGTAATGGGCTGGATGAGGGAAAACCGACTCAGTCTGAATCCAGAGAAAACGGAGGTGCTCATGATAGGTTCTCCTGGCCCGGGGATGGCGGTGGTTCCACCTGTCCTGAATGGGATCACGCTTCCTGTAAAGGACTCGGTACGCAGTCTGGGGGTGCTTCTTGACTTGTCGCTCCACCTTACATCTCAGGTGGATGCAACGGTCAGAAGCACCTGTTATAAGCTTCGGCTGATTCGCCAGCTGCGTCCCTACCTGGGCCAGAGGGACCTTGAAACGGTGGTAGACAAATGGCTCTGGTAACCTCTCGATTGGATTTCTGCAATGCGCTCTACATGAGGCAACCCTTGTACCATACCTGGAAGTTACAATTGGTACAGAATATGGCAGCCAGACTGGTCACTGGCATGCCCAGGGCCAGTCATATAACACCCGTACTTAAAGATCTGCACTGGCTGCCTAGTCGCTTCCGGGCGCAATACAAGGTGTTGGTTATAACCTATAAAGCCCTACATGGCTTGGGCCCAAGATAACTTGAGGACCGCCTCTCCCCATACAATCCGCCCCGCACACTCAGAACATCTGGGCAGCAGCTACTGAGGGTCCCTGGGGCAAGACTATCCTCTACATCGAAGAGGACGTTTACCATCGCGGCCCCGACCCTCTGGAACACGCTGCCCATAGAGCTCCGCTCGGCCACCTCCCTGGCCCAGTTCAGGAAGGAACTAAAAACCTTCCTGTTCAAGTCAGCATTCCCCGATATAAGTCCTAGTTAGTCTCCCCCCCTCTGACAGCAGTGGCAAGCTGGCCAGAATGTATTTTAATTGTAGATTTTAATGTATTTTATTGTATTTTGTGTATCTGTTTATTATATTGTACACCGCCCTGATTGTAAGAAGGGCGGTATAAAAATAAAACTTTTATTTATTATTTATTATTAGATGACCCTGAATTCTGAATTTATAACATGTTGTCTACTTCCCTCTATATCATGTATAATTTTATACAACTCTTTCATCCTCCCAATTTATTTGCCTTTTACCTCTAAGTTTAAACCTTCAAAAGATCTTGCTGCAGTCCTGACCGTCTAGTTACAGTATTTCGAAGCAGCTGTCCTGAGTGGATGGGACACACTATCCTGATGAATAAACCACAACCAGCTATTCCATCTAAGATAGCCTGAAAAATTGCAGAGGATGCCTTGAGTTTAATCACTCTCTGGGAGGCTTCTAGAGGATGGCTTTCTTAAATGGTTAGCCATTACAGTTCAGATGGCTTCTTCATCTTTAAGATTTCCCTTTCCAAGGGAATTTAAATGAGGCCTCAAAATTATATCTATTTGGTGTTTTCGTATTCTGTTTGCTATGAAATTCTTTTAAAAGAATTTAAAAGTCTGTTAGCCTTTCTTTTGTTATCCCATTGCTCTTTGCCCTCTCCCTACCATTTCCCTTTTATACATAGAAGTGTCCTCTCTGGCATGCTATACTGTACTTCTTCTTGAAAAGTTTTCTTAAGGCACTTCCATTTTATTTGTACACAAGAAAAGTGTGTGTGTGTGTGGGGGGGGGGGAATCTGTACCAAATGACAATTAATGTTTATTTTTATAGAGCTTGCTTTGTAAATTTCACAATAACATTCAGTTATATTATCTTTCTAATCTTTCTTTCTGTTCCTATTTTCTCTCACACACAAAATATATACTCCACACACATACACACAAATAATATATGTTAGGCACAGAGAGCCTTGTAACAGATGAAGAGAAAGCTGAGCACTATAACTGAGGTTGCCTAAGCACTATAACTGGGGAATGACTGTGGGGAAAAGATGAAAATTTAAATAACTGTGCAGACATGCACAACGTTATTATTTAATCAATTTATTTCCCATTGTTCTCGTGACATGGGATCCATGGTGGTTCACAATATAAATTAAAACAAAATACATGAATTAAAGCCTAATCATAAAAAGTTAAAAAACAATGAAACTACCATATTAAAACATTAATGCAGCCCTTCACATCCACACATTTGGCTTTCGTAGATTTGATTGTTCACACATTATTTGCTGCCTCTCCGGGCCTGCCCTACTTAATCTTTAACCAGTATTGATAAGTCTCACCACCCATTTCCAGTCTCTCTGCAAGGCTCACAAAACAGAGAGACTAGGAAGGTGAGGTGAGGCTTGTAAGTCCCTATTAAAATGGTGTTAGACCTCTCACATGTGCGTGCACTGCTTATGAAGCAAGTTAAGGGAGGAAAAGGTGCCAAGCCTAGATCAGTAGATCTCCCCTCCCCCAGCAGTAAGGGCTCCTTGGAAAACCATCCAGAGGGATCCTCTGACATTGGGGTGCTGGGGGAAGCCATGAATGGAATATCAAAAGGTCACTCAGGAAACCATGAAGAAGGGCTGTAGGGCCATATCAAGCAGCTTCATCTTCTTCCATCCTCCTTCCCCAAGCTGGGCAGGTTGTTCTCTGCACACCTCAAGTCAGAAGATAGTTGGGTTGCTTTTCAACAATCTGCTCCTTTGATAACCCCCAACCCCATGGCCCAATCTGGGCTTGGCATCTCCCTCCAACAGCTCACTTTGCAAGGAGCACATGCACACACGGGCAGTTCAAAATGAACCTGCATAGGCAAGAACTGACAAAAGCCTGCTGTTTGTTTCGATGCTTGCAAATTACAGTACTGTAATGTATGATTTTGCATGTGTTAAACATGGCTTGGAATTCACATTTTCCCACTTTTGCGGGGATCCTGCACCTCTAATCCCCGGGAGTGTGGAAAGCCGACTAAACCAATTTTTAAATCATTTAAAAACATAACAATAAAAGTAAAACACACTCCATTAAAAGACATTTCTGCATTGCCACTTAATTGCCAAATACCTATTGAAATAAAAAGGTCTCCCAGCAGGTGGTGAGCTGGAAAGAGGTCAGACTAATCGCCTGTGACAGGGAATTCCACAGCAGGAAGCAGCCACCAAGCAGGCTCTCCTCCATGTACTTGTGAAGATGGTGGGACCAAGAGAAAGTGCTCTCCTGAGGATCCTAGAACTTGGGCAAGCTTATACAGGGAAATAAATTCTTTCTGACAATCTGGACCTAAGCAGCATAGAGCTTTATAGATCATTACCAGCACTCTGAATTGTGCTTGAAAAAGAGCCAGTAGCTAGTAAAGCTGTTTCAACAAAGAAGGTAAATGTTGCCTGTAACCAGCCTTGGGCAGCACTCTGGTCACAGCATCTTGAACTTTCTGATGAATTTCCAAAGGCAGACCCATGTAGAATTGGTTACAGTATTCCAAATGGTACGTAATCTCCAGGAATTGATGCAAATACAGCACTAGTTTTAACTATGCAAATACACTCCTAGCCACCAGTGAAACCTGAGTGTACATGCTCAAGGCTGAGTCCAGAAGTACACACAAGCTATGAACCTGAGGTTTCAGGGAGAGAATAAGTTTATCCAGCACAGGGTGAATCCCTAGTCCCTTATTTGCCTTTCAACTGAGCAGATGTCTGGATTAAATTTCAGTTTGTTCATCTTTAGCTACTACATTACTGACATCAAGACCCTGTTTAGCACTGAGACAGTTTTCTTGGAACTAGATGGAAAGGAAAGCAAGAGCTAGATGATATCAAACCCAAAAATTCTGGATGAACCTTCCAGCAGTTTCATGTATATGGTGAACAGCAAAGTAGACAGAACAAAGCTCTGAGTGGCACCAATGGCCAAGGTGTTAAACAGGAATCCCCCCCAAATCATCTCCTGAGTTTGATCTGCCAAGAAGGACCACAATCAATGTAAAACAGTGTACCACAGTGTACAATGTACCTCCAAGAAGTACCAGAATCAATGTAAAATAGTGTACCCATCCCAGAGAGGCGAGCCAGAAGGATACTAGGCTTGATTATATTAAAAGCTGCTGAGAAGTTAGCAGAACCAAAAGGAACACACTTCTCCTGACCAGTTCCTGGAATAGGTCATTCACCATGGCAATCAAAGCTACTGCTGCCCCATAACAAGGTCTGAAGCCAGATTAAAATGGTCTGGATAATCTGTTTCACCCTAGAGCAGGGAGGCTACCATGCACTCCAGATTCTTGGTCAAAACAGGGATACTGGTGACATGCAAGTAACTTTCTAATATGGTAGGGTTCAGGGAGATTTTTTTAGAGTAGCAGTCCACAGCCCTTTCAGGCAAGAGAGAAAACTGTCTTGTTGCATCTGAGCCTCTTCCTACAGAGTGGCTTCAACATGGATGTTGAAGTCACACAGCACAACAGGCCAGGAGTCTCCAGCACTACTGTCAAAACAAGCTCCACTAGCTCAGAAAGGAAGATTTGTAGCAACAGGGTGACTGATATATCCAACAGAAACCTTATGTAGTCCTGGGCATTCACCTTTAAGTATATATAAATCAAGCCCAGCAGACTGTGGGACAGAGCACCTGGTGAGGGAGATGGAATACCAGTTGACAACTGCAACCTTTGCCTCATTGCTCCACAGACCTCGTCTGCTGCTGTGCAAAGAAAGCAGGACAGAGCTGGGAGAAGTTACCCCCATACACACACCTAACTTTCTTCTTTGCAGGTTTTCAAAGGTCTAGTAAAGTTTCTGTAAGGGAGCCTTTCTATGGTGAACACTTAGGATGGGTTCTTTCCAAAAGCATAATCCTGTTAAGTCTGCAAAGCTCATTATCAATTACGTAATATCATTCTACTATTGTTCTTGTTTTCTGTTGAAGAAGGTTCCACATACTTGAACACAGGTGTACCCAACTAAGCCAGGAGGCATTTGGCAAGGAAGGCTTCTGAATATAAAACCAGTGACTCAAGCCAAAGTGAAGAAAGAGGAGTGTACACACACTGTACAAACTCATGTAAGTGCTACTTTAGGCTTAATCATAAAACCTTACATTTGAGGTTGTTTTTTTTTTTTAAAAACACCTTTTAACTATGTAGTACTTTCCATTTCTCACACAACATAGGGAACTGTGGAAAATACACAATGGAGACAAAATACAATCCAGTGCCTGGAATTGTATGAATGTATATATTCAACCAGTTTTTAATTAAGTAACTATTCCTTCCTGGTTTTCGGTTTCCTAAGAATCCATGATTAAAAATAAATATAGCTGTTTCATTTCTCTACATTATTTTCCCAAAAATTAATAATAATTAGGTGACAGGAGGACACAATGAAAAAGTTGATTACTGCCATTCCTTCATGGTCAAAATCTCTCACTCATTTAGAATTCAGAACTACTAAGTACAGTGTCAGGTACATAAAAGTCCAACCACTTAAGGTACTGGAGAAGAAGAAAAACCTTCCCTAAAAGACTGGTCACACTGAAGAATTCAGTGTGGGTATCACTGCATCCCCATGTTGTGCATGGCCATGGAAAAGGAAGTGTTTCTGCAATACAAACAGTATGGTGCAGTGAGCTTACCAGCTCACCTTTTAATATTTCCTTGAAACAAACAAAATACTAACTTCAGGACTGAAAACAGAAAGGCAATGCTTGCACATTCAGGGATATTGGCTATTCTTTCCTTGAAAACATTCATTTTTCAATAAGGAATAAACTATACGTTTTATAAAAAACATATAACAAAGCCCTACATTTACATTCCTGGTAGAGAGAGGCAGATGTAGTGAATAGGGGAAGGTAATGTTAAATTTTAATCCTTCTACCATGGGTTGTCTTCATGCATGCCCTGCTACCCAGCCCCTTTGTCCCTCTAGGAGTATTCAGATGTTTATTTACAATACTATTTATTATGATGATATATATATATACATCCAAACCCATAGTGAGAAAGAAGGAAGGGCAATTTTGAACTGTAAAACAGCCAGCAACAAAAAAGTTCAGCACGCCTGTCTCCAAATATGCTTTTTATTATTAGGAAAAAAGAGGGGTCCAGTATGCACATACACATTTAACATGTAGTCTGTCCTCCAGAGACTGTGTTAGCTCTCACTACAGTGATTTACTGAGTGAAACTCAGTATTCAGCAACATTTTAAACTCACACTTTAGAAAGGCTTCTTTATAATGAGTCTCTATAGTTGGAGAGTAGGGAGAATGGGAAGAGAACACAACTAGCCAGGAGGATGCCATAGTCAATTCTTTAATCTCAAACCCACACAAATAAAAATGGACACATTAATGGATAAAGAGGAGGGGGGCAGTATTTTCCCAGCAACAAGATACTGCAGTTTAAGTATTACAAAACTGTTATTCTTCTACTAGTGAAACGCTATCTTCTAGTGGTGGGGAAGATGTTTGGATTTCTGGGAGTGAAATGCATGAGTTGGTAAAATGGGGCACCCATCTCCTATGTAAGGTAAGCATTATTGTACTTCACATTCATCTGGAATTACATTTCACGTATTGACATTTGGGAGTGGAGGGACACTAAAATGGGTTCATACCGTGAGATTTTTTTTCCTGCCCAAAGCCACTAAAATTCTCATCTAAGTCTCCTTCACACACCCACATCCAGTCACCACTATTGAGATATCCAATTTTGTCAGTCATCATAATGTGATTTTATCTATACTCTGTAATTATTCCACACCTGCATGCAGCTTGCCACTGCTCATTTATTTGTTTTAGTCCTATATCCTAAAGGCTCAGCATGGTTAGCAGCACTTAAAAACAATTTTTTTAAGCCACTAAAGGTATACAGTACATTTAAGAGGTACTAATAACTTGTCTAAATAACATCTTCAGCGTGCTTGTTTCCTCTATCAGGTGATGCTTCTATTGATGCCGAATGCTATATTCCATTTATGCCCAACATCAAAAAGGTATTACAGGATTCAAGCTTTGAAAAATTAAATAAGGATGGGAATTGTGCATCCCTCCAGATACTGCTGGACTGCAACTTCCAGTGTTCCTTATGTCTATGTTGGCTAGGGCTGCTGCGAGTTGTAGTCCAACAATATCTGGAGGGACACATTATTTCCATTCTTGACCTAAGGCCATGATTGGCAGTTGTAATACCCAAATGTGAAATAAATAATTAGCAAAGTTTGTTAAAAGTGACTTATTGCTATCCATAATCATCAACTGAAGGTCCACATACATGTGACAATATTTAGAGGGCAACAAGTCTAAATTACCTTGAAGTCTGAACTCACCTAATAACCAGTTGGTCTCCTTTCTCTACAAACAAGTCCTGCTACCATTAGTTATTTAAGGGCATAATTAGGTGCTGCACCTAGAGCTCTGTGATGGGATCTGCAGCCATTTTTCTAAGACAGCTGCAATGACCCAATTATGGTAGAAAGTATGACACTGAGGGAATGGGTGTACCCATGTTACTGTTATTCATTCTACATTTCCCCCTTCCCCACAAAATCCTATATAATGCCAAACTGGGGATTTACAGTTTCTTTTTCTTTTAAAATCTCATTATGGTCTATGTGATCCTACACAACAACTTCTAAGGGAATTTAATCAGACTCCAAAAGTTAAGTTGGTCCAACCTGATCTCATTGATCTCTGAGATCATCTATCTCTCTGTATGTTTGCCTTAAGCTAAAGTAGAAAACTAAGAAATGTCCTGACATCAAATACAATCCTGCAAGTCATCACATTTTTAAAGCATTGTAATAACAAAGCAAACAGAACACAATGGTTTGAAGACAACAGATTTTTATAAATTTGATAAAATGTGCTTTAAAGCATGACATCAGGACACTTTTTATACCACACTACTCTTTAACAGTAACTTTAGATAAAGGAAATCGGCAATAATAAAGGTAACACAGGTTTTTTTAAACATAGAAAACTAAAGTTACACCCACCACTCACCAAAATTAGATGAATGCACAAGCAATGAAACAGAAATTCAAAAATTTAGAAAATGTTTATACTGCAAAGGCAATGATGGCTGAAGAATCATGTCAATGTACACTCATATTTGTTTTTTAAGTATCAGCTTTTTCAACTGTCAGATTGCCTTTAAAAATCATGGCCTTACAAGTATTTTCTTAGATTCAATTATGGGCAATTGTATTGCAAAGCCACCAGTTTTGGTCACATGATCTGCTGATGGTGAATGATCACGTGTACTCACAGAGTCATAGGGCCAAAGCAGACTGGCGGCTTGGAGCGACCTCAGAGTGGTTTCTGATCACATCAGGGGCGTGTGTCATCTGCCGCACCCTTTGGCCTGTCTGTTTCAGGCCATAGAATTTAAGACCAACCCCCTACTCAAAGCAGGATGTGCAGCTAAAGCATCCCCAGCAAGTAGCTGCTGAGGCTCTTTTTGAAGACATTCAGAGAAGGAGGCTTGAATATAAGTGAAACTCCATGAAAAAGGAGAGCCAACTGTATTTCTGTTTCACTTCATGGTATTTAACATGCCTCCAGTATTTGAGAGTTGTAAGAATGTGTAAGTAAATAAAACCTATCATTAATTAGTTATGGTCCTCACACCAGTTGTATATTATTAGGTATCCTGAATATATAAAAGGTTGTCTACACTTCGTACCAGACTGATTGGCTACTTTTACATACCAGCAACAGGCTAGAATTCTGTAAAATGCAAAAGGAAACACCTAAACAAATGACAGACTTTTCATTCACTGCTGATTTATTGTAACATATGAAACCAACAATCTGGCATGCATCTTCCTCAACAAGCTAGAAAATAATTGGTTATTTCTCTGACATTTGGGGAAAGAAAGAAGATTGTTAGGCTCAGACACCTAGAATCATTTAACTATTCCTAAGTAAATGAATAGCATGTAGCTCCACTCTACCCCATCCATAGTAAATTGTCGTTCTGTGCACTGTCTTAGATAATGTCCTTATTTTTAGATTCAGTACTGTAGTATTAAACTAATTTTAGCACTGCCACCCTAATAATTTGAAAGCATGATTGTTCTGGATACGTTTTTGGTTGGAAGGGAGAACGCTGAAAATATGGGAAAGGTGTCTGTATTATGACTGCAGTCATTGCACTCTATTAGTATTGCAACTCATATAAAAACAAGAACATGAATAATAACAAAAAGTACATGTGTACAATTACCTTTAAGTCTGAACTCACCTAATATCCACAGAGCTCAGCATCATATTTTTTAGAAGCATAAAAGATGCCCTGACTGCATCTGTATTGTATAAGCATAAGTATTTATTTAAACTAATACAAAAAACCCCCACTTCATCGAAATAGGTTCCACAGTGTTGAAAAGCTGCAGTACTACATTTCTCACCTGAAAGTGTTTGACCATCAGAATTACACTGATGCCTCCAAAAGCTAATAGCAGTCCTCTCTCGATTCTGCAGTGTATTCAGTCTCTCTGCTAGCCCTCCCCTAAAGAAAACAAAATATTGACTCAGACAAATCTTTTGTAGTTTGTCCAAAATACAATCATATAATATACACTTTTTGATATAACATATGCTTGCTAAACTCCTCAGAGCTAGAGAGACTTTATAAAATCATACCCTGCATAGATGTGTTCAGAATGTAAGTATATTCTACCTATATTTAATATAAGCTGTTGTCTCATACAGTTTTCCAGTTCCTACAATAAAAAGCACAGTATTTTGAAAGGGGTATGAGAGCACTCCTGGGGTCAGAGCAACTTTCCAACTCAAGGGTGTAATTTCAGCTACAATTTTCAGTTGAATGTACTTTGACCACTGACCTACAGCATATTACTGGAAGATGTGTGACCACTGGCAAGGATGATGTCCCAAAATGCTCCTTACACATACTTGACCTCATGATTCATTTCAGAAGCTGGGTCAAGTGTGCACTTTGAGTGGTCTGAAAATTGTCCTCAGCTGAAATAGTTCAGTATTTGCAAAAGGAATAACATGCAATGTAAATATACTTAAGGTAATAATGAAGGAACTTACAATTCAGATCCCAAACTGGCCATGTTACAAACAGATTATTTTACCCGAAGCTGCTTTTAAACTAGTGAAATTGTTGAGTAAACCATTGAAATATGCAGCTCTTCTCTTTAATAGGAACTAGTTTGAGAACCCTCTATGAGCAGAGATGGGGGCAGGATGGGAAGATAACATGGTCTTCACTCCTAAAGCCCAGTCTATTGAGGAGTCCTTCCAGTGTACCAACCTATAAGCTTTCAAAAGCACATATAAACTGAATTTAATTTAGTGATAGCATACTGTATTGTGAAATGACACCCAAAACAAGGCTTTCCTCTTTGAACCACAAATGTTTTTGAGAAGGTGTTTGGGGATGGAAAAGTTGGCAGGGGGCATATGAGGCTTATGTTGCTCAACCCTGGTCAATAACAAAAGGTCCTAAACGTTCAGATGTCAGGTTATTTTTTTCATCTGTGTGCACTTTAAAGACTTGTAAATGTAGCTTGCTTTAAAATGTGGACTTGTTTTGTGCACACCTACATTCTAAGTTATTACACTGAAACAGAACACATACACAATATGAATGCTTTAACTTTGAAAGGCTGATATAATTCCAACAACTGTGCTTTCAAAAAACAGCTCAAGTCAAAAGAATTGGGAAGTCAGTAAAAATAAATGATGTATTTGTCCCTCGATAGTATTGTAAAGCCTAAGGAGTCCATAACTTTTTTTTTTAAATTACATACAGCCTCTTAACCAATTGTTCACCAGCATTATGAGCATTATGAAACTCACAGAAGAATGAAAATTTGCAGGCACTACATAAATTATTCTGTCTGTGCTGCTTAACTTCTTTACTTCTGTTTATGGTGGCAAGTTACATTCAAATTTCGTTGCTATTGTTATGCACCTTCAAGTCAACTCTGACATATGGCAACCCTATCGTTTTTTCTTGGCAAGATTTGTATAGAGGAATTTTGCTTCCATTTGACAGGGTGTTTAAGGAACTGCCTTCCTTTTAGACTGAGAGTGACTTTGCCCAAGCTCACTCCACAGTATTACACAAACCAATAAAATGCTCATCCCACAGATTTGCATGGATCTGAACCCTGTTCTCCTGGAGTCCAACATTCAAGCCAGTACACTATACCGCCTCCCCATCTTTTTCACTTAAAATTAATTGTAGCAAAACAGCTTATTGGCCAAGAGTGTAAGAACAAAGACTCAAGGGTCTTGTCTAGCACAGTCCCAAGAGTGTCATCCTGGGTCTCTTATCACTTTTTATCTTAGCCTCAGGAGATTTTATCAGGTAGGGGAATCTCAATGACTGATTCTCCACCATCCTTTCAACACCGGGAGAACCTTTCTAAGCACAAATATAGATCTAATCAAATTTATCTGAAGCTTAAATGTTTACTAAATTGAACATTTGAGTTTATTTGCTGCTGTTGTTGTTGCATGCCTCAAAGTCATCAGAGGGGTTTCTTGGCAAATTTCTTCAGAAGGGGGTTTGCCATTGCCATCCCCAGAGGCTGAGAGAGCATGACTTGCTTAATGTCACAAGGTAGGTTTTTATGCCTGAGCACAGATTTGAACCCTGGTCACCAGAGTTGTAGTCCAACACTCAAATCATTACACCATGGTGGCACTCAGCTTGAGTTTAGATAAGTTGTAAAACTTAAGGTTTTTCTATACAGTGCACCCTTGCCTTTCCGGACACTACGACCCCCACATAAGGCAAATTCCACATATGATGAAGCCCTATTCACTTGAATGGGGCATGCCCCTGCGACACATGCCCCATTCTCCATGTTAGGGCTCATTGTCCGCGTAACCTCAAATTCACATATGGTGAACCCGCGTACGGTGTGCGCTGTATAAATTATTATTTTTATCTATGTTTTATCTTGATGTATTTTTTATCTAAATCTGTACACCGCTTTGATCAAAGTTGGAAAAGTGGGATAAAAATAAACTTCTATTATTATTATTATTATTATTATTATTATTATTACTCTATTGTCCCACATGCTAAAGCACTCCTCCCTCCTTCTCTCTTGCATACTCCACTACGCCCTATTACAATTTTTCAGATAAAGGTACTTGGGGGTATACTGACATAAATAGGATTCTAACCACAGTTGGGGCAACTGTAGTCAGAAACTGTGATGGGGTTTGCAAACACTGGCTTGGGGATGAACACGCAAGCACTTAAAGAAAAAGAATATGAGTGTACAGGCTGCAACCAATCAGCTAACTATGGTATAACAGCTAACAAAGGGCCACAACAGCATATTGTATTGAGCATAGTAATATTAATCACATTATGAAGAAGACAGTATGTTTCTTTCTTTCTTTCGGTTGGTCTTTTGCATTTCTTTAGTCTCTTCGATCTTTCATAAACACAGGAAGCTGCCTTATACTGAGCCAGATCAACTGTTCCCGTTAAACTCAGCACTGTCTGCAATGACTGGCAGTAAATCTTTTGTATGGCAAGCAGGAGCCCCCATTGGAGGTGATTTAAGGTAGTGAGATGTGGACCAATAGAAGTCAATGAGATATGAGATAAATATTATGCAAAGGCAGAGTTACTGAATGGAATAGTGAATACTGAATACTGAATGGAGGGTTTTTTTGTGTTCCTTTTGCCAGAGGCCCCAGACCACCTTAGGCAGCCATGGCACATCTTCAGTCTGACCTGGGGGCATGTGTCATCTGTACACCCTTGATCGGGCCAAAGCCGGAACTTTTGACCTGTGAGTTTTGGGCCTAAAACAGAATTATGAGGATGAAAAAAATCCACCTTTCTTTAACGTTGTGAAGTGTAGGTCAGAATATAAAGTTGACATTGTCACAAATTGAAGTGCAAGTACCGTATTTTCCGGCGTATAAGACGACTGGGCATATAAGACGACCCCCAACTTTTCCACTTAAAATATAGAGTTTGGGATATACTTGCCGTATAAGACTATCCTTCTTCCAACATACACCAAATAATTTTTTTAAAAAACATCAGATTTGATTTCAATATGCTAATTTTAATTCAAATGCTTATGACATGCAGGTACTTAGCAGGAAAACTTGTTGTATACAAAGCCTGCTTGGATTGGTCAGCTCTCCCTGCCTGCCCTGCCCTCCCTGTCCCCAAGACTATCAGAGCGGTAGTGCAAACACGGCTCTTTTTTCCATACCCCACAACCGTTTTTGAGCTCCCCCCACCATATGCGGCAATCGCAGATTCTCCAGTCTGGCATGGAAGTTTCAGCACCTGCTCTATAAGATGACACCCGGTGTATAAGACGACCCCTGACTTTTGAGAAGATTTTCCTGGGTTAAAAAGTAGTCTTATATACCAGAAAATACAGTACTTTTTAAGATGTGCTATAATCCAGCTGTATTGGCTTTTTAAATCATAAACTCATAGCAACACCACATCTCTGCACTGTTCAAATATTAAAGAATGGATGTGATTTCTCACACATATTTTCTCTATATGGATAAGCAACACTCAAGTGGCCCTGACACACTCTTGGGCAAAGGATGTGTAGATGTACACAAAGTATTCTCATTCTCAACTTCCACTTTCATAAAACCTAGCAAACATAGATATGGATTTTACTTCAATATGCTATGTTATTTAGAATATTATGGTTTTTGAAGAGAGGATTCTGTACTTTCTTGGGTTAAAAAACTGTAATTCAATCAAAATTCATTTGACATTTAATGCTCTTTCCTTCAACTATTTATTTTACTTTCAAAGCTTTGGCTTGTAGCACAAGATGATAACATTGTTTTATCATAAGGTATTTCAGAACATTCTATATTTTCTGCTACACAGTGAGTTTTTTTCCTAACTTCCCACTTACCTGGTGACATATATAAAGCAGCTCCACCCTTTTCCACCCATTTCCATACAACAGTGTGAATGGAGCTCAGGATTAAGATAATTTGCAACCTTGTGCCATCACACAACATTGTAAAATATGCTGATAGTCAGAGGAGGGATTTTAGGCAATACATGTTCTGTTCATCTTTCAGAAACCAAGGCTTATTAAAAAATTCAGTCAAACATGATCAAGACCTCAAAAACATTTATGTAAGGATGGAGAAAGTCTGGACACAGCCTCTCAGCATCCAGTTAAAATGTGGCTTTCCATGTCCAGGGTCATGCTCCAAGAAAAATAAAAGTCATTTTCAAAGAGAAGGCACTTTGGCAGTCACAGGGGGTCACCATCTACACACACACACACACACACCAGTCTTCAGAGATATACTCTTATTTCCTTGTTTTTAATGCTGTCAAGTTGAATCTGACCCCCTGTATCTATACTATCTATTGTTAGAGGATTAAATAAATCAAAGGATGGGTATTTTAAGAGTCCACGTACTGTAATGGTTTGAGTATTGGACTACAACTTTAGAGACCAGGATTTGAATCCCTATCCAGCCATGGAAACCCACTGGGCAACCTTGAGCAAGTCATACTCTCTCAGTCTCAGAGGAAAGGAACCCCCTCTGAACAAATCTTGCCAAGGAAACCCACTGATAGCTTTGCTTTAGGGTTACCATACATCAAAAATGACTTGAAGGCACACAACACAACATGGGTATTTTAACTGGTGTTCAAAAAGGAAGAAAATAACAGACAATTTCCTTGAAGTTACAAGGAAAAACAGGAATTATGGGTGAACAGCAACTTGTATTTATGCAAACGTCAGTGGTAAAGTTGAAGAATTTTGTCTTCACTACGAAGTGATCTATTTCTTTGACTTCTCTCATGTGAGAGCGTGCTTGTATGGCATTGCTTCTAGTTTAATAGGCCCCTTTTTTGTACTGACTATAGTCTTTGAAGTACTGCTTTCAAGCCAATAATTATCTACTGAAAATCAGAGGTAACGCAGTTGTGCAAGAGGACAGGCTATTTGAACAAGTACTTCAGAGAGAGATTTTGAGATGGCAGCCATTGTTGTGAATCATCATAAGATGATGATAATTGAGTGAATGCTAACAGAGATATTGTGCTATCAGCATCTACTAGAAAATGCCTAAGAAGTTAATTGAGTTGCCATATGAATATCCACAAATGGTCAACTCTATTAGCTTAAGGATGAGCTGCCCTTGGCCCAAAGCTCATGATTGGAATCTGCCCCACCGGAGACTCCAGGAACCTGGCCCACATCCCATTCCCAAAATCTCACCCCTTATGCAGGAAGATAATAAGAAGATACTCCCACATCCTACCCACTCTCCAAAACAGAATTTGTCTGGAACTTTCAAGGCTAGCTGAGAGCATTTTGCTTCTCCTGCTCTTTCCCCACATAGGGAAGGCATTAAAAAAGCAAAGTTGGGAGCTCTGCCCCACCTGAGTTCTAATCAGGGCATTGCTGGTGTTTCCATGACCAGCAGAGAGCAGTTAGTTCCTCCTGTCCCTCCACAAATGGGGCAGGAGGAATGAAGGTGGGTTCCCAGACAGAGCACAAAGAAGAAACGCTCAGATGGGGAGAGCTGTGGGAATAACACTGTTCCTCATCCTTGAATTACTCCTCAAAACCAATTTTGCCAATTTAGAAAGAGCAAGCATTACTGAGATGTTACATTTAAAAGACTTGTTACATGCCTTAGTAATTTTCTTTTTTTGGCAGAATCTTCTGGGGTTTTTAAACTCTTAATTATCTTCTTCTTAGGTGTCTGCAGAAGGGTCTGAGCAGATTTTAACCAGTCACTTGCTGACCTTCCTATATCTGTTTCAGTCTCTGCTCCAAACCTGAACTGGTTCTTCTGAGGAAAATCTAAATTAGCAGCTTCAGATTCAACTTGGCATTCTTCGAAATTTTCACTATCTGATGAGTATTCTGAAATTTCTATAGATCTTGCCTGCCAAAAAAGAATATACAAATTTAAATTCACATTTAAAGAAGGAACAGATACCATAATAACAGCCAATAACTGTAAGACAAACAGTGTCAGTAATTTTTCCAATACATCTAGAAAATGAGAGAAAGTAATGGGATTCATTAGCGGGGGGGGGGGGGAACGGGACGGGACTTTTCTATCTCTAAAATTGCTCAGGATAGCTTACAAAATTTAAATCTAAAGAAATGTTAAGGAAAAATGAACAATGGGTAATACAATATAAGTAAGACATTTGAAAATAAGTAAAAACAACATGAGAGTCATTAATCAAGGGGAAATATATGCAACAACCGCAGTTCTTTTTTGAGATCCAGCGTGGGATAGTGCTTTGAGCACTGGATTGCAACTCTGGAGATCAGGGTTCATTTCCCCACTCAGCCATGGAAACTCACTGGGTAAACCTGAGTGAGTCACATATTCTCAGTCACAGGAAAACTCCTTAATAGGTTCACCTTAGGATTGCCATAAATCGGAAAGGACTTGAAGGAACATAACAACGACGGGGGGGGGGGGGGGTAAGACTATAAAACAAGCAAACAAACGAACAAACAGCCAGGCCATGATCCCATCCACCACAGTGCTGTAACCTAACAGATAGCAGCACTCTAGGGGTGTATACATGTGACTCTCCCAGCCCTGCCTGGAGGTGTCACAGCTTGAGCCTGGGAGTCGTGATAAAGCATGTATTCCAACACTAAGCTATCATTCAGCCCACCCTGTCCTCAATGCTTGTCAGGTCTTTGACAAAGCTGTTTGGTAGCCAACACAACACTGATAAAGAAGACAGATAAACCATTCAAAGCCAGGGAGATTTATGTTTGTGATGCCATGGCAAAAAAGATTCCCTCTTGTGCTGGCCACACCTCAGAAGGTAGTGTGTCGTGCAAAGGCCATACCATGTCCATTCATTTGGGCAGACACAGCCATTTATGTAGCAACAATCTAAGCCTAAAATATCAGCATAATCAGTGTGACACATTCTGACGTTATAAAACCATTACTTTACTTGCTTACAGCAGTAGACAGCATAAGGTAAATTCTTTATGTGCATAGCTGTATCAAGGATTTCTGACTCTCTAGCAACACAACAAGGACAGACTCACATGTGTGCACACATGCATGCACATACAAATGCACACATATCCAGAGTACTGCTGAAATGAAGAAAGCTTTGGGTAAGCAAACAACTATGTGTTCCATTCAACCTTCTTATTCAGAACCAATTATTAGGCACAGATCCCACAAGCCTGCATTCATCCTTGATTTAACAGCAGTGGGTCACCTGTATTTCTTTGACATAAACAGCTTTCTTTGTGTGCCTGAAGCGGCAATACTGCCTGTTGTTCAACAAATTAGCCTATCAGTATGTAGATCTTCATAAGCCAAACTTCTTTGCCAGTACATCTGATATATCCCAAAATTAAAATGATTGGCCACCTTTCTCCTGCTTCTTATCATCCCATTTGCCCATTTAACCCCTGACTAAGTGTGAGTTCACACTGCAGAAATAATCCAGTTTGACACCATTTTAATTGCCATGATCCAATGCTATGGAATTCTGGGAACTGTAGTATTGTGAAACATTTAGCCTTCTCTGTCAAAGAGCTCTTGGGCCATAAAAAACTACAATTCCCAGAACTCCATATTATTGAGCCATGGAAGTTAAAGTGGTGTCAACCTGGATTATTTCTGCAGCATGGATGCAGCCCAAGTTAATTCTTAAATTATTTGCTATGAGAGAACTGCTAGTCTGCTGAGACAAATGATGTAACTCATCTACAAGACCTGTACCCACCTGTAGGGCATTTGCATAATTTCCTCCTTTGGCCATTACTAAACTCCATGTACTCAAAATCAGCAATTCCAATGACAGTCTGAAGTATCCTCCTTTGGGGATTCAGGAGCAATCAAAACCTCAGCTCTGTACCACCAAAGTCAGAAGACAGGGGTCAACCCCATTAAAATATTTCCAGCTGGTCAACAGGTGCATAAATAGAAGCAATCAAATTTTATATCCTGAAAAGCTGCTTTCTGAAGAGGTGTTAGCTGCTGCTTCCTATACCCATATACCCACCCACCCCACTAGTGACCCAAACAGTTTGGCCTTGAATTAGTTCTACAGCTTTATCTCTAAACCAGACACAAACTGTCTATGGACTATTATTGCAAATTATTACTTGATTATGCAGACACACATACGGTTCTCTCTCACACAAATTATTACAGTAAATCATGGTGAAAAGGATGGCACTAAACCAGCAAAACATTCCCAAGTTATCTATTTTCTCTTAATTCAAAATCAATGAGCCTAAACATGCCACTCATGCTAGGAAGCTTATTTATTACAATGCTTGCAATTTGTTACAAATTGTCTATAAATACAAAATCTTGTCTATATACACAAGGTCCTGCAGTCTCCAAGAACTTCACAACCAAGAGAGAATTAAAATATGAGGGCAGGATATCTGTGTAACTGTTACCCAATGACACTTTCTTTGCAATAAAGAGGCTTTTTATCCACCAGAAGAGGGTAAAAGTATAGAAACAGATGGAAGAGCATTGCTTCACCTTTCCCTGGAATAGACTGCCCTGTTCTCAAGTAGCCTTTCCTCTTTGGTTTCAAATGCACTTTCAACTGCTTCTAAAGTGAGCAAAAATCCAAAGTGATTTTTCTCTCCAAGAAGAGCTGCTGGCTAATGTTACATGTTGGTAAAATGTAACTTCTCAACACAGCTTCACTGTTTCATCAACAACTTTAAGAACCTGTAGCCATTCACTTGGATGGCAACATAGTCACCATATACAACTTCGCTTCATTCATCTGCTTGTATGCTTCTCCTAACCTATCCTGTTATTATCACAGTTAATAAAAAAGGACATAGCAATAAACTAAGATTCCAATTCTATGAAATTTGATTTTGAAATTGACATGTGTGTAGAATAAACACAGAACATATGTTCATTATAGACAAATGTAGACGATGGTGCCCCTCAGATGTCTTTAATCCCCACCATCAGCCATGCTGGCTAGGAATGACAGTACTTGTATGCCAAGAACAGCTAGAAGCATACAGATGCCCACCCCTGCTTTACAGGCTTTTGTTTTCAATATATATTTGGTTGGCAACATCAGCACTATTTTAAGTAGAAATAGGCAACAAAACAGTATCGACTGAACTGCTCTCCCCATAACTAAGTTTATAAATGCCACTAGTGCTATATTGCCCACCAAATACTTGCACTGTGTGCCAAATACACTTGAAGAGCATTTTCATTTGCTCTGTTAGTTATGCATTCAGAAAAGGTAAAGTAAAATGTTCCCAGGCTAATCTTTAGATTTAAGTGTATGCCTGCACTTGCACCTGCTTGGTTTTGTATATCATGCACATCATGATGAGTTAATCTGGTATTTCAGCATGCTTACTGTGCCAAATCAAAAAGTTTGTTTAGCTTCTCACATTTCTTTTTAAATTAGTTTTAACCAACACTAAGGATCTGTCAAGTTCTAAGAGGACTTGAAGTGATATTTTTGACAAATGAAAGGATATGAAGTGAGCAAGATGTTCTTAATCACCCCCACTTGCCTTGCCAATAGTGGTTTTAATATTCATGTTTAAATTTCCATGATTTGGAATCATGAAACTCTCCAGATGCTCTTGAAGTACATATTCCAGTATCCCTCACCGTTCATTGTTTTCTTTAAACTGTAGTACAGTTTTAGTATAATAGCCTACAGGGCCACATTGTAGTAGACTGAATTGTACTACAACAATAGCCTGGAGAGCCACATAATTCCTAATTCCTAATCTAAACATTAAACTGAGTAATGGGGGTGCCAGTTGTACCTATCTCCAAAATAGAAACAAAAATAACACTTTATTTGCCTATGACCTACTCAGATGTTATGAATATAGAGAAAATAAAATTCCAAGAAGCCAGAGAGAACACTTGCTTTGATCCCTCTATGGCCACTCGTTTCTGAACAGTGCATCCTTTCTTCATGAAGGCCCTGCATGTGATTCATAATGCTGTGTATCAGAGCAATGAAAAGCCTCCATGGAAAGTGGTTCTCCTCTTCAGAATTCTGCTCTTCACATGAAGGCTGACAGAAGGGGAAGTACTGCCTCACTTGTTTATCTTTCCTATATTGACAACACAAAAAAGGGGGTTCCAGCTTCAAAAATTCCATGAGTACTACTAGGTTCTATACTATGAAGATGCTACTTGGTTCTATATCCAGTCCAGTTAACCTATGCATATGTTGCATAATGGAGCACACAAATAATTTCTAAAGAAAATCAGCCTGTGTTTTATAGATTACAGCAAAACCTTTGATTGTATTTTGATTGGCCAATGAAGGTGTTGCTCTTTTGTAAAATTTGGATTTTGTTTTATTTTGCTGTACAGCCAACTTGGCTACCTCTGAATATGTTTCCTGAGTCTGAAGTTACTGAATTTAGCTGCAACAGGGGCATCCTAAATAAGAAGGAAGTAAGGACTGTACCTTAACTTTTGGGGATTTCTATCTCCAACAAAGGTAAACTTTTCCTTTTGGACTATAATTGGTACAATTTTAACTATACAGCACCTAAACATATTCCCACATGTACAGAGATTTCTTGAGGAATTCAATGTTCCCTGCCTAAGAAAGAGGCCTGCGGTTTCACAAAAGACAGAAGCACCCTGTATCCCAAAAGGAGTTACTTTACTGCTGCAAATGTAATTTAGAATTTATTGTTCTTTGCTCAGTCTCCACATTGCCAAGAAGGGAGTGGCTTCTGTTTGCACTGAGATCCCTCCAAACCAACTGAATGACAATAGAGACATCATCTGAAACAAAATGTAGGCTTGTCACTTTTCCACCCCACATGTATGATTTTTAAAAAATATCTTTGGTCTGATGAAAAAGCTATTGGAGCTTTGAAAGCCTGCATAATGTGTTTTGTGCATTTTAGTTGGCCATTAAATGAATTCATCTTTTGTGGATTTTAGATTTAGTCTAAGACTTGGTTAGTGGGCTTTCCAGAGTACGCAACAAAGCAATACACAAAATCATGCAATTAAATAAAGCATAGCATAACAAGTACTCTGCATCACATTTATTTCCAGTGCATATGCTTTGCCATAGTAACAAAAAATAATTGACATATGAGGCAACATTCATAAAATGTAAACAGATCACTGTACAACTAGCAACTTTACTTCAGACATCTAAATCATATTATGCATTACTGAAAATATGTGAAGGGCTGGTGAAACTCCATTATAGTAGTTCATAGATGAATGAATTGAAGAAAACTGTAGAAATGCACTTGTGAATTAGATTTTTGTCACCAGAGTGGCAACAGGTTCCAAGAGAAACAGCACACTGGTCAACCAATCTCTCCTTTGTGCACAACACTTACTGGTAAAAGAAAAATAGCAGTAGGACACTTGAATTACAGTCTACTATTTCTCTTTGCCTTTGAAGTTTTTATTTGCTATTTCTAAAGCACTCAAGCACCCCAGACCTCTGTGAGGACAGGATGGAGAATAACATCTTTGAAAACCTGATTGTAAGTGGTATAAAAAGCAAAACTGAAGTACAGAATGCACCCAAATTTTCCACTCATAGTTGTTTGTGTGCACAGTACTGTGGGTGATACCTGCCTTCTTTAAAATATGAAACCACAGATTGGAAACAGTCAGAATGTGAAAGATTAAATAGGTGAAAGATTAAATAGTTATGTGTAGGCAGCGTTAACCACGATAAACAACAAGACTGATAAATCACTGGTTTCTTATTTTTTCCCAGAGTGGCAAGCCCAAAGTAAAATTTAGCTGTCATACAGGCCTTTCTTTTAAAAATTCTTACACATGCAATGTTTTTAATTTCTTTAGCATGAAAAACTTTTTTTTAACCGTGGCTTTTTAGACACACACATATAAAGGAGGGATTATTTATTTATGCATGAAATAGTACAGTAGATTTTTTTTGTTCAAACCCAACTCTACTCAACACTGTAAAGTAGGGGTGGTTCTGGATTGTGAACTAAACCCTCACCTAGGCCATAGTTTATCCCTATGTAGTCTGTTGACTTCTTGTCTACATGGGCAATAACAGTGACATGGTTTCTATGGGCTGCTCAAAAGACACAAAACTTTTTCAGATGGAGGCAAATTGTTTCAGGAGGGGGGGAGGCAGGGGATAGGACATATGATCACTCAGTCATGGAGTTTTCCACAACTTTATTATTGCTCCTGGTAGCTACTGCTAGGAGTTGATAACTTAATATTATTTTTACAGTATAATGTCTTTAACAGTGTGATTTAAAGTACCGTAATATATTGAGAAAAGCCCCAATATATTTAATTGAATTAACCCACAAGTAACTGTGTATACCAGTGGTTCTTAACCTTTTCTTTACCAGGAACCGCCTTTAAGTATATTTTGTTGCAGTGGTCTGTCACTAGTTAAATAATAACTCAAGATAATAATAATAATACCTGAACACAGCCTTTGTCTTGGCTCCTCTCACTTGGCTGCTCTGCTTTGGGGGAGGCATGCTAAGCAGCTGAGTGATAGCGAAGCAGCTACCAGACATGAGCCAAGGCAAAGTCTGGCTGACTAGGCCTTTGTGTTGTTATTCAATCCGCTCTGAGGCTGGAACGGATTGAACTCTGCCCCCTAGAAGCAAGGGATCATGAAGCACTGTCCAAAAAGTGACTTGTGCACATGGAAGTCAATACCTTTGCTCCCCTTGCAGCCTTTTCCAGCTCTAAGATTCTATCACATCTTTCAGAATGTAAATGAACTGGGAAGTAAAAAAGAAGTAAAAAGGAAAGAGTTTGAGGTCCTGCAGAGGTGACCCTGAAGTGAGGCAGAGGTGTTGTGGTACCAAGGCGGGAAAGGGGGGTATGAGGCTTCAGCAAGGAAAGAAGACAGGGAGGAAGGTGCAGACTAGGCAGGCAGGCAGTGTGGTAGTGACATCTAATGAAAATGCCCTGGGTAAGTGCTGAGGACGGATGCCAGATCCTTTGCTTGCTTGCTTGCTTGCTTACTAGTCTACCCACTCTTTCTTTCCTTCCCCCTCCCTCTCTCCCTCCCTCCTTCTCCCATCTAGGTCTCCTCCCCTTTCTGATGAAGAAAACAAAAAGTGGGTGTTAAATGTTTATGATGGGAGATTGAACTGCTCTGAGCTGGAAAGGGAGTGGGGAGAAGGACAGAGAAGGGCAAAGAATGGTTGACTGTCAGTTCCACTGTTGCTCAGCAGCTCAGCCTGCCTTCTCCCCACAACAGAGTGGCCACATAACAGGCAATGCACAGACTCAACCAGCCAGCCACTTTGCCTTGGCTCCTGCCACATGGCCACTCTGCTGCACAGAGGAGGTGGGCTAAGTGGGGTTCAAGCCTTCATGGACCCTCTGTGAGAACACTGCAGCCCCCCCCAGGGAGTCCGTGGACCATAGATTAAGAACCACTGGTGCACACAGTTATAGCCTTAGCCATTCTAAGCTGCAATAACAGTAACTTGCCAATGTAAGGGCATGAATCACAGTACAGTAGAGTGTCGGTTAACCGACCTTTGGTTAACCGACACTCCAGATTATTCGACTCCCCTTGCCTCCCCCCTCCCTCCTTCTTCCTCCCTTCCCTCCCTCGTTCCCTACTTACCTTCAGCGAGTCCTCTCCTGCCCTGCCTCCCGTCCCTTCCTCTCAAAGGACTCCGAAGAGCCCTTTGGAGTAAAGGGGAGGTCCGGGAAGAGGAGGACTGGCCGGGGAGCCCTTTGAGGGAGAGGAAGTCCTGGGAAAGAGAGGTCTTGGCCCATGCCGAGGCCTCTCCCTCCCAGCTTCTCTTTCCTCAGGAGTCCGTTCGAGGGGAGGAAAGACCCGGGTGCTCGGCCTGGCTTGTCCTCCGCAGCCACAGAGGACAGGAAAAGGCCGAGAACGCAGCCTCCTTGAAGAGGCTGCGTCCTCGGCCCAATCTTGTCCTCCGCGGCTTGCCTCCCCTCCCAAGGGAGCCTGAGGACTCCCTCGGGAGGGAAGGGGTCAAGCCTCGAGCTGAGGGAAGCCAGGCCGCTGAGGAGGGGACTCTGGCCTTGGCCCAGTCCCCTCCCCGGCAGCTTGCTTTCCTTCCGCTTGAAGGGACCTCCTCTGTGGAGGTCCCTTCAAGCGGAGGGAAACCTCATTGGATTATCTGACATTTTCGGTCATCCGACAATCAGTCGGTCCCGTTTATGTCGGATAATCGAGACTTTACTGTACTTTCTTTGTCCAAGGATGTTTATGTCTCCAGAAAGATCTGCAATACTGATCCCAGTATTCTGTCAACTACAGCACACTGGCTCCCATCAACTGGCCTTTCATCCTTGGCCAAACCTAGTAGCCAAAGGCCACAAAGCTTTGTGACATCTATTATGTCCAAAGGCATCTCTGCAAAGTCCAGTATTACTTGCACTGCACACCAGTATTGTTGTACACCAGTTTAGGACAAGCAGCAAGGGAGAAATAAAAGTAATGGAACTTGAATCAGATTAAAATTTATCAGATTATAATTTTAGTTACTGCCACCACCTTATATCTTCATACGAGCGATGAGGTGATATTTGGAATGTGGTTGTAACTTTAATGTTATGACTCATTATCAGGGAAGTGATATCTTAGCACCTTATCATACTGCAGCACAGGCTAATTATCTCTACATCAAGGTAGCCATTAATATTGTTTCCTAGACACTTTGAAGATTTTGGGTTTTTTAGATATGTACTTGCCAACAGTGCACACTGACAAGACTCTTGTCTAAGCATCATGATTATAAATGCAAATGCATAAGGCATTGGTTATTTGTAAAAATCATAAGAAAAACATTGTCAATCCCTTTCTTTGTAATGGCAAGGCAATCAAATACAGGCAAGTACACTTATTTATACTTTTTGATCTAAATCATTCCACACAATTTCAGCAAAAGTATCTAAATAGCAAGTCGAAGGCTTTCATGGCCGGCATCCATAGTTTTTTGTGGGTTTTTCGGGCTATGTGGCCATGTTCTAGAAGAGTTTCTTCCTGACGTTTTGCCAACATCTGTGGCTGGCAACAGATGCTGGTGAAACGTCAGGAAGAAACTCTTTTAGAACATGGCCACATAGCCCAAAAAACCCACAAAAAAATATCTAAATAGCATTTCAGTCTTCATCAACTAATACCAGATAAAACAATTTTTATCATATCTATATCTAGCTATGTAAACAAAGTATGTTTGCATTGCCACATTCAAACTAATGACAAATTTTTGAACTAAATTAGACTGAACAAAACTGACTAGTCAAACATCCTGCAACCAGCTGCCCTCTAGGTGTTCTAGACTGCAGTTCACATTACCCAAGGTAATAGGATTTATTCTGACTGATATGATATTAATTGTAGACACATGGAAGTCATTAGGTTGAGGAAGATTAGGCTAGTTTTAAGGATATGATAGGAAAATACTAGCACAGAGATCAAGCAGCAACTACTTAAGTGTGTTAGATTCAGATTTATGCATGTGCAATGGGATTGGTCAAACTAGACATTCTCAATTTTCTCTCCCAACAACTGATTGTTCAGGCCCCTCAAAATGCTAGAATGGTTGAGGGACTAACCTGCTACTTCGGTATAAACTGTTGTGCCAGCAGATGCCAGAAAATCAAGCAGAAGCACATTCCATAAGCAAAGCCCTTCACTCCCCAAAAGATTTTGTATGTACCCTATCTCAATATTCTAACTCTTATATTATGGTTGGATTGCCAAAATGTTTGCCTGGGCACCTAGTGACATGCAAGGTTCTAATCATGGTCTTCTTGATTCATAGCTCTGAATGTAGAAACTACATTGCTTCAGGTCTCACAGTCAGCTGCTGAAGCATACTGGAATCCTTTAAAAACTAGCATAATATGCTTCCTGCATTTGGTGGCTGTCAGAGGATGATAATTTCCTGTTCTCTTTCAAAAAGCCACTAGCAAAGCCCTATGATAGAAACATCACAAGTATTTAGCCTCAATAGTTAAAAGTTACAAAGGAATGAATAAATCTTCTATATGCATCAATTAGTCCAAGGGCGCTGATGAGGAAACCATACCAGGAATTTTGTTGACACCAAGATACCATACCACATATACAACAGAACTTGTAGAAGTATTCACTCCCTTCAGCTTTCCCACATTTTGTTGTGTTACACCTTGAAACTGGAATGGGTTTGATTGGCATCATTACCACTTGATGTATACCGGATCCTCAAGACTGTAAAGTATGTAATATTTTTACTATGGCACAAAAAATAACACATTTAAAAAACCTGGCAATTGATTGCAAAATAAGAAGTCTATTAAGAAGTCACATAGTACTTCTCCTTCAGTGCTTTAATGCTTGACTTCAAATGTTCTGCAATGTTTCAAGGTATTCTCTCCCCCCCCCCCAATCCAGCTCCTCCTCTTGGAATTTCTTACTACTTTTATCATCACTGACCATGTTATCCTCTAAGTTCTCTAGCTTTGTCAAATTCCATGAATTCTTGGATCCCTCTCCCTCCCCATTCTTATTTTAATGGTTCTCTCTTTTCCTCATTTCCACTATTTCTTAATTCATAGATATAACTGTGTTAGTCTGTGGAATCAGTATGCAGAGAGATCTTGTAGCATCTTTGAGTTGGCAGCATGAGCTTTCACAAACTTCATAGAAAGAAAAACAGCAGAATTGGAGTTCATCCACAAACTACAATCCCTCAGCAATGGACTGAACAAAGATAATGGCTTCTTGGCTCACTACACACATTTCAGCACTATCTGACCCCATCTTCATGGTGGTGTCCTACACTCATCTATTCTCCCCACCTACAGGCTAGTTTCCAAAGCCAAACTGGTCTTGCCACTTCATTTCCATATACTAAGGCTAGTTCTCAATGCCTTTGTTCACAAACGACCATTGTTAAAACTAGCCATTTCTTTCTATACACAAAGGATTTTGAATTGAGCCCTGGTGGCGCAGTGGGTAAATGCCTGTACTGCAGCCATTCACTCGAAACCACAAGGTTGCGAGTTCAAGACCAGCAAAAGGGCCCAAGCTCGACTCAGGCTTGCATCCTTCCGAGGTCGCTAAAATGAGTACCCAGACTGTTGGGGGGCAAATTAGCTTACTTGCTAATTAGCTTACTTGCTGTTCACCGCTATGATCTTTGGAATAGCGGTATATAAATAAACAATTATTATTATTATTATTATTATTATTATTATTAATTAATTTGAATTGACATTTTCACATACCAATGGCATATATATGTCTGTCCCTGGCTTCCACTCCACCAAATGCATCTGAGGAGGGAGACTGAAGTCTATGAAAGCTCATGCTGCCAACTTCTTTCTTTCGATTAGTCTCAAAAGTACTACAAGACCTCTCTACATACTATTTCTTAATGTTTTGATCTAGGTCTCCTTTTAATCAGTCTCTTTTGACTTTATAATTGGTACATCTATCTCCAGTATGATTTCTACATTACCTTCAGCTCTATGTTTTCTATGCTATTTCTTTTCCTATAGCGTCCGATTTCCTAAAAATTAAGTCTGCTAAGATTTCCTCCCCTTACCAGATTCTTCCCCCACCCTTCTTCTATTATTAATCTTGAAACTGTAGTGTTATCTTTGATCTCAGTTCTTTCCCCACATATCCATTCAACTCCACTTTCATCTTCTAAGTTCTAAACTTTTGCCCTTCTTACTATTCTGTGACATTTCAAAGCTCTTGTTCAGTTTCTCGTTATTTTTAATCTTGACTACTGAAATTCCTTTACTCAATCTTCTTGCCTCTTCTCTCATAACCTCTTCCTTTTTGTTGCAAGTAGTGTGTCAAGCACTAGGTACCAGAAATTAATTTTAACAAATATTACTGAGTCAAATGAGAATCCTACAAACGCAGTCTTTGCTTGCAATATATTCTAAGGGAACAAAATGAATACAGTAAAGTGGAAGGAAGGAAGTTAAGAAGAAGACTGCATTACAGTTGCACTGATTCAATCAAGGAAGCCATAATCCTGAGTTTGTAAGGCTTGAGCAGGAAAGATGATGACCAGGGTTCTTGGAGGACTCTGAGGGGGCGTTCCCACTTGGCAGATAAAACAGATTATATTGGAGCGATTCTGATTATGTTCCGGGAATAATTTGATTTTTTCCCATCGTTTCCATTACCAAAAGGGGCAAATTACCTCGATTCATTTAGACCCTGTTTTCGTTCCCATTTATTTTAAATCGCTTTATTTTAAAGCGGATTAACTTGCTCCCCGTTCCCATTTGTGTCCACAAGCTGTCAATCAAGTGCGTAGGCTTCAGACGTCACAAGTCTTGGGGTTTTTTTGGGGGGGGCAGCCAATGAAAATCGGCTGCATCCAAGGCTCTTCTGTTGTGTCGCCCCAGACTAGGAGGAGGTTTGGCAAATCGGATCAAGGAGGAGAAGGCAGCGGGCTTCATTATTGGGGAGAGAATCTTTGGGGAAGAGAGAAGATAAGGCTCGTCCCCCCCCCTCAGATCCCTGGGTGTCCAGGCTCTCCATTCCCCAAAATCGCTTTGCCTCCCCCATTGCTCCTTGGGCTGTTTGGAAGGCGATCAAGCAGGCATGTCCTGCAATGCCCATCTCATAGTTCCTCTGGAAGGAGCCTCCTTTCCCAAAATTGCTTTGCCTCCCCCATTGCTCCTTGGGCTGTTTGGAGGGCAATAAAGCAGGCATGTCCTGCAAAGCCCATCTGCTGCTCAGGCGCTCAGCCAGAGGTAAAAAAAGAAAGAAATAGTTTAAAATGGTGTTCAATGTCTCTCCTCACACATTGGTCTATGAATGAGGAGCAGAGGGGAGGTTGCAATCCACTGGAGGAAAGTCTATGTGAATGGAAGAAAATGGCGCTGGTGATGCAAAAAGAGAACAAAGAGGGTGACATTCCAGGCCAGCCCCTTGAGTGCTGCTCCTCCCATCTCCAGGTTTCCGAATCAGACACCCTTTCGTTCCCATTCGGATACAGCGAATCGTACCCCGCTTTCAAAAATAACTCGTGTTATAACCTACTATTTTTTTAAACCAAATTATAGGCTGATAATCTGGTTTAAACATTTTAATTCGATTCTAATTCGAGATGCTGTGGGAACGAATGAGGGGTAATGGAGATTAAATTCGAGCTTCAGTGGGAACGATGCACCCTAAATTCGGATCATGACCCGCTTTATAGGTAAGTGGGAACGACCCCTAATTCAAAGGGTTACCATACATTGAAGGTGACTGGACAGCAGCTGTGTTACCGAGGATGGCAGCAGTTTGTAGCCCAACTGCAGCTGCAACCCAACTTTTGTAGCACTGGTGTTAGTTTGTCCAATAGTGGATAATTGTCTGAAATAACTACTTTTGATTTGGACTGAAGAGAGTCTCTTGGGTCTCTTCAGGCATCTAAAGGTTTCTGCTAGCCTAGTTGTTTCTATCGCAACAAACAAACAAACTCACTCCAAGAGACACCAAATAAGTCTGAAATTCAGCTAGCCTGCCAGAACTCTCAACCTAATAAGTGTTTGTCTGTACATCAAAATGCTGCATAGAAGCTTTGCAGCATTTTGTACATCATTTTATTACATATTCAATTTGGCTAACATGCTATAATCTATATTATCTTCAAAACACAAACTGAAATAAAAATGCAGGTTGTCATAGCCAACATTCCCTTCTCAAAATAACTGCATTACAGCAATTAGAAATTATCACAAATGCTTGAGAAAACCTGTTGAAGAAGATGCTCACATGTTTGAAAGTATAAAGACACAGACATACTCCTGTTCCCTTCTAATAATGTCCAGTTTTTTTATTGTTCTTGTT
This sequence comes from Sceloporus undulatus, assembly GCF_019175285.1. Taxonomy (NCBI): domain Eukaryota; kingdom Metazoa; phylum Chordata; class Lepidosauria; order Squamata; family Phrynosomatidae; genus Sceloporus; species Sceloporus undulatus. The sequence continues at coordinate 195,167,523 of NC_056525.1, read as the reverse complement.
ATCAGCAGGTCAGATGGGAGACCTTAGACATATGACAAAAATATGAAGAAAGGATGCAGCAGTTTTCTTAGAGTTAAACAAGTTATAATCTCCAACTCTGTTCATAAAATTATTTTGTGAAGAAAACAGGTTTCACAGGTTAGACTCATTCAGCCCCAACTGCAAGCTGTTTCAGCTTGTCTCTGCTTAAACAGGTTTTTATAATATGTGGACCAACCCAACCAAAGTTACCAGTGGCCACCTGTTTAGCCTATAGTTATTATTATATTATATTTATTTATACGCTGCTTTCCCCCCAATCTTGGGATTCAAAACAGCTTACAATTTAAAAGAACAATGCAATTAAAAATATACAAAAGTGAGCATTAAAATAGAATTAAATGATTACTGTATTAAAACATATAACTCCTTAAATGAATAAAATGCAGTTTACAACCTGAGCCATATAGGGCTTTATAAGTCATAACCAGCACTTTGAATTGTGCCTGGGAACATACTAGCAGCCAGTGGAGCTGCTTCTACAGGGGCATTGTGCGGTCTCTGTAATCTGTCCCAGTTAACAGCTCTTTGGAACAGTGGAATTTTCTGAACACTCTTCAAAGGTAGCCCCAAGTACAGTGTGTTACAGTAGTCTAAATGGGATGTAAACAAGGCATGTACCACCATTGCAAGATCAGACATCTGAAGGAATGGGTGCAATTGACACACAAGCTTTAAAAGTGCAAAAGCACTTCTGGTCACTTGAAAAAACTTGGGCCTCCAGGTTCAAAACTGAATCTAGGAGTACACCCAAAGTGTGAAGTTGCATCTTCAGGGGGAATATAATCCCATCTAACAGAGGCTGAATCCCTATTCCCTGATCTTCCTTTCAACTGACCAGTAGTACCTCTGTCTTGCCTGGATTAATTTCAATTTGGTTGCCCTCATCCAATCCATTACTGATGACAGATGCTGGTTTAGGATCAGAAAAGCCTCCTTGGATTGGGGTAGAAAGTAGTAGAGTGTCATCCGTATACTGATGGCACCGCACCTCAAAACTCTGGATGACCCCTTCCAGCAGTTTCATGTATATGTTGAATAGCATAAGGGACAAAACAAAACGCTAGGGGACCTTATAGGCCAACGGCCAGGGGGTCGAACAGGATTCCCCAGGACCACCTTCAAGGTTCACCCCTCCAGGAAAGAATGGAGCCACTTTAAAACAGTACTTCCAAGCTCCATCCCAGCAAGGTGGCCCACAAGGATACCATGGTCAATGGCATTGAAAGCCGCTGAGAGATCCAGCAAAACTAACAGGGACACACTCCCCCTGTTTAGTTGCCTGCGTAGGGTATCCACAAAGGTGGCCAAGGCTGTCTCTATTCCATAGCTAGGCCTGAAACCAGATTGGAATGCATCTGGATAATTTATTAAATTCACAAACCCCTGGGGTTAGGAAGCCACTATGCTTTCCAATAGTTTGCCTAAAAATGGACCAAAGTTTCAAGAAGATGATTGGCTATTCCAACCAAATTTGTTTTTCACTGGTTTTATTAATCTTTGTAAGGCGCATACAGATTCAGCCCCTCTAAAATTATCAACTGAGAAGAAGGTAATTACATAATTATCAAAGTTCAAAACCATCATTTAATCAAAGGGAATTTTTTAGAGTGCAGCATGGCTACTAGATACACTCAGGCTTTACCTGAGCCATTCTATACTGTTGTCCATGCATCTGTGAATCTGCCAATTCAAAGCTCTGGATAACAACACATTATGGTTTACAAAAAAATGTATCCCTAATAATTGGAACAGCAGCAGTTTTACACACATGTGATACAAGATATTTCATGTTTGGAAATGGATTCCTAAACACAAGACAAATGAATATTTAAAAAAATATATCTGAAAGACCCTATCTCAGGGTATGCACTCAGGGTATGCACTATGATCTATAGATGATGGCTTTCCCACAGTCCCACCATCCTCACAGGCACAGTTGTTGAGGACTCATGAGACAGTCATCTCTGTGAATGCTCCCAAGCTGTGGAACTTCCTTCCATGGGAAATCCAGTTGGCCTCCTTCCCCATGTCTTTCCTCTAACAGGTTATTTAGGCCTTCTGAATTTTGACTGTGCAGTTTGTGGTGTGTGGTACTTTTTAAATTTTTTACTTACACTATGTTGTAAACATGTCTTTAACTGTTTTAATCATGTCAATAACACTGATTATTTAATTCTCTTAACATTTGTAATCAATGTTTTAACTGTCTTTGTTTTTTAAACTGTTATAAGCAGCCGCCTTGCATCCCATTGTGAGAGAAAGATGGAATGTAAGTGCAACAAATGAAAGAATGGATGAATGAATAAACAAACATTCGATTAATTTAAGAACCAAACTATAGTGTATGTAGCTCTGCACAATATATCTTCCACCTCTTCAGCAGCTACTGTAGTTTGCAAGAAAGATGGAGCTAAAAAAAAAAAAACAGGTTGGAAGGGAATGCTTAACTCTTCCCTTCCCAGTATTGCACACTAAGGTTATTCTTTTGCCAGCAAGAGAAACAACACAGTTAAAATTAAAAACAGAAGGCAAAATGCACAATTAAATGCACAAGTATGACATTCAAAAACAAAATTTTGGCAGGCCTTCTGGTAAGGGGAAAAGGGAACAGTTGTCGCAGGTCTCACAGACAGAAGTAGTAGTAGTTACCTGTAACTGTATTTCGTTCAGTGTTCATCTGTACCCTCAAATTGGTTTAACCCACCTCCTAAGGTAAGCGTGTTAATATCCCAATTTTGTGAGGTACAGAGAATAACAAGATTAGCACGTGAGGCTAAAAAGTGTAATTTTAAAAGGCTAAATGTCTTTTTGGCCAGTATTTATCACACAATATAGTGTCCATTCTGCTGCTGCATTGCATTCGTTACCTTTTCATCTAGGACGTTTCCCATCTCCACTCTCTTCCATCTTCAACTTTGAAAAGCAAAAATTGTTTGTCCCTATTATCTGATATGTCTATGCATTTATTACTGTATCAACACCATTTGGGAACTCAAGTATTATGCATCAGGACAGTACAAACTGATCTATTTCTCAATATTTAAGATGTAAGTCAAAGTAATTTCATTTCCTTCTACAGTTCCTCAATTCAGTAAATGATGAAATTCTAGCCCAGCACTGAACATATGGGCTCTAAGTCAGAATGTGTATCCATCTCATCCAGTATATTATTTTTACTAGGAGGCCAACCACATATCTCCAGGAAGCCACATGCAAAGAATGAAAGCAGCCATCTTCCTCTATTATATGTCTTTCATGTTGCAATGATTTCAGTGTTTTAAAAGGCAACTGGGGGCAGGGGGAGGGATCCTGTAAACATAGCTGTTGGAGATTTTGCATTCAAATAGGAAGTTGCTCCTCCAAAGGATATTGCAAATTCACCTCAAAGCGGAAGCTATGGAACAGAATTAAATGTTCCAAAATAATTTAGACGTCAAAGTATTGAGGTCACGCAAAGAAGTCAAGTCATTAAATGAAGTGTAACTACAGTTTATCAATATGTACTCAACAGTTCTATTCATTTGATTTTTAAAATGTACCCATTGTGTATGACAAAAAAAGTGCTTGAGAAATACATACTTATTACATTTGGATAAACTGATCAGTGCTATCACACTGATACTATACAAGCGAAATCATGCTGAGATGGCGATAGAGTAGAGGAGATAATCATTCTGCAATTTATCCAAAGAAGAACTAAGGGCTGAAATAGAAGGCCCTGAAGGGGGTGGCTTCACAATGCCCCTTTGTGGCCCCGATCCGACTATTTGTTGGCTCAGAAAGAGCAAGCAAAATGCTGCCTCTTTCTGAGCGGCAAAAGGGTGCCCTTTCTGCTGCAGCAGCGGCTTTACAGTGCTCGGGTGGCATGCGGCATCTAAATGTTGCATCACCGCACCACCTACAAGGCAGCTTTTCGTTCCAGTCTATACCGGCCCTAACTGTGTTCAAATTAAAAAGCATTATTCCACTGGAAAATTAAAAATCATTTCTGTATATCAGTGGTTTCCAACTACAGCTGGCTATATCAAAGATCTTGGGGAGACTAGTTTTCAAATAACTCTGCAACCAACTCTTACCTGCCTTTCCCACTCCTTCGGTTGCTTCTAATAATCTGATACTGTGTATCTTTGGCTGTATCTGCGCTGCAGAAATAATGCAGTTTGACACTACTTTAACTGCCATGGCTCCATGCTATGGAATCCTGAGATGTGTAGTTTGTTGTGGCACCAGAGTTCTCTGACAGAACATCTCACAAAACTACAAATCCCAGAATTCCACAGCATTGAGCCATGGCAGTTAAAGCAGTGTCAAATGCCACTATTTCTGCAGCACAGATGCAGCATTTGTCTTTTCCAGAGAGATCGAAAGTAAAGATACACGACACAGCAATAATTAGTGTCAATACTGCCACTACAATACTGTTTCTGACCTACCGGTAGTACTGGTACAAGTTATATCCAAAAACTGGGGGGCAAAATCTGTTGCTTCTGATGCAAAGGGTAAACTTTCAGATAACAGCTAGCCATTTAGCTGACAAGACCAGGGCTCACTGGTCAAACAAATGGTTTCATATAGAAGGTCTGAGGTTCAATCACTAGTATTACTAATTGAAAGGATGATAGATGATGAAAAGATCAAAAAGTATACTGCACAGATAAAAAGAAAAAGGCAAGTAAAATATAAATGGAATATGTATTACATATGGACTTTGGGGGGGGAAGATGAGTAAGTAGAGACATGATAAAGTAGATATTTGCACCTTGGGATGCTCACACCCCCAGGGAGTGTGAGATGAAATTTCAGTGGGGGTCCTTGAGTGGTTTGTGTCCTTGAGTGATGAGTCACAAATCAGCATGCAATTTTTTTCTGAATAAATCGGAATCTAACGGCTCACTTTAGATTTACATTTTATGTGCTGAGTTAAAAACTTTTTTTAAAAAGTTCAATTTGTCCATCCACAATGCTGTATGTGATTCAATTTGTGGTTCAAAAATTAGAAATTAGATGTCTTCATCTTCAGATGGGAGATTACTTTTTTAGGAGGTGTGAACCTTAATCAAACATTTCCTAGAGGTATGGGACATAAAAAAGTTTGGGAACCACAGTGATAGAGGTATATAAAAGTAAACACAGTGTGCCCTTCCCTTATGCGGGGGATCCATTTCAGACACCACCATCACCACCACCTGTGTAAAGGAAATATCACGTATGCTGGAGCCCCATTGGAAACAATGGGGCTCATGCCCATGGTGCACGCACCATTGCCTCTTCCAGCGCTCAACTTTCAGCATAAGCTGAAAGCCACATATGGCATGCTCGTGTCTGATGCGGGCGCACTGTATGTTGTGATGAACCTCCTTCTCATACTACCAGAATAGTTATCTAATTAAGCTAAATTCAGAAGATACATCATAAAAGCCCTTTTTTGTGCAAAACATACACTATGGAATTTGCTAGGGCAAGATCTAATGCTAGGGAACATGAGAAGGATGTCACAGAGCCATTTCTTCTTTGTGGGCTTCTCATAAGCCTCTGAACTCATTTCCATTATGTGATCATAACATTGGATTAGGTCTCTGGTCTTATCCTGCAAGGATCTTATGATCTCTGCAGTCATAGATATTTGTCTAAGCAGCAATCAACCTATTTTACATAACCAACCATTATATTTGTGCAACATCCACTTCTTAAATAAGGCAAAATGAAGACTGGAAGGCACCGTGCATCCTTTGGACCAATGTGTTCAACTAAAATTTGAGCCTGAATATTTGCTTTATTTTGCTTCATACACATCCATTACATTTGCTGTTGTTGCTAACTGCCCTCAAGTTGGCAACTCCAAGCCCCCCTGTTCTCCACTGCTCTGCTCAGGTCCTGTAAGGTCATACCCATGAGCCCCTTAATTGAGTCTATCCATATAATTTGTGGTCTTCTTCTCTTTTTACTACCTTTCACCCAGGGACGTAGCCAGGATTTTAGGAAGGGGGGGTCCAGACTAAGTGCCACCATTATAATGGGGCTTGGGTGCAGCGGCGCAGCAGCACACACCATTCATTTTTCTAATGGAAGGGGGAGTCGGGACCCCAAGATCCCCCCCCCTTGGCTACGTCCCTGTTTCACCTTTCCTAGAATGATTCCTTTCTAGTGAGCCATGCCTTCTCAGTTGTCTAAGTATGACAGTCTCAATTTGATCATCTTGGCTTCAAGTGGGATTACAGGCTTGATCTGTTCAAGGACCCATTTGTTTGTCTTTTGGGCTATCCACAGTACCCTTGGCACTATTCTTCAGTACATCCCAAATGAGTTGATCTTTTTATCTGCCTTCTTCACTGTCTAGCTCTCACATTCTTACATGGTGATGGGGAACACAGTGGCTTAGACGATAATAATTTTAGTGTCCAGTTGTGTATCTTTACTCTTTAGGACATTTTCTAGCTCTTTCATAGCTACCCTTCCCATTCCTAGTCTTTGGATTTCTTGGCTGCATTCTCCATTCTGATCGATATTTGATCCAAGTATGAGAACTCATTTACTATTTCGATTTCCTCGTTATCTAAGTTGAATATATGTAGGTTTTCTGTGGTCGTGATTTTTGTTTTATGTTCAGCATTACTTACTTCATGCTTATTTCCTTTTACTATTTGACAAAAAAAGCATGAATAAACAGATGGTGAGGATGATAATGATGAACTTTAAAGGAGATCTGCTAAATTTGTGGCCAAACAAACCTATATGACTGGGAGATGACTGATCTGCTACTTCTACACTTTTTTTCAATCCCCGACAGCCAAGACACAATAACGTACTTGCTCTTTGTACTTGGCTGGTAGACTGGACATTGTGCAAGTACAGCACCCTTCGGCATGAGAAACTGTCAGCATGTACCTTTAAATTAGGATTGCACATAATGCAGTTAAAAATATATCTGATAATGAGGTCTGCCTGCTTCAACTCAATATGGGCAGATCAATAAAGAATGAGGAAATATTAGCTCTTCAGAGCCTCAGCTGGTCAGTACTTTATGGCTATGAACAAGTTTGTACAGGCTGTTATGGGTTGCAGATCCATCTACTCATGATGTGTAGAGTGTTTATTGTTGAGTGAGATGCTCAGATATATCTACAGCAAAATTTGTTTATAGGAAAAACATGATACAGTCATTTGAAATGTTACCTGCCAAATCTGCTTGTATATTTTGGTCAATACACAGAAATGTCTGTATATTAAGCAAAGTTTAAAGTAAAGTAAAGCAAAGATCAAAGTAGTGTAAGCTAATAAAACTGAACTGCAAAATATTTTTTCATATTTATGTATTGCTTTAAAAAGTAAATACAACAAAAAAGAAATGTTTTATGCAAAAGTTAAAATTATAATTAAACTATCAATAGAATTAAAAGCATCTTCACTTCATGGAGTATGATCCATATACTTGCACCCACAATGACACAATACACACAAAAGTAGGAGACTTTGTAGAACTCAAAAGTTTGCAGAAGGTCAGAAACAGTTCATACCTTCACTATAAAAAATGGTGTAGGGACTGAGCCTGAGGAGGACTAAGTATGCTCAGTAACCACTAAACATAGAGTCATTTTGGGAGGAAAAACATGTGTGGCAAAGGTGAAAACCAAAAGGGGTTTAGGAATACAATACATCAGCAGGGAGGGGAGAGTAATTGAGAAAGAAAGCAAGAATCATGTGAGTAGAGAAGAAAGATGGGCAATTCATTGTCCTTCACCTTATTCTTTGCATCGTTTTCCTTCTCAGAGAGCAAGGAGGAGAACAGTAACAGGAAGAAACACAGAGACATAAGAAAGGTAGAGAAAACCATCACATTGTCTATATAGACCATCATTTCAAGGTTCATGGAAAAATACTATTTTTAAATTAGAGAAAGATGTAAAAACTGCCCAAATAAACAAACAGAAAACCCCCAATCTTAATGTACTTAGATTTGGGTACCAGTGGATCTACTTCACTCTGTAAACAACAGCAAAGATATATTTTCAAATCCCTGCTGATGCAAGTTCCAAAGCAAGTGCAGTCTATTGTCTCCATACTCATTTCTGGAAGGGACTGTGGCTTGGAGAATAATGCTTATAACAGTTCTGGAGTGTTTTTAGATGGATAGCCCCTAGAGCTGTGAAACAAAAGGTACAGTGTACATATTTTGTCTTTTTCTCCTTACAATTTTCCTGGAAAGGAAAAGAAAAAGACAACAGAAGCAGTATGAAAACACTGGGAGCTTATAAATGGGGTTCCCACACAAAATCCTTTGTTTGAGAAAGCATGGTTGCAGAGTATAAGCCTTGTCCTAGATAGCAGGATAGTGGCCTTTTCTTGTAGCATTTTAGAGTATAGTTCACACTGAATACTGCTAATCAAGTTCCAATTGGTCTACAACAAGCTTGCACTTTTGTTCAGAGGCACTCTTGCAGGCTGACAATCTGAAACTAAGAAAAACTGTCCAACAATGTAGTCTGTTCTTGTGCCCTCCACATTGCTAGCTGAAGGTCAGAGCTGAGCTAAAGTAAGCCATGGCAGTGCTATGGCAGAGAAAACAAGCTATGGCATAAGTGATGGGGCTAAAGCTGATGCAAATTCCCAGGCCAAAGTCTACCAAAGAATCTTTGAGGTTGCAGAAAAGATTAAACTATATTTTCTCACCAGCCAATCTAGTATTCAAGTGCATGCAGAAGCCTCGGGCTTTATTGAATGGCATAGAGACTGGTTGCACTTTTAAACATTAAACATATTTTTTTAAAAACAACACATACACACATAAAGTCCAAAGCTGAAGCTCCTTTTTTAGCCCATTCAGCCACAACTACACACACAAACACATACAAACATATATTCTCTCATCTTTTGTGTTTTAAAAAAATAATTCATTTGTAGTGTGATTCATAATCCCTTGGCCACATATCAAGGAGGTATGAATGATATGAAAGTCACGGTTCCCACTTCAGAAAGCTTTGTAACCATATTGCCTGCAGTGTTCCTGCTGGCAATTGGAGCACTGTGATGGTTACCTTGGAGCTGCTAAACAGCTGTCATTCCTCTGACACAGCAGAAAGGCTGGGGATGCTCAATCTGGAGTTCCTCCAATGAGCAGAGGGTTGGATGAAACGGGCCCACAAGGCCCCTTCCAACTCCTTCATTCTATTATTCTATGAATCCACTTCAAAAACAAACAAACAAAAAGTCCAGAGACACACATGGGCCAAGAACAAATGAGACTGCATCATTTCACAACTTCCACTCTGGTCAACATAATCTACTAGAACTTTGGAAACTGGCACCATTTCAGGATCAAATTCTGCTTTTTCCTACAATCCTAAACTACACACTATGTCACACTTTTTGGGGGCACATATAAGAAACTAATCCAGATCAGACTTACCATATGAAAGCAGGGGAAATATAAAACTTTGCAGTTGGTTTGAATTTTAAACATTTCTCCCAGGCCCACTCCACATGTGAAGCTAGAAATGGGAGAACCACCAATGAAACCTAAGAGTGACCTTTCCCCATTTGAAACAGGAAAGAAACATTCAAAGAAGATTTCTGTAGATAATTTCAGTGCATATATACTTGTAAAAAGGAATTTCTCTTACTTTCACCCCTGTTCAGCTAGGGATTTAAGAAGAAAACTAAAGCTACCCTACTTGCACGTGATGCATGTCATACAGGTCAGAGTGCCATATGCTTACCTGTAAGTAAGGAGAGAAAATAACTTTCTGCTGCACATTGCACATAGAGTGTAGTCTAACACTTTGCCACCCTTATTACAGAGAATATCCTACAGAACACAGTGGGATTCATTACTGAGTGCTACACATACAGAAATGGCCTACCACAAACACCAAAAATCATCTTTTTAGTTTAGCAGAACTGCAAAGAGCTCTTTAGTTGGCTATACTATGTTCTTAAAACCATATTTAAGACTTTAGCCTTTGACTTTCATCCTTATGACCTTACGTTAGCCTCAAATCAAAATCTGCTAAATCTTTTTAGATAACGTAAGATTAATATTTATCTTGTTTGAAAGTCAACAGGAAAATACTTACAAGTCTCCCCGCCCCCTTTGGCTTCATGCCTGTTATCTGGCTGACAGTGAACATTTTGATCATATCATTTTTCTTCAGTAAGTGACCTTTCTCCATTTGAAACAGGAAAGAAACATTCAAAGAAGATTTTTGTAGATAATTCCAGTGCATATACAAAAGAAAACAGATTGTAAAAAGGAATTTCATTAGGGTTTATTGAGCAGCTATAAAATAAAATTAGACATTTTGCAAACTGGGTAAATCAGTAGATAGCATTATCCATTGCAAGTAAGACCACATATTTGGGCTGGACTTTGACAAGTAACAAAGAAAGAAATGCTTGAGGAAAAGTTGCCTGAAGGACCCTTTACTTCTGTATTTATCTTCCTCCCATATGAGACTTGAAAGTCAGAATCTGAGGCTCTTCTCCAGGTGCACTGTGCAACTGAGGAAAGAAAAGTGACTACAAGCAGGAGGCTCCTTTACTGGTGGCAGCATGGCTAGGAAATGCTCAGCCTGGAAGAACAAACTTGGCCCCATAAGATGGCATTTTGTATACCAGTACTTTTTTTCATTTATAATTTTAACTTTTACACATACAGTAGTAACATTAAGGTGACAATGTCAATATAACAAAAACAAAAACCCCAGAAAACATCCATGGCAGATTATTATTATAGTGTGCATTCAAAAGTGCTTCATAGAAAGATAATTCTTTATTTGATATTATAGTTTATATTGTGTAAATTGTGGGATCATTTTTCTTGTTAGGCATTGCTCTTTAGATAACTGCATGTACTGTTGCCCTCATGCTACTCATTTTACTTTTGATTTCCTTTCTTTAATTTTTTACATGTTTCTACCTCTTCTTTCCCCATGCCATTGTATGTTGATGCTGTTTTATCGTATTTTGTATAACCAGCTTTATTGTAATGGTTTTATTGTCATCTTGCATTTCATGTAACTAGCCACAGAGCTTCAATTATCTGGTTATTTTTAAAATCAGTTGATGACTATCAAATTTTGTTTCTGCTATGGTAATGGTTGGTCTAGTGTCCTAGTTCTTTCATATTCCTGATTGCAAAAGACTCTTTGTTGCTCTCAAACCCTTATCTTGGGAAGATTTTCTGCAGACCTCCACTCAGAGGAGTTCTATATACCTTCTTTACTGTCTTTTCACAAGAGCAGTGTGCATAGGATAAGACGTTTTGAGCCTCTGCCTGCAGTGATCTCACAGTCACTTAGTCATTTTCTGACTGTGTCACAGATGCTCACTCAACAAAGGTGGGATGAGAGATCAAGGTGTTCATCGTTTTTGTAGGATGGAAAGCTGTCCCAAGGAGATGCTCTGTACAAGTTGCCTTGGTTTCTTCAACTACTGGTTGACACTAGGTTGCCATTATGTCAACTCTCTATCATCAGACCCCTAAATTCTGATTGAGGGACAAAGGGGTGGTAGTTATTGGTCCATTCTGGGCTTTTCAACTTTTGTTTTTAACTGGGTAAATTCAGGATAGGGAGACAATTGTCCATTCACTGGCAGCATATCTCTCCTGCAGGATTTCAATATAGATCTGCTCTGTACTTTTTTTTTTTTTTTGCTTTATTTATATGTTTTATGGTCCATAATACAGTCCATCCACGCCATCTGTGGGCTTGCTATTCACAGACTTGATCTCAGGTGCACGGCAAGCCCAGGAGAACGAAATGGTGCATGTGCCCACACTGCACACACAGCGTCATGTGCAGGTGCGCACTACCATTAGAATCAACGGGACTTGAGATCCTGCAGTTTTTTGCATACTGGGGGGGGGGTCCGGAATGGACCCCCACATATACAAAGGGACCAGTGTACTATACAACATAAACAATCATTTTTTTAAACTGAATATTACCATTGATCTGCTCTGTACTGATCCAATCTAAAATACAGATAGGAACAGTTTCACTGTAGGAAAAAAAACACTCGAGATAAGCAATTAAACTTTGTCACAACCAAATATAGGTACCAAGTGTAACTATCCAGTACTCCACCACCATCCTGTAATACCAAGGGTCTAGCAAGATCTTAGATAATTAACATGTTACAATAGGTATTCACTCTAGACAAATGTTATTAGGAGACTGACATGAAATTTAATAATCATACCATGTATTTAACTCCCCCCCTCCACTGAATAGGGACCTCTGAGCAGTGTCAACTGGGATCATAACCCGAGAGTCTTTACCACCACCTGAAGTCAGACAGAGGCACCTAAATTCTGGAATATTCTTCCATGGCCTGCTCTATTTAATGCCAATCCTTCTTATTCATATGCCCGTATATACTCAACTATAAGTCAACCTCATGTATAAGTCGAGGGCAGGTTTTGGAGCCAAAATTATGAATTTTGCCATGACTCATGGATAAGCTGAGGGTAAAACGTGCAGGCTCCTTCAATGTCCATATGTGTGTACACAGCAAAAGTGACTCTAATTGAAGTTTTTTGTTTCACCGTTTCAACTTTGGTTTCAGCCTTCACTCCACAGACAGCTGTGGCCAGTGCGGGTGGGAGAGGGACTCTGTTTAACAGCAATCAATCACACAGGACTCTTTCTGCTTGACTCAAGAGAAAAAAAACCTCTCTCCCGACTGCATGGGGAAATCTGAAAGATCTGCTATCACATTACCATACTAACTCATAAATAGTTGACCTCAGATTTTGGGCATAAATTTTTAGACTTAGAGACAAGTATATACGGTAGGTTTTTCATTGCTAGCGTCCATTTGCTCTTGTCTGAAGTTCTTATTATTTTACTGTTTCAATTCCTGTTTATTAATGTTATTAATTGACAAGTTATCTTTTTTTTGTAATCTGGCCAGAGATGGCTTAACTGATTAGACAGGGGATAAATCACTTAAATACACCCTGAAACCAGTGTTTGTTCTGCGAAGAGACACGAGCACTTCCAGCAAGATTTTTGAGCAGCAGTTCCTTATCCCAGTCATGAATTGTTTTTGCATCACTGTATGACTCCAGGTATCTGCATTATCTATCACCATAGTATCTTATATAAGGAGACATGGCAAAACCATGGGGCCCAACATTTCCTTGATACTTTTATACCCTTAGCTTTCCTTAGTATACTTAACAATCCAGACCTTTCCATGCTCTTCCACTCTTTGATTTCTCTACCACCATTGTAAAGCACATCTACTGACACTATCATGACATTACTGTGAAGTTATTTTTGACAAAAACTTTTGACAGTCAGAAAATTTGCTTTATAAAGTTGACCTTTCACTTACTTGGAGGATCCATTTCAGATCCCCCCCTGCATAAGGCAAAAAATGTATATGCTTGAGCCCCATTGAAAACAATGGGGGTTGTGCACGCGCACCATTCTTTTTATTATAGCATAGCTTCAGCATAAGATGAAAGTTGCATATGGCGCGCCTGCATGTGATGCAGGAGCACTGTATATTCACAGCACCCTCATACTCCCTATATAAGGCTAAGCAAGTAAAGGTATTCCAATATCATTTTCTTCTTCTTTTTTAGGTGACATCTACTTCACAGGTAGATCCATTCTTAGTTTCAACTAGAACAAACCCTATTGAAATTCACAGGACTTATGTAAGTGGTGATTAGCAAGTCAACAGGTCTACTTTAGTTCAGACAATGTTGGATTTAGCCCTAAGACTGCAAAAAAGTGCCAGTAGGCTAGTGCTACATGGAATGAAGAACTATTTTTTCAGTGCAGATCTTATGTAAGACAGGTATGTCTCCTTGAAACCTTAGAGCCCTATTTATGTGTTTACATTAACCTATTTTAGTTTAAAGTGTAGGGAGGTCAGGGTGCATTCAAAAATCCACCCTCCAGCTCCTTTTCAGATCCTTGAACTATGAAGAGGGTTTCAAAGCACATTCACGTGGCTGTGATTAGAAGCCTTCACTTGACTGGTTGCCTGTTTTCCCAAGTTTCAATTGCACAGAAGCCTTTATGCACATTTGGCCAAACATGCTTGGAAGACCTTCATGATGAATATGAAAAGGTCTGAAGTGGAGCCTATGAATGTAGGAGAGATAGGAGCAAGGTACATATGCACATCTCCATCCCTACAAACATATATTCCTTATGTTGCCAAGCCAATGTGTATATGTCATGGTAAGACAGACAAGCCAGTCAAAGCACCAGTAATGTGGATTTTCTTTAATTTCTTAATCTTCATTAAGAAATCTGAAATAACTAAACTCTTCAGTCAGGATCTTTTTGTGCCACTCACAAGTGTGAGCAGTTTGACATTTTAAATGCCTGCATATGGGACTGCCCTCCATTCATTTCATTCTGAGTATGAACAGAAGTTATGATGGTCTGAAAGCAATCAAGTCTGCAACAGCCAATAGTGGTGATTCTACATTACTAGAGTAGGAGAGCTTTCCCTCTGTCAGAGTTCACTTGGATTTTGGCCCTCATTTGCATTCCTGTTGAACACCCAACTCAAGGCAGAATTCCAGCTGACTACCCCATTGATTCAGTGAGTTTCAATACAGTGAAACCTACCTTATTACTGCACTTTAACCACTTGATTACAAGTATGACAAACATCTGCATTTATTGATCAAGTATGTCACCACTTAACATTTTTATGGTTTGCATTGAAGATGAAGTAGAACCACTTTTCCCAGAAGGTTACCTTGCTGTAAAAAGACTTGAAACTAAAAAGCCACCCTTAAGAGTTAAAGTAGTCACCAGGATAAGAAACAATGGCGGGCTTTGACGTGTGTAGATATTATTATTACTTGCAAATCATCCTGAGAATGATTTAAATAAAAGGTGGAGTATAATGAGTGAACAATAAATTTTAATGCTGTATAAAGCAAGCATGGGCAATTTCTGGCCCTCCAGATGTTTCCAGACAGCAACTACCAAAAGCCTAACCAGCACAGCCTAAGTTGTGGGATAATAGGCTTTGTAATCCAAACACACCCGGAGGGCCACAAATTATAGAATTTGGGAATAAAGGAAGCGGTAGAATGGGGGGAAAGCCCTAGATGGGGCTAAATATGAACCTGGTATTCATTTATTTGTTTAAGAAATCCATATGCCACTTTTCAGGGCAAAGCCTGCCAAGGCAGCTTACAAAAAGTGGTTAATACACACAATCAAGCAATCCACTTCCAAACTAAAACCAGCACAAATAATGCAGTAACATGTGGACTGAGATGTTGATTTCTTATCATGCAACACCTGTTCTCTTTGAATCACAGAGGGCTTTCCAGAATATGCAGAAGGAAAGCTCTTCCCTTGTCCAAAAAGCACGGTCTAACAACTTTAGTTGCTCCCTTAAGGCCGTCCTAGAGAACAACACGCCCTCAGGCCCTTCCATACCAAACCAACTTAGTGGCAACAATGCACCTTTTTGATTCAGCTCCAGAGAGACAACAACAGAAGTGAGGGTAGGTAACTGTAAACCTACAGGTGTTAATGGACTACAAATGCTATTACCCGTGATTAATTATGGTCAATAAGGCGGATGGGGTTGCAGTCCCTATAATCTGATTGGCCACACATTTCCTATCCTTAACACATACCCAAAACGTTTATCTTAAGTTCCTCTCTTCCTCATGCCTTTTCTTTTCCCCTACCGCCTGCTAAACCTTAGCAGAAGGAATCTCTATCCTCATGCCAAAGCCTTCTGGCAAAGTCCCTTAAATCTGCACATCATGTCTTTCCCTGAATTTTTCCAAAGGGTGTGGTAAAATAAAGTTTTAAAATCTATTCAAAAGAAAATCCCGGGACTAAATAATTAATAAGTAAAATAATTAATAACGGAAGCTATAAATGTTTCAAAGTTCTGCTTGAAAACTGGCATAGATAAGGCCATGTGTACCTCTTTCAGAAGAGAGGTGAAGATATGGGGCCAACAGCAAAAAGGTCCTTATAATGGTAAGTCTGCTGCACTCTGACAGCAGGCCAGCAAGCAGAGCCTTCAAGGCTGCTCTTAAAGCAAGTAGAGAAGGCAAGTCCTTCAAAGCACCTGCTCCCAAAACATTTTGGATAAAGATGGGCGGCAAACAGCATGGGCACATACACCCCCACATGTTTGTTTGTTTGTTTGTTTGTTTGTTTTTGCCCCTGATATCCATCACTGAAATTTGGTAGCACAGCAGCAAGAAAAGTGACAAATTTTTCATTAAAAGCAGAAAATCCTCTTTAAATAGATGCAGATAGTTCATATTATATTTCAAGCTCATCACTACTTACAAAAAGTGCTTCAAAGTAAGACCATTTAGATTGCTGTTAAACTGAAGTAGGCAACTGTTGTAGATCCAGAAGCTAATTTTTTTCTCCCTGGAGCCAACCAAGAGCTTTATGAATCAATAAATCCAAAATAAATCCAAAATCAAAAGAGGCTAGATATCCGCTTCTGATTTTTTTAAAAAGATGTGTGGAAGCCAAGATCACCAAACTGAGGCTGTTGTACTTTGGACACATCATGAGGAGAAAGGACTCACTGGAAAAGACAATAATGCTGGGAAAGGTGGAGGGAAGTAGGAAGAGAGGAAAGCCACATGCCAGGTGGATGGACTCTATTAAGGAGGTCATGTTTATGAAGTTGCAGGAATTAAGGAGAGCACTGGAGGACAGGGGTCTTGGAGATGTCTCATCCATAGGGTCACCATGAGTCGAGAGCAACTCGAAGGCAGTTAACAACAACAACAAGCTTATATCTGCACATGACCTCTTCCCATAGTTACATGCCAATCAATGTTCAGCAGAATGGGAGACAAGACACAATCCTGAGACACCTCAAAAGCCAATAGTTATGAGGTATTACAGAATTCTCATAATACCACCTCCTAGATTCATCACTTCAGTCCCTGAAAATGCCATATGACAATATCACCAAATCCTATCCTGGAGAGGAGTACAGAAAGATAATGTGGTTGATGACAACAAAAGCTGCCAAGAGGTACAGGAAAACCACAAGAGTTGTGCTTTTTATCCACCCTGCCCATTCTCCAGTTTAAGTTATCCATCTGGATGATTAAGACTGTTTCTACAGCATTTCCTGCTAGCACTCTGAATGCAAATGTGTAGAATATTGTACACAGATTTTTCTTCTTCCTCAAGCCAGCAATTTTTACCTGATCATGGCAACTATCACAGTAGGGGTAATTTGACAAGCATACAAATATGATGAAGAGGAAAAATCTTTCTTGAGGAAGAGGGAATGCAACTGACAATTCACTTAGTTGTCCTAGTCATAGCAGCTTTCTCTAGCCTCACAGCACACAAATAGTAAAACCGATTAGGTCAAATTTCAAAATTATAGCCTATTAAGTTTCACTCCTAAGGAAAGTCACAACTCTGCTGCTTAAGAATGATACTATAACATATGTTATAGTTTAAAAATTAATCTGTTTTTTAAAAATGTCAGCGGTGATGGGGCGGGAGGGAAGAAATGTACTTATCAGTCAACAGTACTGGTCAACCAGTGCCTGTTATAGTCACACAAACAAAACATGAATATGTCTGTTATAGCAGAGATTATCATACTCCTCTCTGGAACACTATGGTGGGTTACAGACCGCCGAAAAGCGGCGCTCTACTGCCGCCGCCAGTTGCTGCGTCCGGGAACTGCAGCAGCCAAACCGCGGGTTCCCAGACGCAGCAAAGAAGCGCCAAAATGGTGCTTCTTCTTGTGCCCTGGATGGGACGCCGCAAGGCAATACTTGCGCACTCGCGGCATCATATCCGGGGCGCAACGTACGGACGCTATTATTACGCCCCCATCACGTGCTAGGGGTGAGGCCAGTATGGATGCTAGGTCCTCAGCCAACCCCTAGTACATGATGGGGGCGCCGCAAAGGCCTGTTTGTAACGGGCCTATGAAAGCCTGAAGAATGATTGCAATGGACATCCTAGAGGTCACAGAAATGAGATCATGTACCAAAAATAATGAAAAAGATACAGTGTTGCCTCCAAACTAGTGCATGTAGAACTATGTATGTTTGGGCAGGAGAGGATCTGTGGTTTTGGAACTAAAGAGGCTCTATTACTTGTCATAGGAACAAGGTTAGGAAACAGTGCAGCAACTACGGGCCAATTCCTCCTGATCTTCCTAAAAGCTGCTTTCTTCCCCCTTCCCAGGCCCCACTTTTCCCACTGTTACTTAGGAAGGAAAGACCCTCTGGATCCAACCATCTGTTTGGACTGTATTAGTTCTGACTACAAGTAATGATTTGCATGACTGAATACTCCTCCATACAAAGATTTCATTACGATTCCTGCAGATAAAAAAGTTGGAAAATATGTTCCAGTCAGCCTTTCCTCCCAAGTAACTAATTTTATGTAAGCTGTATGTCTTTTCTGCATGATAGAGCATTCCATCATGTAATTCTTCAGCTGAAGTAATATATTCCCTTTACAAGTTTGTCACCTCATCTTTTAGTCCCACATCAATGTAGCAAATTACAAGCATGTGTTGGGGTGTATATGGTCCTTTGAAACTAAAGACCATCTTAAGATAGAGAACTAGAAAATGACAAGGCCAGCAAAACCAAAAAATCATCAACAACTTTTACTAGCAGAAAGAGAATAATAAAAACTCCACTTTCCTTTCCTCCACACAGGAAAGAGGGAAACAAGACAAAATTTTACATTTTCTAATGAGATACACAAAATCATTGAAAGTGAGTGACACCTAGTGATGAACACTACGTTGATCAGACTTCATTCTCCCATGTAGTTAAGATAAGGTGGCAAGCTCTGACATGTAGCTGTTCAAGAGTGGGTGGTGAACCATGGGAACCTGGTATAGCTCTCTTTCTCTTCCTTAAAAACTAAACACCAAGTGAGCCAAGACCCAGAGCTGATACATAACCCCCAAAACAAGTTGGTAATGAAACCAAATAAAACACAACATTTCTGTCAATTATCTACTTAGTTCTCTATTTCCATTCTTTCAGGCAACAATGCATCCCCCATGTATCTGTTCCAAATATTTTATTAATGCATACTAGAAAAACATAGATAAAAGAGTGGTGGTAGATGATTTCTATTAGTAGTTTAAATATCAACAGTTGTTTTGTAGACAGTTTAGTGGCAGCCTGACTAGATCTGCTATAACCCTCCTGTTGCTAGTTGTTTTACGGGCTTGTCAAACAGATTATTTTGCCAGTGGTTCCCAAATTGTTGCTAACAGTGCAGTTACTGGAAGAGAGGAAGGGGGCAGGGATGCAATGTGATTTGTGGCAGGGTTACAGGAAGGAAAAGCTATGCAAAGCAGAAGCAACAGGCAGTTCACCAGAAAGGAAAATGGAGCAAGACAATAAAATTAGGGTTGTTATTGTTGTTATTTCATGAGTACACAGTGCACCCTTGAGGAGAGATCCATCCCAGGGACTGGAATTGGTTTAATGAAAAATGAAACTCTAACTTAGGAAATAGGTGTGCATTTTCTGTAGCCCTAAAGTACACTCAAAGAACATCTAGATCTGTGGGGTACAATTAAAGACACATATAACTAAAAGTCCCAAGTCCAGGACTAGATATTTTTTTATTCACAAGATGTATCATAAAAGAATACATAGTGACAAGGCAAAGAGGCACATACAATATCCATTAAGAGCATAGAAGAGTTACTTTTTAGGACTACAACTCCCAGAATCCCCAGCCATCATTGGCCAGGGAGACTGGGAGATTCTGGGAGGTTTAGCTGAAAAGTAACACTTTGAAGCTGTCCTGTCTTAAGAACCAAAAAAGCAAAGGAGAGCAAGGAGATAATTGAGCCTTATGAGCTGATCTAGCTTATTTTCTAAATAATCACTTCCTCAATAATTGTTTTAAGTCAGTACACTAATAAAGCCATCTTTTCTCTCTCTCTCCCCATATGTATCTCTCAGAATCTGACATGACAGAGGCAAATTATCATGCAAAGACACGACTGACATTCCTCACACAGCAAGCGCCTACGCTAAAACTTATTTGAATGAACCTGACCCTCCTTGGCTGCAGGCCAGCATACAACGTCACAGAATGACTTAACAGAACACAGTGTTCTTGGCACAGGCACAAAAATGTGTTGAAAGCCATGCTGGAGAGAATCTAAGTATAACATTTCACATTAATAAAAAGAACGAGTAATAAAGAGATAGTAAACATAACACCAGAAGTAGTAATCTGAATCTTTGCATGCTGAAGGAAGTTTTTGAAAATAGCCATCCCCTATCCCAACGAACCAGAACATAATTTTTTAGATTGGTTTTCTGAACTGAGTTTGGCTACCCCGCCCTCACTCCCTCTTCATATCCAAGCCCACACACATTCCCTGTCCTGCTTTCCCTCAGTCATATACCTGGAAAATTCCAATTTAGTTTAGAAGAGGAGGGAGTGACATCTTGTTAAACTAGCAGCAATCCATGACTCACTTCCTCTCAAAATCTTCATGTAGCTGCTACACTGCAAACACTTCACACAGTTCTTCTGTACATGATAATCTGTTATGACGTTATGTCATTCATAAATAGATGTTAATTCTGCCATGAGATTAACACCAAGCAGGACAGGAGGCCAGCAAAAATCAATATAATATATCATGAACTCAATGTACTTCCTTCATGTAAATAAACTGGCATTACCTCCTGTCCCATTTCCTCGTTTGGGGTTTCCCCACATGCTTTTCCCAGTGCTCTGTGCCAAATTCAAGATATCTCACTCCTCTCGGTTTCATATCTGTCTCAGATGTCTCTTCATACCTATACTTTCCTAGTGTGCGGTTAGTCTAAGCTCCCATTACTGGCGCGGGGTCAATATATGCACCTTACTGCAGCTACCACTACAAAATCTGCAAAGGAGATTTGAAGAAAGTTTGAAAAATGTTTGCATATGCAAGCAAAGAGATCTGCATGCATTACATAAATCTGAATAATGTATGAGTAAATGTGTACTATTGGTACAGAGTTCTGGTCTCTACTTGAGTTTATCCATATTGTAAATGTATTCAGAGAGCCAATGTGGTATAGTGGCTTGAACAATGGAATATTTGGAGACAGGGTTCAAATCCTCACAGCCATAGAAGCCCAGTAGGTAATCTTGAGCAAGCCACACTCTCTCAGTCTCAAAGGATGGCAGCAGCAATCCTCCTCTGAACAAATCTTGACAAAAATATCTCATGATAGGTTTGCATTAAGACTTTCATAAGTCAGAAACCACTTAGAATCATAGAATCATAGAATCATAGAGTTGGAAGAGACCACTAGGGCCATCCAGTCCAACCCCCTGCCATGCAGGAAATCCAAATCAAAGCATCCCTGACAGATGGCCATCCAGCCTCTGTTTAAAGACCTCCACACAACACACACACGAACAACACAACATGGGTATTTTAACAGGTGTCCAAATAAGGAAAAGAAAATAATGGACAAGTTGTTTGAAGATGCAAGGATAAACAAGAATGAGAGCTGAAAAACAACGCACATTTAAGCAAAATACAATGTTAAAGATGAAAAACTTTGTCTTCACTGTAGAGTGGTCTATTTTTGGCATCTCTCATGTAAGAGTGTTCTTGGTTGAAAAAGATCACTTTTATGGCATTATCAGAAAAGGCACATAACAAAAACAACAAATGTGTAAAAGATGAATAAATGGCATGGTATTTATCTGATCTGGAATTCTATTCAATATCTCTGGAGAGTAAACTCTACTGCATGCAATGGGATTTGTTTTTGAGCAAGTCTGCATAGAATGCTAGTGTCAGTTATAAAGGTTTATAAAATATGTGCAAAATTGTTTATCTGAACTACTGTATATGCTCATGTATACATCTAGAAGTTTAGGTCAAAAAATTGATCCAAAAAGTAAGGCTTTTGACAGAGTTCCCCATGATATTCTTGCAAACAAGCTAGTGAAATGTGGGCTTGACAAGTTTGGTTGATTGGCCGAACCCAAAGGGTGCTCAACAATGGCTCCTTTTCATCCTGGAGAGAAGTGACCAGTGGGGTCCCACAGGGCTCTTTCCTGGGGCCAGTGTCACTTCGGAAACACTGCGGAAGCACCTCGCAAGGAGCTCCCATAGAAAGGAATGGCGTCTGATAACACATTCATGTTACGACGTGAAACCGCATCGTTGGAAGTGCAGTCACGTTGGAACTGAGCCGGAAAACCACCCAAAAGCTCAGTGTGATATACTCCTATGACAAATACTAATGAGATATACAGTCGTTCCTCCACATTTGCAGGAGGGGATGCAAGATCCCTCTGAATGTGGAAAAACCACAAATAACTCCCTCCTCCCAGGAAGCCAGTTAAAGGGACAGGTGGGCTACCATTTTTCAAAATAAAATAAAGCCAACCCTAAGGCCAGGGTTCAGTTGTTGGTGGCTTGCTTTAACACAACTAATTACATAAATTGAAAGAACAATCCTAATTTAAGATAATCCATTCCTGACTTTGTAACAGTAAGTGGGAAAAGGAGAGCAGACACAGCCAAGTAAAGTTCCCTATATGTACACTCTACTACATTGCCTTCTGGTTCATAGTACATAGAGGACAATATATAAGGAAGAGGAAAACTCAAATCCAGTTGTTTTTTTAAAGACTATTTTGGCTGTAAAACAGGCACATGGAGCCCCAAGAGTCTTTAAACAACCAATCACATCCAAGGGACTGAAGGCAATTAAGCATTTTAACACTAGCCTGAAACAGAAACTTCATGGGCATGACATGCAGATGGTGCAGCCCCTGGAGTGACCAGAAGCTACTCTGAGGCCACTTAAAGTGACTCAAATCTGGCAAAAATCCACTCCTTGCTTGTGGTCTGTTATGGACTGCGGCAGCAGCCTGCTTTGAGAGCAGCCATGCGCTCACGATGGTTCCCAACTGATTGCAGGGCAATTGTGGGCAGAGTGTCCAGAGGCTGCTCCTTCAAGCCTGTCTGCTTTGCCCTACTAGCCTAGGTCCAGACTTTCTGAAAACCATATCTCCCCATATGAACCTGCCAGAACACTGAGATCTTTGGAGGAAGGCTTTTGCTCGCTCCCACCACCATCGCAGGTTTGCTTGGTGGCTGCTCCCAACCTCTGGAATTCCCTTCCACAGGAGACTAGGCTGGCCCTCTCCCTCCTTGCATTTCTTTGGCAAGCCAAGACGTTTTTATTTAAGCAGGCATTCAACATATAATTATGCCAGGGTGGTTTTTACAGACAATGTGTGTTTTAGTTATGCCTTTTAACTTTTGTATGTTGTAATATAATTTTATACTGTTTTAGATTATTTTAATTGTTTTAAATTTTATTATGATTATATGGTGTGTGTGTTTTTAATTTATCTGTGAGCCACCTTGGGTCCCTTCTGGGAGAAAGGTGACATACAAAATAAATAAATAAATAAATAAATAAAAGCTATTTTGGAATGAGGGTTAGAGTTTTGAAGAACATGCAGGTTTTTGACAAAAATTACTCCCAGAGCCACTGAAGTTGCCCACTCCCACATAGGCCCTGTAGGTGTTGCACTCTTTGTCTACCCCTCTCTCTCCAACATTAAATGATTATCGTCTGTTGACAAGAAAAATATATTCATAGCACAACTTTTATTACGCTGGCAACAGAAATCTATCATTTGGGTTCTTACCTAGGGAAATTGCTATTTACCCAGTGAGCTGCAAAATATAAGCCCATCTTAATCTACAGTGGGAAAGGCTAAAGGCTCAATGAATGAAGTCTCATCTGACAGAGACACCTGTGAAAAACAAATATTTTGTTTCAAATTCTCTTCTCTGGGATGTTAGTATTAATCACATCCAAGAATTATGAGCCTAGTTCAAAAAATGCAAATATGACAAAAGGTAGTGGAGGGGGGGCAGGAAAATAGTTTATTAATTCTGAGCAAAAAGCTACAATTATCCCCAGAATGGGAGTGCAGAATGGTTCTGAAATCCTTCCCTGATACCAGCAATATCAAAATGTTCCCAGCCTAGTTCATGAAGTTTGAATGTTTGCTTGAGAACCAGATCTGCAAGTTTGTGAAGTTTCAAGAGCCACTCCCTGTTGGTCAGTGCAAAACTACAGAAGACTGCCATCAACTCCAAGGAGGGCAGAGTTAAAAGAAGAAGGATGTCACACGCTTACCACAATCATCCAAGCAACCAGTCTTTTGTAATAAATGCAAAAAGTATCCTGTAATCACTTCAATGGATGAGACGTAGGTCAGACAGGATGAGAATAATTTCTCACTGTATTGGAAAATTACAAGAGAATGTATTCAATGCCCTATAAAGTCTTTGTGCTGAGGTTTCTTTATTCATATTTGAAGGTACAATTGGATAGGGAATACAGAACTATTCTGTTATAGGCATATTGTGTCAAAAATACATCTTACAAAAAAAGAAAGTTATCTTACTAATTTAATTATTTGCCTGCACTAATTTGTTTTCCAAATTATTTTCAAAAACCAGAAATGATTTGAGTGCATTGTTTTCAGGCCGCAAGCAAGGAGTGGACCCTAAGGCAAACCTGTAATGGGCATTTCTTGGCAAGATTGGTTCAGGAGGTTTGCCTTTCCTTCCCTCTGAGGCTGAGAGATTGTGACTTGCCCAAGGTCACCCAGTGGGTTTGCATGGCTGAGCTGGGATCCATCCTGCTATTGGCTGATGAGGTCTCTTTTTCATTTTTCCAGAGGAACCCAATCACTCTCCTACCATCTTGTAATTAGTATGTCTCACAGTTCCCCAGTTTTCAGAATGAGTAATCTGTAAAATATTTACATTCAGATTTTGAGATGTACAAAATCTTTACGTTTGGTGTGAGACTATCTGAGCTGGTACAAATTCAAATCTACTCCTGCAGATGTCACCACATAATGGAGCACAGTTTTTTCTTTTTCTCCTGTAAATTTACAAAAAATAATACATTTCTAAGACAAAGTGCTGCATCAAGAGGCAGATATCTGGAGGAGGGATAACATATGAGACAGAACATTTGTTGTTACTCACTTTTATTTTAATTGCCTCCCTCCATTCTTTTTACTATGAGTAAACCTGGCAGTAGAATTTTTTGCATAACTGAAACTGCCCAGCAGCTAATTACGTGTTAGATTTTGTTTTTCTCAGTAATTCATTAAGTGTTCTCTTTCTGAAAATGTTTTAGCAATTCCTGCTGCTGCTCTTTAAGAGACATTATATAACAGTTTCATGCTTAAATACAGATTTTGAATTTCTAATAGCAAAAGAGAAAAACCTTAGCTCTATGAAATCTAGAGAAAACAACAGAATGCCTTTTATGGCTATTTGAAAAACATCAGGATACTAATACTCTGCTCCACTGCAATCACAAATTATATTAAAAACAGGTAGAAAGGGCAAGTGGAAGTCATACTATATGAGAAAATGGGAAAGAGATCTGGTCCACTTCTAACTTCCAAAGCCCCATTTTAGTTGTAGTTCTGACCTTGGTGTAGAGGAAAAACCTAAAGTAATGGGGAGGGAGGTAAGACTCATGGAAATTCTATTAATTACTATTAATTATAACAATTAACCAGGGATATAAGAAAATACATTGTATTGCTTAAAGCAGGTTAGAGAATAATTATGTGCCAAACGTAAAAACAGAAAGTGAAGTCGAAGGCTTTTACAGCCGGCATCCATAGTTTTTTGTAGGTTTTTCGGGCTTTGAGGCCGTGTTCTAGAAGAGTTTATTCCTGACGGCTGAAGATTCCTGCCACAGCTGCTGATGAAACATCAGGAATAAACTCTTTCAGAACATGGAATCATAGACTGAAAACCCCACAAAAAACTATTAAAACAGAATGTCGAATGATCATAGTGAGCGCACGTTCACCACACCTCCCAGATCAAGGAAAGGAAACATATCTCAGTGGAAGGCTCCTTCCTTTGCATGCAGAATGTTGCAGTTGAAGCCCAAGCACTTCTAATGAAAGGATCTCAATGGAATTTGCATCTTTGAAGAGGAGTTGAACCAGAATAAGATATTGGAAGAAGCAATAAAGATTGGCATCCTGGCAAAAACAAACACCTCTCTTCATTCCCCTCCCTTCCCCACTCCCACATTGGCAGCAATAACTACCATAGAAGGGTAATTACTTTAGGGTGGATTTGTAGCAGGACCATGAACCTATGGATAAACCTCTTCCAATGGACCTGCAGTCCCAATCCTGATTATTCCCGTGTTGCTTATTTTTAAAAACAAATATAAAGAATACATTTGAACTTATTTGCAGTTAGCCTTTAGGTGAAAGAAATAAGAACAGACTTCTTTTCCCTGAAACATTGGTGACCCAGTGAGTACTAGGATTCTTATGTTCAAGATATCAAAAATGGTCCATTTGCTTTAATGTCCATTTGCATAAATTTGATTATGTCACTTCTCTGCAATCCATGCCAACAAACAGCAGCATCCCCAATGATAAATGATAGATGATAATAATAATAATAATAATAATAATAATAATAATAGATTTTATTTATATACCGCCCAATCACTGGGAATCCGAGCGGTTTACAATAGAGGTGATAACAGACAGTTCCCTGCCCACAGGCTTACAATCTAAAAGACACGACACAAAAGGAGAAGGGAATGGTGAGGGGGGAGGGACCAAGGCAGATGGACCGGATAGATAGATAGATAGATAGATAGATAGATACAGCAGCATGGAGACCAAGATGGGCTTTGTTTATTAGAAGTTAGAGAAAGATCCAGAGTATACAAAGGTTTAGAGTCTGTTTCTGCCCATATATTTAAAAAGGCTCATTGTTTGTAGATCTCAGATTAGAATTATCTTTATAGATCACCTTTCCCAGCTGCAACCCAGAGTAAGAAACTACATGACCAGGATGACTTTTTCCCTCTGACCCAATATGACAGATGGGGAAAGAACACTCACAAAATGTGCAACAATGCCAGCATTAATACACAGTCACTCACTAGTCAGCACATTGACATGCAAAATTATTAACAAACAATACACTTCCACTTCTGGTGACATTTCCTATACTTGAAGCAAACTAAGTTTTGACAGACAACTCCACTACCTTTATAATGAAAATGCAGTTTGTGTGACTGCATGTCTGTGTGTACCTTCAAGTCGCCTGTTGACCTCTGGCAACTCTATGAATTTCATAAGGTCATTTTAGGCAAGGTATACTCCAAAGTAGTTTTGCCACTTCTCTCCTCTAAAATACAGTTTAAACTACCTGAACTGTAGTATTTTAACTGATCAAACTGACTTCTAGGTTTTTTTTTCAATATGTAATTTTTATACTGTTAGATCATAAAATAATGCATTTTATCAATGAAGTCATTCTGCAAAAACACTATAGTCCCACTTCTGTCTGTTTGATGCTATATAGATGGCCCACCACTTTCGCGGATTTTATATTCACAGTTTTGATAACCATACATACCTGACTTTAAGTCCACTTCATGTACAGTATAAGTCAAGGACAGGTTTTAGTGCCAAAATTATGGATTTTGATATGACCCATGGGTAACTCAAGGGTAAAACTTAGGGGCATATAACAAAGGATGTAAAGGACAAAAAGAAAATGTCAAAGCACTTAGGAAACAGGCATAACTGTTCATGCTCACCCTAGATGCTCCCAGGATGGACTACACTTTCGTCTTTTGCCACTCTACTCAGAGAAGGGGATGGTCTCTTTTTTGATAAGAATTAAAATACAGCACTTACATTGACCATGGGTAAGTTGACCCAGGATTTTGGGGCCAATATTTTACTAAAATTTCTAGACTTATACATGAGTATACACAGGGTTCACAAGTTTGTAGCTGATACTTAACTAGCCCCCAGCCAACGTTACCGCTATCTAGCACTACTTCCCTCCACTCCACCCCTGCCTGATTAGCCAAGTCTTTCCACTTCACTCCACTCTGAATCCAATGTTAGGACCTCCTCCCTGCCATCCTCCTTCTCCACACATCTGAAAAGGAATCTGCAGTTCACACAAATAAAACTGTATTAAGGTAACTAAGGCCCCATACAGACAGGCCAAAATAAAGCTGGTTCGGGTCACTTTTGAGGTATGCTGTTTCAATTATGCATATGTACTAAGAGTCTGGAAGCTGCGCCAAAGCTGCACTCTGGTCCTTAGGACTGGATTGTTGCTTTGGCACAGCTTCTGGACTCTTGGTATGCATGCATAATTGAAACAGCATACTTCCAAAGTGACCCGAAGCAGCTTTATTTTGGCCTGTCTGTATGGGACCAAAGTTCTCCTTTATTATTAAAAACTGAATGAACAGTATTTGATTAGTCAATTTTAATTCTATGATTTGAGAATCATGTTGTTAATTTTAGGTACATTTGTATGCTGCAAAGCTTTATCTCAAGAAAGAGATGATTGCAAAATTGCACTTCTGAGAGGCAGCTTGCAAAATATTTCTTCCTTTTCACGTGGCTTCAACTGAATGAAAAAAGCGAGGAAGTTTATCATGTTTTCAACATCTTCCACAACTACTACAATCTCATCTGGTGATGTGGACTTTGAAG
The DNA here is from genome assembly GCF_019175285.1 of Sceloporus undulatus. Taxonomy (NCBI): domain Eukaryota; kingdom Metazoa; phylum Chordata; class Lepidosauria; order Squamata; family Phrynosomatidae; genus Sceloporus; species Sceloporus undulatus. The sequence goes on along the minus strand of NC_056525.1, from coordinate 195,138,925 downwards.
TTCTCAAATGTTTGTTTCTCCAGTTAGGCATGCCACAGATTCACTACATAAATCCAAAATGGATCTTTGAGCGATTATAATTAACTTAAATTTAATAATCTGAAGGTGTCTACTCTCTCTATGTCTAAATCTAGATCCATCCCATTACACCAAAAAGTTTAAAAACTACCATAACCTCTGACTGTGAAAATGGCCTTGACTGAGTTTTCCTAAATCTTTAATCAGCATCAATACATTTACAAAATATTCTCCAGTCTAGCAATACTATCTCTTTTCAAGTGTTACAATTCATAACTAGTGTGTTCCAGCTTCATTCTGGACCATAAGAACCAAACAACAATGACACTCTAATTCATACCTCATGCATTAATGAAGGATCAGGGTATGGTGCAAACTTATTTTGGGGTAAAAACATAGGGTAAAACGTATTTTTAAAAAAAGAATCTCTTGTAAATGTTTCCTTCTTTCATGTTAAATGATATATTTTAATATATTGTTCTAACAAGTAATACTGTTACAGTCAATTAATGTTGCTACAACTCTTTCAAATCAAAAGTTTCTAATATTGGTGTTGAAAGGATAAATGTTTATTCCAAGCCAGTATCTCTGAATTCAGTGGTACTCCATTGTTGCTGTGTGCCTTGAAGTCATTTCTGACTTACTGCAACCTGAAAGCAAACACACTGTATCATGGGTTTTTCTTGGCAAGACTGGTTCAGAGGGGGTTTGCATTTGCCTCCCTCTGAGGCTGAGAGAGTATGGCATGCCCAAGGTTACCCAGTAGGTTTTCATGGCTGAGCAGGGATTCAAACCCTGGTCTCCAGAGTTGTAGTCCAACATTCAAACCACTACACCACACTGACTCACAGTGATGCTTACTTCCAGCTAATACATATGAGTGCAGTTTGATAACATATTGTAGTAAATTTTTACTGAAAATCAGTATGTATTACTCTTGCTGAATTACATTATAGGTAAATTACTATCTGAACTATTTGTCTAAAATTGTTTTGTTTGCTTTTGAAAGATCAAGACATTAGTCTAAACAGTAAAACTTCTTTTATTGTATATATGATTCTTTGTAACTTTTACCTCACCTTTGCTGCCTACTATCCAAACACTCAACTATTACTGTTAGACTTCAGTCCCGATACATACTTACTACAGAATAGACATAGTCGGGCTTACTTCCAAGGAAGCATTCTGAAAATTGGTCTCTCTGGTACCTTAGTGTACAGCCACTTCTAGCTCATTCTCAAATATGGGGAATACTAGTTTCACTAAAACAGAGACCAAATATCAATACTACTATAGTTAATAAATATATCATGCAAAACAATTTTATGTGGAGATATACACAATACGGGTTAGGTTTAGAGATCTGGTCAGTTTTTCTCACACCTACCTCTCCACACAAGACTCCCAAATGGAAAATTTCCCCTAAGAACGGGGAGACCCTAATGGATGAGATGGGATGGCTATCTGGTGTAAGGGGTGAGGATAAATCAGGAGAGCACAGGAAGGCTGGCAAAAGAACATCTTCTTTGCCTCCCCGCTTCACAACTGCTCTTCCTATTTCTACTCTTGAGATTTTCCCTTTCTCAATACAGTAATCTTGCCCAACCATAGCCCACCAACCTACAGCAGTTTTATATGGTTGTGATTTCAAGTCAATTTAAAATAGTGCTTTCCCTTTGCACTACAACTTACTAAGAGACAATTTAGTTTCTGCTCAAATGTTTGGTGTTCCTAACTGAACTGAACTGAACTTTTTGGTCCTCCTGTTTTGATCATATAATTTTGATATCATCAAAACAGGAGCACCAAAAGTTCATTTCAGTGCAGGGCTTGAAATGTAAGACTGTGACTTAAATAGAGGAGGTTGAAGCAACTGTTTAAAACAACAGTTGGTGCCAACAGAGTTGGTGGGACAGAGAAATGAGACTGTGAATCTGACAAGAGCAAAATTCAACAGTTACTCACAAGACATGACTGACAACTTAGTCAGGAGGAGGATGGCATGACTTAGGGGATGAAAAACATAGGGGCCTGAATGTATAGAACAAAACTGCATGATGAAGCAACTTACTGAGGAAATTAAAGAAGGTGAAAATGTTGTTCAGTGCAAAAAAGAATGGCTGAGAACTACAGAATGATGAAATTTTTAAAGTGGTTTGCACTCATGGCAAAAGTCCTTGTTCAAAGGGAAAGAGTTAAGAACATACTTTACACTTTATGATAAATGTGAAATAGCATCTTGCCACCACCTAATTCTGTGGGAATAGGCCATAAACAGAGAAATGCTATATGTAGAAGTGTACAACACTGAAAAGAAGAAGACTTAAGAATAACAGTAAAGAGAAATGAATAGTAAAGAGGCTTGCCCAGGCTGACTCTCATAGAAGGATAAACTGAAGTTCTGGCTTGGGCTGCTAGATGTGCCAATTCTATAAAACGTAAAGTACACAAGGATTTTTCTTTTCTTTTTTAAGCACAAGTCTATACAAGCTCTACTGAGAAACCTCTCATTATTCACAAAAACTATTTACTTGGAATGTCCTGATAAGAGAGGAATTGTAAATATGACTGGCAGGTTATAGATGAAGATGTTTGCTTTATGACCCACCTACATCTACCCAGAGATAATGAAGGATTATGGCTCGCAAAATAAAAGATGTACTTTCCTAAGAAAGGTAATTTCTAGGAGTTGCGCAGTACCCCTATTATATGATATTTAAGCTCAATTTTATGACAGATTAATATACATAACCGGTGACAGTTTAAAATTGTGGTTATTTTCCTTTGTAAGATTTTGTTCAAAACATCAGGACACCATAAAAACTCTGCTGACTGGCTTTTTGACGTGACCTAAATTTTATGCATTTTGCAGATGGCAAAGAGCACAATCTTTCAAGATGTTACAGTATTTAAGTGAATGTTTATCATGTTTCCCCTCCCCTGGTGTCACTCCCACTTCTCAAAAAGATAACATAGTGATAACATCATCTCAACTATTCATGTAAACCCTTTTAAATGGCTACATAATGAGGAGGCACAACTCACTGAGAAAATAATAATAATGCTAGGAAAGGTGGAGGGAAGCAGAAAGAGAGGAAGGCCACATGTTAGATGGATAGACTCTATTAAGGAGGTCATAGGTATGAATTTCAGGACCTGAACAGAGCAGTGGAGCATAGGGACTCTTGGAAATGTCTCATCTACAGGGTTGCTATGGGCCGAGAGCAACTCGAGGGTGGATAACAACAACAACAAGAAACAAGAGCCAGTGTAGTACAGTAGTTTGAGCATTAGACTCTGGAGAACTGGGTTCAGTTTCCTGCTTGGCCATGGAAACACACTGGGTGCCCTTGGGTGAGTCACACACTCTCAACCCCAGAAAACCCCATGACAGGTTCATCTTAGGTTCACCATAAGTCAGAAACAACTTGATGGTACACAAAAAGAACCGAAACTAGAATGTCTCCTCAACAGCACTACTATTGAAAGGCTACATCAAAAGGTGAGGGAAGAAACAAAGTAGTCTCCTGGAACACCATGTTTCATGTGTAAGTCACTCTTAGGGACAGGTGTTCTGTACAGTACATGGATATTATGGTTGCTCTTAAGCAGTGTACAGACCGCCAGAAAGAGGTGGCTGGGATCCGCCTCTCGTTTCTGCGTAGCCACACCGCAGTAACCAAATGCATGCGCGGCTATGCAGACAACAAAGGAGCGCTAAAAACCGGCTCCTTTTAGTGCCGATGCAAACTGCTGGCAGCAGCACGAACATGTCACTGCTGCGTGGGTCCATCTGGACGCCACGCAGCAGTGACGTCCTGGTGACATGCTAGGGTTGCGGGGCGTCTGGAAACGGCGCCCCAAGGCAACCCTAGCACATCGCCAGGATGTGCTAAAGGGCCCGTCTAGACCAGGCCTTACTTTCTCAGATATGACAACTGGAGGAAGCATGTAGCTGTTGTTATGGTTGGGGAAAGTTCCAGTTTCTAAACAGGAGAAACTCATGACAATGGATATGCACCCCCAGCAAAACAGATATCATCAAAGGAATGCAAACAATTGTTTGTCTCTTTGCTCCTGCTCCAGCTTGTTCTACGCACCCTAACCAATAATATCAGCCCAGTTCTTCCCAACCTGCCCCCTCTTTATCATATGTTATTTGGCTATATTCCTTCTATCCAAAGGCCAGCAGCAGCATGAAAGAAAGCACAAATATGTAGTTGGCCTCTCCCTTGTGAAACAAAACAGGCGTAAAATTATACAGATATGCATCTAAGAAAGAGCTTTATCCATCTAAGAAATGGAAAGAAAACAGATGCACAGGCCTTGAGTGACCAGGTTTCTGGAATCTCAATCTTCTTAAAAACGCCAAGCACTAGGACAAATTATAGACGTCTTCCAGCTAGACTAGATTAGGAAGTAAAAAACAGAGCAGCTTTATTTTATACAGTACACTTTTCATGAGGGAACCTCTAGTGCCCCTCCTTCAAGAAAACCATAGGCCATAACACTTCACCAATACCAGTAATGTATAGCATTGACATACACATAATCAAAATTTGGAAACAAGACACTCAAACACCATAAAGGAAGTGTATTTCAGCACTCTAGTACAGGAGCTATGCTTTTTAAATCAAAGCATGACATTAAGATTAAATGTTTTAAATATCTGCTGCTTGTATTTAAAAATGTAGTTTTTGAAATACTTTCTAAATGAATATAGAATCATCACTTGGAAATAAAAAATGGTTTTATACACATACTAATATTACTGTTAAAAGTCGCATAAGACATGAAAGGTTTATGAAAAAAATACTGTTAAATACAGGATTTGGTTTCCTTAAAAAAAAAATACCCTTCCGCCTCAAAAAATATGCACTTTTGTAGACTACATGAGTCCAAAAATTATGGCAGTGTGCTACCATTGCAAATAGTATAATAAAGCTGATCAATTAGACAATAATAAAATTCCTAGTTGGAAGCAATTGACTTCCAACTAGGTATACATAGGACTTAGATCAAACGTATTACGAAGTAGTGAAGTGTTCCAGTTGAACCTTTTCCCCATTTCACTGGTTTTCTTTTCCTGTGGTTCATTTTTTAATTTTTATTTTTAAAAGGATTTTTTATATAAAAGAATTTTATATATCTGTTTTTAATATAGGAGAGGGCACTCAGAAGTATAATTACCCACCCATAGCAATGCAGCCACCATAGCACTCTATAATCTTACTCTATTCGGTGTATTGTTTTCTGGCTTTAGTTTACAGGCACACCTTTCTCTATCACTTCATTCTGGGCTTCCTAATCAGATGCAGGAAAGTATGACATTTGGTGTGTCATCAATGTGTACTAGGAGAAAATATTTGCAACAGAAACACAGTCCTATAACCTCTCATCAGGCATTAAGTCATCAGTCTGACACAAATTCCATTCCGCTCAATAGCGAGAGTGTCCTACTATTATTCATTTTATATTACACAACAGAGGGAATAATCATAGATACATACAAAAATAGCAAGATACACAAGGGAAAAAACCCTACATGTGAAATACTTGCGTAATTCATGTTTTGACATAATCTGAATCTATCTAATTTTAAGTAGTTGAAAATTAGGCCTAGGTCCAATTTTTAGCCCCAACTGAATAAACTGCAAATATGAAATCACAAAATTCCTATTGATACAATGGATCTATGACTGTTGGGACTGGAAAATGCATGTAGACTTTCATCTCTCAACAATAGACTTAAAGTCTAAATTCAATGCAAACATTGCCAGTGACGTCAACTCAACACAAAGGATCATCACTGAAAGAGTGATTTGGGCTCATAAAGGTTACACACAGGTCCAAATATTAATTTAAATACTTCAGAAACTGCTTTTGATTGCCTACCTCTTTAAAAACAAGTTTGCAAACTGGAATGCAGGACAAAAATGCTATTTAGAAAAAAAATTTCAAGTTTAACTCTGTTTGGTTTCATAGTAAGTTCACAGCTCTGTGGTTCTTAACCCAGATCTTTTCAAACTACTTAAATCTTAACACACACACATACGGTACTAAATTTTCATATCTCAAACAACATATTCAGGAGTTGAAAGCTTTGTTACTTTCCAACATTTCAACTTTATTATAATGCCTGCTTCCAGCTGACTGTTTTCTTAGAATTAACCTCAATACTGAATTATCAATACTTTTCTTCTTGTCTCTCTTAGGCGCCTTACAGACGGGCCTAAGCGGCGCCGTCGTTGCGCCAGGAATACGCGCAAGGAGCGGTGCTTCCGGACGCGCCTTGCCCCTCACGCGTATTCCGTATGGCAAGATGGTGGCGCCCTATACAGACGGGTGCGGTCATCTTGACATAACGGACGCGCAGCGTCCGGACATCTAAACCCGGAAGAGACGTTGCGAGTGCGCGCTTTGGCACTTTTCCATTTTTTATAAGGGACACCATTTTGCTATGTCATTATAGTTAATGGGACATGAGCATACACGGATTTTGTTATACACGGGGGATCTTGGAACCAAACCCCAGCGTATAACAAGGGTCCACTGTAGAAGTAAATGTTTCCTTAAGTAGAACTCAGGTTAAGCCTGAAACTTAAGCCTCACTTTATTCTGCCCAATACAAGATAACTTTGACGTGTTACAGACCGCCCAAAATGAGCGGTCTTGCGCCGCTGCCAGTTGCTGCGTCCGGGAACCGCAGCAGTCAAACCGCGCAGTTTCCGGGAGCAGCAAGAAAGAAGAGCCAAAATGGGGCTTCTTTCTGTGCCCTGGAAGTGGTGCCACAAGGCACAGGGCGTGCATTTCCGCCGCACTTCTGCTGCACGACGTCCGAACGCTATGCGTCCGCGACGTCAAAATGGCGGCGCCCTTCTGTATAGGGCGCCGCCATTTTGACGCACTCGTTATGTGCGAGGGGCAAGGCGTGTCGGGAAGCGCCACCCCTCACATGTAACAACGGCACCTCATGGGCCCGGCTGTAATGTGCCTTTGATTTGTTCAAAGGGAGTTTGCCATTGCCTTCCTCTGAGGCTGACAGAGTGTCGTTTATGTGGGTTTCCATGGCCAGGTAGGGACTAACATCTGGTCTCGCAGAGTTCTAGTCCAACAGTCAAGACAGTACATCATGCTGGCTCTATAAGAAAACCAATAATGGTTGCATTGTTGTTGTATGCCTTCATGTTGTTTCCGACTTATGACAAAGCTAACGTGATGCTATCATGGGCTTTTCTTGTTCAGATAGGGTTTGCCATTGCCTTCCTCTAAGGCTGACTTGCCCAAGATCACCCAGTGGTTTCCATGGTTAAATAAGGATTCAAACCCTGGTCTACTGCAGTCTTAGTACAACATTCAAACCACCATACCACTCTGGTTGGAAGATTTCTTACATCTACTTTCTCCCCTTTCCTGTCTTTAGAACAGCATCACTCTGGGGAAGGAAGCAAATATGTTCAAATAATCATACCTCAACTTATTATGCCAATATATGAATGCGTTCTTTAAGCCCCACACAACCATTTTGCTCCTTCCTTAACATAGACCAGAAAGTCATTGGTTAACTATAGTTTCTCATTATATTCAAGCTAAGAAACAATGCAAAAGCCCTTCTTAATGAGCCAGGATATGGGAACTTTTTTAAAAATAAGCCTTTTAATATTTGACAAACCTGAGCATGTGTACTATGATGACTGACATTACACCTACATTTATCAGTATGTGCTATTGATCAGTAAGTACTACTGTTTCCAGGTCCTTTATTTTGTACAAATAAGGTCCTTGTTTCCAGTTTCTTTATTTTGTTCTGGCACACCTATTCAGATGATTTTTAAGATTGTAAATTTTAAACAATTAATTTTAAATGTGCATTATTTTAAATTTGTTCTTTTAAATTAATGTAAGTTTTAAGGAATGTTGTGTTCTTAGCTGATGTATATTGCTGGTCTGTTGTTGCTCCTTGCCTTGATCCATGCAGAGAGGCAGGTAAGAAATAATAATAATGATGATAATAACAACAACAAAGGATACACATTATTTTCAACAAAATAAAATAGCATACAAATAAAAGTGTTTGTAACTTGAGGGATGCAATGGCTTAGTGGTTAAGATGCCAATTCTGACGACTAGAAGATTGGACAGTTGGCAGTTTGAAGCCCAAGTGCTGCATAATGGGGTGAGATCATGTTACTAGTCCCAGCTTCTGCCAACCTAGCAGTTCGAAAGCATGCAAAAGCAAGTAGATAAATAGGTACCATTTTGGTGGGAAGGTAATAGCATTCGGTGCAGTCATGCTGCCCACATGACCACTGGAGTAATGCTGACTCTTTGGCTTAGTAACAGAGATGAGCACAACCCCTTTGCCTTTTACCTTTACTGGATTAGCCTGCCAAGATTATTTATCGCTTTTTAGAAAATAAAACAAGATGTTAATTTATCAGTTTCTCATGTTCATCATTCATTCCCTAAACCTGATGAACTACACTCATCTAGGAGACATAAAGCAATTGAATTCTGCACACTCTCTACCCCCCCCTGATTTTTTTTTTTTTTTAATATCCTTTTTCTTTTTCAAAGGATATATACCAAAGAAAGGGGAAGAGAATGAAGGGAAAACTAATGATGTGAAACTGCACTATGTAACATAAATTGTATTCAGGTATAAAGATATGTTAGTCTAGAATTTGTAATGTTACTATAATAAATTGTTATTTTGTATTGTTACAATAACAAAATTAGAAAAGCAGCAAGTAAGTACCAAGAAAATTACAAGTTGAATTAGCAGATTACTTTTACACAAAGAAGGGAAATACCAGGAGCTCAGGAAGAACAAATTTATGTTTAATTCTGATGTTAATCATTGTATAAATGTAAGTTTATTCCTGCAATGTGTTTTTCCCCCGTTTCTTTTTCTTTTTCCTTGCCCTTCTCCCTTTTTGTATGTTACAAATGTTTTATGATGTTGTGTTTTTAATGTAAAAAACTCAATAAAGATTATATTTTAAAAAAAGATATTCTTTTGTAAATCTGTTGTTTTTATATTATATTAGTGGTTTGCTTCATAATGTTGCATTGGTTTTTGTATTTGATATTATTTGTGATATTAATAAAGATGTTGACAAAAATGGATTTCATAATGTACCCATTTTCTCAAAGCAAGTTTCATGGAAATGTGCTGGTATCAACAGCTTCACTTCTAAATATATGCATGATTTGTAGATTTAAGAAACATGTACAGTACTAAAGTTTTAATTGCTCTCTGACATGATTTTATTGTCACCAGTACAACAAGGTACTTGCTTTTGTTTTTAATTATTTTAAGACTATTTTAAACTAAGTACTTTTCCACACATTTCAGAATATTTCCATCCAGTAGATGACTTCATGTCTGTCTGTATATATAAAGCAAATACATTCTTAGAACTGTGATATGTCTCATGCATTGGGCACTGAAATAAAGTATATAAAATATATAACAATCAATAATTATTATGGTAGTAATCTTCCATGCAAGTGAGTCAACTCTCAACATAAAGTTTAATGACCCAGACAAGTCACTAGTTTGGAAATTCCCATAACAGGACACATCGTTTAGATGGTATCTGCAAAGAGGTTGCATTTTGGAATGCACTAGTATGATTTGGGTTCAGGATGAGGAACATAGGTATGTACAAGGATGAGTGAAGTGCAGATTGTAGGCAGCTCATGCTTTGCAAAAAAAAAGGAAAAGACAACAATTCCTACATATAGCCTGTTTTTTCTCCCACCAGAAATTCTTAATATAAGCATGGAACAGCAGAACTTCTGACAAAACATTTATTTTCCTCTTGAGACCAAATGAGAAAACAATTTAAACTGGCAAACCTGATTTCATGCAGCGTATGAGGCATATCCTCCTTAGATGCCTTTAAGAAAGCCTTAAAGACCCATCTTTTCCGGTCTGCATATCCTTCTGACCCCTTGTAGAAATTATTTCTTGTTGAAGATGCTTTTATGACTGGCAGATGTTATTAATGTTCCTTACATGTGATTTTAAGGAAGTTTGTTTAATTACATATGTATTTGTGGTTTTATTTAGTTTGTATTTTATATAATATGTAATTTCATTCGATGTTATGTATATTTGATTCTACTGTGAACCACTTTGATCGCTGCGGAAAAGCGGTATATAAAGTTATTGTTGTTGTTATTATTATTATTATTATTATTATTATTATTATTAATATACTTTTCCTTCAGGTTCAAATGGCCTATTACTCCCTCCTTTGCCAGAATAAAATAAAATTTATAGCTATATTAATATATACTACAAAGTGGGAAGTCTAGCAGTCGGTTCACTTCTCATGCCATACCATCGTTCAGCATTACAAGCCCCACGTTTATACATTATCTCCTTAGTGGCATCACTTGACAGTGTAGGAGGTGCAGACCGCATCAGGTGACACCCCAGAGAAAGGGTGAAAGCCAGTTGGTCCCTCCTCCCCCTTCGGTGCAGTAGGGGCGAGTGTGTGCCCTTCCCAGCTGCTCCATTGTGGGGCTTTCCTATGATGGAGCAGCAGACCCAGCCTACCTAAGTGGTTGCCAGGCTAGGGGGTGATGCAGCAGCTGGGGACAGGAAACAAGGAGAGGGGGAGGGATGCAAGTGAACAAGGTAGTGGGAGTGAACATGGCAGCCCCCCGCAATCCTGCCAGAAGCCCTCTGCATGGGGTGGCACCAAAGATGGTGCCGTCACTCTCTCCTCTCCTGCATTTTACTTAATTGCTTTTTTGTTTGCAGGAAGCTATGACCTGCACCCATTCTCCAAAGCAAAACTACGAATCATCTTCAACACATGGTGAGTAATACAGATCCACAGGGCAAACACAAATCATGGCTCATCTGTTCAAATGCAACAGCCTTCTTGAGGCACTTCTGAACTGGTAAAAAAAGCCTAAGATTACACAGCATGCTAGTTTCACCCTCTCCCTGTGGACATGGCTAGCTTCCTGTGGGTGTGCATGGGCACGCATGTCGCTTGTGCACCTTCAAGTCATCTGTCGACTTATGGTGACCCCATCCATTTCAAAGGTTTTTTCTTAGGCAAGGGATACTCAAAGGTATTTTGCCAGTTCCTTCCTCTGAAATATATCTTTGAACACCTATATTTGTTGGCTTCCATACCCATTTTTAAAACCCTAAATATGATGAAAGCCCCTCTCTCTTCAAACTAAACTAACATCAATTTGAGAGTTCTATTGGCATATCCAGATTCACTAAGTATTTGTGGATAGCCCTACACACATTCCCTTCACACTTTCAAAAGTGGATATGTGAAGAAGGCTTATAGCTTGCCACAAATGAGGAGGTAAAGAGAGGCACTTATACATATAAAGCTTATGCCCACCGTATCAAAATATAGCTAGCTAGTACACGTCAAAAGAACAAATGAATTGTGGGACTGCAGGATCTAATTTCTGGCTTCAGTTTCCATTAGACACAAATTAGTACTGTACTCACATTTATAGAACAAAAGGTGCTATTCGCCAATGGAACATATTCTGTTGGCAAAATGGATTCCATCTATGTGCCATGGAATAATCTCTTTTAGAGGATTAGGGGGACTCTAGAACTGATTAACAGGGCATAGGAAGTGGAAAGGAAGGAAAGAAGTGCCACATGACACTGAATGGAAACAAAGGTCTGTTACAGACAGCCAAAATAAAGCTGCTTCAAGTCACAGCGGAGGTATGGTGTTTCAATGATGCATGCGTCCTAAGAGTCCAGAAGTCGCACCAAAGCCACGCTCCAGCCCTAAGGACTAGAACGTGGCTTTGGTGTGGCTTCTGGACTCTTAGGATGCATGCATCACTGAAACACCATATCTCCACTGTGACTCGAAGCAGCTTTATTTTGGCTGTCTGTAACAGGCCAAAGAAATTCATTAAAAGAATAGGAAATGAAGTCAAGAAAAGTATATCCTTACTACTGAAACCTGTATCAATTCTTCGCATTAACTCATTGCAAAATATCACTCCATCAACAAAAAGTAAGAAATTTCAAGACACAGATTGTCCCTTGCAGAAAGCATCACTCCAGTCTACAAATGTTTACTGTTTGAGAGGAATGATCTTAAGAGTGAAATGAAATGTACATTCCCTGCATCTCAAAATCTATGCCACTGTTCTTTGGGAAACAATAATGGATTAATATGCAGTACACCAAATTCCTGCAGAGTTCTGGTCCATTAGGATGAGGAAGCATGTACCTGCACACTATGCAGTCACTTCCACTGCAAGCCACAGATATACTGTCCATTGTTTGTATATTGTGACACTAAAACCTGGTTTTCTGCCTTATCTCTTCCCCAGGAAGCCAGAAAAATAAGTCTAGAAGAAAACATGGCTTTTGGGAAAAGAAACAAGTTAGATTGCCAAATTTCATGTTACAGTAAATAGACAGTACACAGAAGCTTCATAATTTGCTAAGCCACCGCCATCTGTAATAGCCAGGCATGTACACCACCAAGTTACTTGTCAGAGTTCTACAGAATTCTAGCTTCTTGTTGTGTGCAAATGTAGTCAATATTTCTGATAGAAATGTAAAAACATCTTGACAAAACATTTATATGACAATATGTGAACTAACCATTGGTAAATCCCCCAAACTCTAGAATCTCTGTGAACAATGACTTTGTGAGTCAGCAAACTCATTCAACAAATCTTACATAATATGATTAGTATCATCTGAGGAGGAAGACTACAGGTATACCTCAAACTAGTTGTGATCCTGAGCATTACTTCTTTAATGGAATAGTGGATAACAGAGATAGAAATAACATTGGAAAAATAGGGATAGGCTCCTGCATCACACACAGAAAAAAGAAAGAAAGAAAGAAAGAAAAGCAGTTCAATATGTTTTAGCAAATGTTTTATTCAAAATTAACAATATGAACATGTGAAGTGAAACAACCAACCAAATAAGCCTAGCTTAAACAAAACATTTTGCACCTCCTAGAGACCACTTGAAGGCTTTCACATCCTGTGATGTCTTTTCTTCCCACCAGTCTCCAGTTTTCTTATGATTTCTGTTTTTGTGGCCAGACTTATGGATCTATAGATTTTTTAACATGAGGCCCCTTTTCTACTTGTTTTGCAATTCACAAGCTGCTTCTAGAATCTCTTATTGAGCTTGTGTGAACAGTAAAACAGAAGGGAATTTCTTATTTTTTGTAGGTAAGCACACATAGCTACAGTTTGCTGGAGTAATATTCTGTTTTTTCTCAGCTACATTGAATTATTTACTGCAAGTCAATACCGAAAGTCTGTGTTTCTCCAGCCATCCACTACCACCACCCCAATACTAATGCTGTTAAAAATCCTCTAGACAGGCAGAGGAAGAGGAAGAAAAGGGGGCTGAGCACGCAAAGAAAGATTTATAAAATAAGCACCACTGCCAAGAGTCTTTGCTGAACAATGATATGCCTATATGACTGATATAATCACACTTTTAGATTCTGTACGAATACATCAGGGACAAATGGATAAGAAAGCACAAAAAGTCATACAAATAGGAGTTTATCACTTTATAAAGGCTGAAAATTTGGGATTATAAGGAAAAAAAATAGATTAGACATTTTTCTTCAGCCCTTACTTCTTCCAGAACAATTGGGGGAAACGCAACTATTGTTTCAAATAAGTAAGCATATCACAAAATTACAGTGAAGCCATACTGGCATATAACATTAGCTCACATTTTAAAAAATAATTTCAGGTTATTCTATATTTCTTGAAATCTGGCTTAATTTATAACTTTAAGTTTATAACTTTAAAACGGTCATGTTAAAGCACCTGCCCAAATGCATCAGACATCCTCTAATTATTATATCTTTCTAGTTCATGAAGCATCATCATGAAATGTGCACAGATCCTTTTCTCAGCTTAATCTGTTTATATTTCTTAAATGTCACATGAGAGCAGAAATCAAATAATGTGATAGTATCGCCTTTGATACGCAGCTTTCACTGGAGTTTTCAAATGAAAGCCCTCCTCAAAAAGTTGGGTCTTATCTCCCTCTAGCGGAAGCTCTAAGAAAACCATGGAACTGAATCAAAAGCCTCTATGGGCTGATATCTTTAAATGACTCAGCCCATCCATACTCTAAATTTTATAATGTAACCTCTAAACTTCTACCAAAGTCCACCATTGAAAGGCCACCTTCTCTCATATGTTGATGTTGTTCCATGCCTTCAAGTCATTTCCGACATGGTGACCCTAAGGCAAACTTCTCGTGGGGTTTTCTTGGCAAGTTTATTCAGAGAGGGTTTGCAATTGCCGTCCTCCCAGGCTGAGAGAGTGTGACTTGCCTAAGGTCACCCTGTGCGTTTTCATGGCTGAGATGCGATTCGAACCCTAGTCTCCCAGTGTCCTAATCCAATGCTCAAACCCTTACACTATGCTGGTCCTCCCTCCCATATGAGACTGCCAGAATTTTGAAACTTTCAGAGGAGGCCCTCTTCTGTGTCCTGTGAAGTTAGATTGGTGGACACACATAACAGATCTTTGTTTGTAACAGCACCTCAGCTGTGAAACTCCCTGCCCAGGGAAGTAAAGCTGTCCCATCTCTTTTAAGCTCTTTTTTATCTCTGTATTGTTTTAATTGGTTTTTATTTGTTCATTGCCTTGAAGCCCTTGTAGGCTGGGACACGATACAGAAATACTTTAGCTAATAGATAATAAATTAAAATATACTTTATTAAAAAAAATTACTTTGGAGGAGACTTGAGAAGATAAAACAGAACTTCTAACATCTAGAAAGAGAAGTATAAAAATGTCTTCAACAAATGCATAGAGAATTTTTAAAATAAAAACATGTAAAATATAAACATACTAATAAGGACTTAGTTATACATACTATGTAAGAAGACATAGTTACGAGACAAGAATTCCCACATCACCAAAAGAGAGGTCATGCAAAAACAAAGTAACATTTTCACACCAAAAAAACTGTAGCCCAACAAAAAAATGGCTATAAAGTCATACTGCTCAATGCAGAACCTCCAACTAAAGCATCCCCAGCAGGTAGCTGTCTAGTATATTCTTGAAGAAGGGGACCCCACCACCTCACTAGCAAGACGTCTTTTCTAATATTCAGTTCAAATCTAGAACAGGCCTTCTTCCCTCCTCTCTATGACAGCACTTAAGATATTTATAAAGTGGAATCATGTTACCTCTCAGTCTTCTCTTCACCAAGCTGAACATACCCAGTTCCTTCAATCTTTCCTTGTATGTTTTGTTCTCCATACCTCTAATAAGTCTTATTGCCCTTCTTTCAACCTGCTCCAACTTGCCTATAACCTTCGTAAAATTACGTGTTGAGAACTGAATGCAGTACTGCAGATGAGGCCTTATCAATGCAGAACATAGTGGGACTGTTACTTCCCTGGCTTTGGAAACTATGCTTCCATTAATTCAGGCTAAAACAGCATTCATCATCTTTGCTGCATATCACACTGGCAGCTCATGTTTACTTTATGATCAGCAATAATCCCAAGGTCCTTCCAGCATGTAAGTTCACAAACTTTAATGAAGGACCTAAAACTGACCACCTTACTTTAGTCTATAACTGAGTTAAAGGCTTTATCGGAAGCCACAGTATATATACAGTCCTATTTGGTTTTATGTGGTAATTTTGACTGTACCATTGTCTTTGTTACTATTTTTCAGATTTGTAATGTTCCATACAGTTTTATTATTTATTGCCTTTGGAAGATGTCACCCTTAAAGGTGACCTATAAACCTTTCAAGCAAAAACAACACTTAACCTGAAAGCAGTGAATTTCTGAAATAACCCCAACTCAAGAAATATTTTGTTAAATTTTATTCCTGTTTACCTGAAATTACTTCAGCAATCTTCAGATAAATTGGGCATGCTCTAATACTTTAAATGATATCAAAACAAAAACAATTTCTTACCTTTTTAGGTTCATCTTCCTTCTTTTTTTCCAACATAAAATTGCTGCTTGTACAAGAATCAGTGTCTGATATTTCCAAAGGGATGTCATCAGTTTTTGATCCACTGGGCTGTTCAACATGATCTTCGCAATCACTGTCATTCTCCCAGTCAATTACTTGTAATTCACCTTAAAGGTAAGGAAATATTAGAACAGTCTTTTATGATGCTGATATCTCCCCAAAACATCACAATATGAATTCCATATTATATATTAAACTTATAAATTTGCTGTAGTGAGCACAGGTGCCAGCTAAGATCAGCCCTTAGAACAGAGTAGGTATAAAAACAATGTAGAGCTAAGGTTTCTAAGTTTCTTACAAGATTTGCTCCTGTGTTCATGACAGCACTGACATGTGGAAATATTTGCCACCACTTATCTCCAAGCAAGCAAAAGTTTTGGTAATAATTTTCTGTGATTTAAGGTGCTGCAAAAAACAAAGCAACACGGTCAAAATGGGGTG
The DNA here is from genome assembly GCF_019175285.1 of Sceloporus undulatus. Classification (NCBI taxonomy): domain Eukaryota; kingdom Metazoa; phylum Chordata; class Lepidosauria; order Squamata; family Phrynosomatidae; genus Sceloporus; species Sceloporus undulatus. The sequence goes on along the minus strand of NC_056525.1, from coordinate 195,122,455 downwards.
GTAATCCCACATAGAGTGCCTGTCTAAAGCACTATATAATAGCAAAGTTGTTTTTTATTAGTAGATCTGCTCAAGTCTGCTCCAAATTTAATCCAAAGTGATTCAACTCATTTCTCAGACATTAAAGGCATTTTAATTTCTGAAGAATATGTTTCCACTCAAACAGTTACTTAAAATGGCCTTTATCCAAGAAGTCCGCATCTGCAACAGAAGGGTAGCTAAAAACATCTTGAGAAAGTCAACAACAGCTTCAGCACAACATAAACAACTTTTCAAAGTGCTACATGAAAACAAAGACTAGTCCTCAGAGATTTCAAATTAAATTGGATAACAATCCCCATTATACAAAACAGAAAGAACAAATGAAATTTAAGTAACAAGTTGTATAAGCCAATTGTTTTTTAACCACTTTCTTATAGGTTTGTTATATATTTACAGAAGTGGTTGGTGACAAGTTTAGTAATGTAAACTTTTTCCTTAAACAAACAATAGTCAATAGTCTGAAAAAATGAATATAAATTCCATCTGATTAAGAACAGCAGGAAATTACAAAAAGTTCAGCCTGACCCAGTTATTCTGTTCTATCACTTACTGAATGAATAAACAAATGTTGGGATATTCTACTAGGGAAAGATGGCCATCTAGTGTTTCTGATGACAAGAACATCAAGAAAATAGCATGGAGAAGTTATTATACAGAAAATAGGAGCCTTTTCACACATTTGCCAGAGTCTCACACAACACTAAACTAGTGTTTAGATCTAGGAGTCTTAGTAGACCACAAGCTAGACATGCATCAACTGTGTCATGCAGCAGCTAGAAAAGCCGATATAATACTGGACTGCATCAATAGGAGTGCAGTGTCTACATCAAAGGAAGTGATAGTGCCAATCCATTCTGCTTTGGTCAGGCCTCACCTGGAGTATTGTGTACAGTATTGGGCAACACAATTCAAAAGGGGTATCGACAAGCTGGATCATATCCAGAGGAGGGTGACCAAAATTTGTGAAGGCTCTGGAAACTATTCCCTATGAGGAATGACTTAGGAAATGGTTATATTTAGCTTGGAGAAATGAAGGTTAAGAGGTGATGTGATAGCCATGTTTAAATATTTGAAGGGATGTCATACTTGTTTTCTGTGCTCCAAAGACTAGGACGCAGAGCAATGTACTGTATAGGAAAATAGATTTCACCTAAACATTAGGAAAATTTTTGACAGTATGAACTGTTTGACAGTGGAATACATTGCCTCAGAATGTAGTGGACTCCCCCCCCCCTTCTTTGGAGGTTTTTTTTTAAAACAGAGGCTGGGTGACCGTTTGTCAGGAGTGCTTTGTGTCTTCCTGCATGGCAGGTATAGCCCTTGTGGTCTCTTCCAACTCTGTGATTCATGAACTAGAATGTGACAGACCTGTGTCATGGACTCATGAATGGCTCCTTCCCCTTTTTTCCTCCCTCCCACCTTTAATTGATTTTATATTTTAACATCACCCCTGATCCCTGCAACAATAGAGAGCAAAATCACTTTTCAGTTAAGTTGTATGTGTATGTGCACATGCCTTGCAATTGGCTGTCGATTTATGACAACCTCATGGATTTCATAGTATTTTCTTAAGCAAGGAATACTCAATGGTTTTGCCAGTATTCAGCCATAATAGAAAGATAAAAGATGTCAAAAGTGTTTCCTTATTCTGCCAGCCAAAAACACTTGGAATGTCTTTGAAAGACCAGCATTATCCCTCTCCTTCATGCACTCACCACATAATTTCAAATCACAATAAAATTGTGTTTTTCTTTCTTTCCTTTGACTATTTGAAGTTTGTTGATTGTTCAGACAGTTGCCATACCTTATTAGACCAAGTTGTCACAGATATCTCCTTTAGATCTTTCCAAAACTGAGTAATGAATAATATGGCAGCTACTAACAAATAACCAATTCAGTTAGTAAGATGTCTTTGCACTATCTACTGAAAGAAACCAAGGAGGGCCAGTTCTGGAGATTTTGTAAGATTCTGGTTAGTGACATTATTTCAAAATAGATATCATCCCCGAATTAAGATTATTTACTATAGTGTCATCATAAATGCTGATATATGTATATTTAATTTTACAATCTCACCAGCACAAGGGAAAAAGGAGGGGGTATGTATGACAATGGCACCAAAGTCAAGTGCTATTTATGCAAAACTTTTAATAAATTGTTTCTTACTGAAGCAGAGACACTAGTCAAAGAGAACTTGCCCATATTATCCCATTTTCCTTCTCCCAGGCAAATATCCCAATTGATTGCCACACCTGGAGTCTTCCAGGAGAGTCAATTCACTTTTGCTTTTGTCTGGAAAGGGGGCAGTCAGGTGTGGAGGTCTAAATGGGTCTAATACTCATTGGAGAGATACCCCAGGATTGCACTTTGAAAAGTCCTGGAGTAATACATGGAGAGAATAACTTGAAAGGACTTTCCATGTGACTTGGTTATGGTAATACTCCATGAGCCAAGTGGCACTCAAGTCAAATTTGAATTAATGTTTGAGAGGGATGCTGTTGCTCCATCTTTATCATTCATCTGATTTAAGAAAGCAACTGGAGCATAAGTCCTAAGCCAAGCCACATAGCCAGTACATTATACCCTTGACTTTGCTGCAAGTGCTCAGCTTAATTCCCTTTCCAAAAACATTCCTTAGATCAGCTCACTGACATTTTAACAGGTCTTACCAAAAATGATGAATTAGGCTTTATTTTGCACACTTAAGTCCCTGATTTTTTCAGACTTGGAAACTGAAGCATATACATAGTCACCCAAGTTAATTCCATTGAATTCAATGGAATTTCATCCCTGCCACATATACATGATTTCTGCCATTTACTCTTCCTTCATACTGTCATAGGGGAACAATTGGGAAAGAACTGTACTGTATATCTGTTTTTATCTGTCTTCAGAGTTTGTCTATGCCTAACAGTATATATTACAAACACTTAAAATCTGACATTTCCAAGTATCTTTTTCACATCTTCATATGTATCTTTAACTGCTGTCCTGAATTAAAGCATTTAGTTACATACTCACAGATACTGAAGTAGCTACATTATTAAATGTTCAGAGCAATCTTTACCAAAAGGCCCAAATAGCTGGCCTTCTGTATCCATTGATTTTTTTATCCACAGATCCAACCATCCACGGCTTGAAAATATTGCAAAAAGATATAAATTCCAAAAAGCAAACTTTGATGTTGCTATTTTACATAAGAGATACCATTTCACTATGCCATCATGTTTAATGGTACCTGAGCATCCATGGATTTTTCTACAGGGGAACCTGGAATCAAACCCCAGTGGATAACAAGAACCTACAGTACATAAAGTACAAAAGCATTCTTTTAGATTTGTTTCTTTCATGTTCTCTATGAACAGAACAATCCTAGCTTCTTTTTCTCTGGCCAGGCAGGACATGGGGTAGGGAAAAGGAGCTCTGGCAAAGTAACCACCAGTCCAATTGTTCTACCATTGCACCGACAGGCAGGAAGTGGGAGGGGTATGACTATGTTTTCCTTTTCCCCTACAGATAATTGCAATAGATGCAGAAAAATATTAATTATGCCAGTGGCAATACAACATAGAATCATGTCAACTCCTGAGGTCTCACTGAAAAATGAAGAGGCTTTCTATGAGGCACAACCATATCACCATCTAACATGTGCTGTAATCCCCTGATCAACTGATAGAAAAGCTTCACAGCTGGTACTTTTTGGCAGTATATCCACTGTCCAAAAGCATAACTCCATTTCCATCAGTAGAATAATCCTTATGTCACATCCTGAGGTCCCTTGAATTGCCTTATAGTTGGTACAGATTTCTACCTTACACTTCTTATTTCTTCCCCCTTAGTCTTCTCTTTTTATCAATATATCCCTCTTAGACCAGTGCTAATCAAGAGTGGTGAAGCCTGGACTAGTACCAGTCCCCAAGCTATTGGCAGCTGGTCCCTGATGAGCTTTGAGAAACAAGTGTAGTCAATGGGCACAAATGGGGCTGAACCCTAGCACATTGGTAAAAATAATTTATCAGTCCTCTATACAAGTAAACCTGAGAAGCACTGCTCTAGAGTACCTTGTTTACATGTTTTGCTAACAATATACTTCAAATTATGTTTTTAATTGTTTTAAACCCTATTTTTAATCTAAACATGTTTTTATGATAAGTAATATTTGTTACATTTTCACATAAACAGATTTGTAATATTCATATTCTAACATACTTAACAATTTTCACATTTTCCTCCTTCTTTACAACTTCATTAAACCTAATTTCAGTATCCAGTTTTTGGAATGATCTTCAGCTTGATTCTTCCTTCCTATTGCATCTTTTATAAAAAAAAAAAAAATGTACAGCATGTCAACTAATACATATATATTTCCCAATAATCTTAAAGACCTGAGATCAAATTATTTTATAACTATTATATACAATTGTTCTATTATAAATTTACTCATTAGTTCTGTTATTCTACACACATTATTTACACACATTTTTACACACACACAAAATTAATTGTTCTGATTAATCTGAGAGAAACTTGAGAGTATTTTTACTCCAATTACATAGCTTTCCCTATACTTTATTTTTCTTTAAACTAAACATGTTTTAATATTTGAATTTGTCTGGGTTCTAGTATATTTTTGCTCAGTGTTGTTTCAAATCCTGAGCCCCACATTTTGGGAGAAAGGCAGCAAATAAATCCAAGAAAGAAACCAGGCTAAACTTAAATTCAACTACTTTATATTTTTTATTATTTTTGTTACATCATTTTCACTATATTTGCACTTTGCATAATCAGATACTGTTTAAATTCAAACAATTATCATCTTTCTCTTTAAATTTTGCAGTCCCTCTTTTGCCATTTCTGCAATTTTCACTAACATAAGAATTATCACAAGTGAAGGGTAGCCCTGTTCCACTAATTAAAGCTTTGCCTCACATTCTTTATATTATTTAATTTGTAATGATTTCTAGTATATTTTTAAGGCACCAAAATGGGAGATGGAAAACTTCTTTTTAATGGCATAAAATGTGACTATTAAGAATAAAAAGAACTTCTTATTACTAGAAATGCAATTCGGTAAATGAAAAGGCTTCATAGAGAATGTCAGCTTAAATAAGTGTGACCTTCACATTTTGTATAGGAAACATATGAAAAGAGACTCACCTTCACTGCATTCATCCCTGTAGATCAAATCATATTTTCTACATTTTTCTATTTTAAGACCCGGGAACCTTGAAGTCAAAGTCCTGTTTTCATCATCTGAGAACTCACTCCCACTGGAGCTCCACACTATGTCAGTGCATTCACTTGATCTCTCACTTTTAGAAATTCCTGTGGAAGAGAATATGCAAATACTTTCCACATTACAACATCAGAATACTTGAGATTTAGCTCGCTCCCTACAATGATGATTCAATGTAAATGTCACAATGAACACCAAAATTTAATAGGAATCTAATGTTTTAACAGCACATCTTCACCACTCAGTTTTTAACAGTACAGATTCAATACTCAAAGGTAACCTCTAAAATGAGCTTTCAGACTACAGTATTTAAAACAAAGTAACTTAAATAAATGCCTAGAACTAGTCTTGCTCATATGATATGCTTTGAAAAATGAAAAGGACACAGTATATTTAGAGCAGTAAAGGAACAAGAATTATTACCACCACATGGTGGTGCATTTTCAATATTTATTTTTAAAATACTGTACATGAAACCGAACAATCTGCCACCTCAAATGCCAAGAGTTACTTTTTGGTCTTTTCTATAGTCCTAACTAACTATAGCTCCAAACTAATTTCCTAGTAATGAACAATGTAACATCTAAATCACTTAAATCTGCTACATACACACCATCCTGGTTTTAGGCACTTCTCTTCCATCAGTATGGCTGTGAAGAGATTACAACCTTTTGGGCCTGAACGGACAGGCCAAAATAAAGCTTGTTCGTGCCACTTTGGAAGTGTGCTGTTTAAAGGAAGCAAGTATCCTAAGAGTCCAGAAGCCGCACCAAAGCTACGCTCCAGTCCTAGGGACAGGAGTGCAGCATTGGTGCAGCTTCTGGCCTCTTAAGATATATGTGTCATTTAAAGCACATGCTTCCAAAGTGGCATGAAGCAGCTTTACTTCGGCCTGTCTGTTCAGACCCTTTTTCTTTTAGTTAACCAAATGATTGGAGTGCTAGGCTACACCTCTGGAGACCAGGGTTCAATTCCCCATTCGCCCATGAAACCCACTGGGTGACAGTCACAGGGGAAAACAATGGCAAACCTCCTCTGAATAAATCTTGCCAAGAAAACCCCAAGATAAGTTCGTCTTGGGATTGCCATAAATTGGCAATGACTTGAAGGCACACAATACACACAGTGCACAGTGTGAATCCCACACTGTGAACTACAGCTAATCTTAGCTATTTTTTGTTGAAACAAAATAGCTCCATTATTTTAAGCAAGTCACATTTCAGATTAGTCACAGTTTATAAGAATCAAACCACTACCACAAGCCACAAATAAAAATGGAAGCAAGAACCTCCAAACAGCTCCTCACAACCTCATGGGTTTATGACATCCAAACTGACCTACTGGGACCAGATCATTTTGAACATGAAGACTCGAGATTGTGATCTTTATCCCTAAAACGGAATGTGTACTAGGCTATAATAATGGCTATATTTAGCATTTACACAATAGTTCTGAAAGTTCATAGCAATGTTCAGACACACACACACACACACACAGTTATGAGCCTTTCAACAACCTGACGTATTATCCTCATATTGTATTTAGATGACTTAATCAGAGAAACAGTGACTTAGCAATGACCATCTACTAAGGGACAGAAAGGCTAGATCTGAGCTATCAAAATAGTTTTTTAGCTGTATTTGTTGTTGTTTTTGTTGTTATATGCCATCAAGTCAGTTGGCCTCTCTAAGAAAGACGTCCAACAGGCTATTATTAACAGCCCTGTTCAGATCTTGCAAACTCAGGTCCACGACTTCCTCAGTTGAGTCTATCTGTAATTTGATCTTTCTCTTTTTCAACTGCCTTTTTCAACTCCCTGAGCATTATTGTATATTCTAATTAATCATGTCATCTCATGATATGTATAAAACATACCAAACTGCCAACTTGGGTTTTGTGAGGGTTCAGGTTTGATCTGCTCTCAGATGCATATATTTGTCTTTTAGGTAGTCGATATGCATTCTGACTGAGTCATCTCGCACTTCTAAACTCAATCCCTTCCAAGTCCACTGGCACTGCTAACTCCCCTACACTGTGTCCAGAAAGTTTCATTTCTGTCAAGCTGTGATAATACTGAAGAAGCTGTGTACAAATTACCATTTTACAAGGTAATTTGTATCTTTAGTTATGCAACTCTACTGTAAACATTAGATCTATGAAAAAGGTATTCTGAGTAAAAACAAACAAAAACTTGTTTTGTAATTAAATGATATATTAATATGGAAGTTAAATTAAACATTATCTATTATACCTTCAACTGAGCTGAGCAATGAGGTAAAGCACATTTTAGCTCTAGATGATTTTTCAGAAGATTCTTTAGCCTGTTTTAAAAACGAAAATTAATGAACACAAAATGAATAATCTTTAACAAAAAAAATACTCTTTGCTATTTGCATTATATTATATTTGTTTACCTTGTTGAGGCTGCAACTCTACATCCACTTACTGGAAAGCAAACTCTTATCAATGGGAATTATATCATATAAGACTGCTTCAAATCAATATTTATATCCTATATTTCCAGCACAGATGACCCCAGAGAGGCTTGCAATCATATTTTAAAATACATAAAATAAATTAGTATGCAACAAAAGAATAAGATGCATGGAGACAAAGGCATCTGCTCATACTATACACATATGCTGCCCATTATCCTGTACGGTAACAAGCGAACTGGAAGTTCTGGCCATATTAAATACAATTAGAACCTCAACTGCTTAATAATATCTGGACCAGTATTGAAAGCAATAGACTGTCAAGAATACTTTGCTTTTGTTGGATAATGGCAAAGTAAAGTCCTTGTTGGGAGAATAAGAACAGTGGCCCAGTAGAAATGAAGTCATGGCTCTGAATGTGTGAAATATTATTATTTATTCCAAAACTCTTAGGCCTTCCTTCACAATAGGCCTCAGAGCAATTTCCCAGATACAATAAGATACAATAAAAAACAGAATGCAATCATAAGCTACTTAAAAGTCAGTAACATTTAAAATGACAGATTAACCAAGTACAATGCCCAGATAAATATTTTATGATCCCATTTAGCAACAAACACACCTGTTAATTAAGAAGCCATATTCTGTAGAAACTGAAGCTGCTGTCTTCAAGAGAAGCCCTTGATAAAACATACTACAGCAAAACACCTGAAGACTATCACAGCATGATCCCCACAGTTATACTATTCTTATCCAGGAAAATTGAGGGCATGCAACACACTGAGGCCACTTCAGCCTTAAGTGATAAACCAGACAAGGTACATATCTGTTCATTAAGGGAGAGTGTCTCCATTTGGAACAGACTAGCAATGAGCTGGGAGGGACAAAGGAATCACCATCTTATCGGGACCAAACTTCACTTTACTGGCCCTTGTCTAGCACATGATTTGGCATAAACAGTTGTTTTCTGTTAAATATCTGTAAAGACTAAGACCGCAAGGTGTAATTAAATCAACTTGATCAACTTCAGTTGATCAGTTCATTTGTTCAGTTCAATTAACTGAAGAGTTACAATTGACTAATTGATGAGGACCAATTGTAACCAAACAAGGCAAATTCATCAGGATAGGAGTTAATTTATTTTTCGAGAATAATAGGAAATATTAAAAGATGTCTTTGCTTTCCAACCATCAGTGATAACTTTTGTTCATTAAACTGAAAATTATCATCATTATCATAAGCACTACAATAAGGTTTGTATAGTTAGGCTGTTTTAAAGTCAGAAGATTAAGCAACAGAGAAGCTCTTTAAATCCCTACATAACTAGTGTTCCAAACTCTCACATCAAAACCTACAACCACCTTGACCCCCAGTTCTGGAGGAAAAGGCAGTAACTAAGCAAAGGGAACGAATTACAGTAATACATTTTACCTCCAGTGAAGAAGCCGTCTGAAACCCATCACCACAACGAAGCCAGGCACTTGAAATGGAAGCAGCAGCTACAGGTGGCCCTGCATTTCTTTTCCCTTCCCTTACAGGCCTCTCATCTGGAAAAGAGGCGAATTCTGTGCAACATACTCGTTTTCTCTGTAAATAAAAGTTAATTGATTTATTTCAGTCTTCAGTGATATTTTTAAGTTTGGAACGAATGTATATGTACAACAATCAATCCCTAATTTGCCTCATTTTAACAGCCTAATTAAAGCTAAGAGGAACCTTACTGTTTTCAGAATCCTTATCCATTTAACATTTATTTTCAGAGTGATCAATACAAGTGAAAGCCACTTATGAGCTAACTAGTTTATGGCCTCCTGTTCCCCCAACCCTGGTTGCCATTGCAACTGATTACACTTGCAATTTAGAAAACACCTAACTAAAGCCCAGAGCTTTGAGAAAACAGATAAAAGAAATAGCCTGGAGAACAATATAGCGTCCTGTGCATGAAGGCCACTTTTATAACAATGCAGACCGAAGCTTCACAGCTATACCCATAGCAATTCAAATACATGTCATGGCATTCACCAACACAGTTTTACTTTTTTGTGGGTTTTTCGGTCTATGTGAACATGTTCTAGAAGAAATTATTCCTAACCTTTTGCCAGCATCTGAGTGAAGATGCCAGTCACAGATGCCGGCGAAATGTCAGGAATAAATTCTCCTAGAACATGGTCACATAGCCTGAAAAACCCACAAAAAACGATGGATGCCGGCCGTGAAAGCCTTCGACTTCACACAGTTTTATTTATTTATTAAAAGTTAATAACGATTTCCCATGAAACCATGTCTAAAGTTGTTTATAATGAAACTTTACAAGAGGAACCTCCTTCCACAGTTACTTAGCAGAGCCAGAAAATTGGGCTGTGGGTGTTTTGACTCCTTCTTTTGGGTTTTTCTTAAGGATTTCCCCCCCTCCCAACTAAGCGAATACTTTACTCTTGTTTGTGAGTTATACTATTTTTCTTACATAAGGACTGGTGTTTGCAGAACCAGTTCAGTCTTAATATATGTAAGTGAAACCAAAGGAACTCAGTCGTATGTCATAAAACATTACATGCATGCTGTTCACCAAGAACTGACAGAAAGGTCTTCGCAAGACTTCTGTGAATGAGGACACTGCAACTGTAAGGCAAGTGACTAACGTGAGCGTATCTTAGGTGATATATCAGTATTTGCATCAACATTCCCATCAACATTAACCTGAATTGTTTCTACTAAATATAACAGATGTGATTGAAAGCGAATTTGAGCCAAGAGAAAACAAGTTTAATCTTATACATGATCACTGCTGCACGTATGGTGTATGCAAAGTACTGGAAAACGAATCATACCAACGCTAGAGGAATGGATAGTAAAGTTAAATGGTCATGGACAGACTGACTATGTTTACTGCAGGAAATTCAATTCAACAATACGAAAAGAAATGGGGGGAAAGTGTCAAAACTGTGGAACCAGAACAAGAGTGATCATTAAAATTTCGGTCAAAACAAAGCAATCAAGGATTAGAGGATATGAAATGTACATAATAGACAGATAAGAGATCTTATATGTAAGAAGATAAATTAATATGCATAATATGCAGTTGTCTCCTTTGTAGATAACACTGTGTCTACACTTTCCCGTCTGTTCGCTTTTATGTAATATTTAAACAATAAAAATTATCTCTAAAAGAAAACCCAAAACATTCACATCAACATTCAGCTCTACTAGGATCCAAAGTGGGGACGGCAAGCCACCCTCATCATACAGTCTGATCTGCCAATGTTTCATGAATACAGGAACATGTATGTCCCTATTGATAATAATAATAATAATTTATTTATTCATTTATACCCCACTCTTCAGCCAAAAGGCTAGGATGGTCAATTTCAAGCTGTGATATAAAGGCCAGAGTGATCAGTTGGGGACAACACAAAGTCCCATTCATAGCCCCCCCCACCATCCAAACCTAAGTTATGCAAGATTCCTCCCACATAAAACCAAAGAGACATCCTCTGAGGGCTTAAATTTAACCTGGGTTTATTGGTGCATAATAATAATAATAATAATAATAATAATAATAATAATAATAATAATACCCCACATTATATGCCTATGTTTAATTAGAGGGGGCTGCATCTACACTGCAGAAATAACCCAGTTTGAAACCACTTTAATATCTGCCCTGGCTCAATGCAAGGGCATTATGAGAACTGTACTTTTGGGAGTCATTGAGCCTCCCCTGTCAGAGGCCCCTGGTGCCACCATAAACTACAATTCCCAGGATCCCTTAGCACTGTCATGGTCAATGCAAGGGATCCTGGGAATTGTAGTTAGGTGGCACCAGGGGCCTCTGCAGGGGAGGCTCAATGATTTGTTTCTGCATTGCAGATGCAGCCTACATTCTCCTCCCTTCTTTAAGCATACCTTCTGTGAGAGCATCTCCTTCCCTCACCGCAAACTTTCCAGGAGTCACGTGACCTGAAGGTCTGCTTTGCGGGAATGGGAGCCCCCCGACTCCCGCCAACATTCTGCAAGAGAGGCCACGCCCCCTTTCTTCCCGCTTGGCGCCGTTTCATCAGCGGAGCCTTGATTGGAGGAGGAAAAAAAGCTGGGGAAGGGAGGTGTCTTTGGTTTGCGCCTCCTCGCACCGCCGCGAGGGGGCACCCGTGCGTTAAGGCCTGCGTTCTAAACTTCCGGGCAGTTGGTGCGCATGCGCGCTGCAGTCAGCCCTCCTAGTGTTGCCAATGTGGTGACTTTCACACGAAAACGGGGACTTTTCAGAGCTTTTCGTGTGATTTTGGTGCCGGGCTCTATTCATGCATCATTTTTGGTGACTTTTGCCCTTTTAGCTCCAGCCCTGACTCTGAGAACGAGTGGCTACAGAGCAACCAACCCTTTGGAGTGTCACACACACAACAGTTTTCAGCCAATCAGAGAGAGGACTGGAGAGTGGTCGCCGCCCCCACCCTCAGGAAGCGCTCTCTCTCTCACCCCTGACTCCCTCTTAAGTCTAGCTTTCCTAGACTTAAGCGTACTTCCTCAATGCAGGGGAATTGTAGTTCATTGTGGCACCAAGACTCTTTCTCACAAAACTACCATTCCCAGGGTTCCCTTGCACTTAGCCAGGGCAGTTAAAGCGGTCTCAAACTGGATTATTCTGCATTATGGATTGGACCTTGAGCGTTTTTAAAACTAAGGTCCAAAACACACTGAGAAATAATCCAGTGTGTGACGCTTTTACTCTCCTGGCTCAGTTGCAGGGAATCCTGGAATTGTAGTTTGTTGTGACATCAGAGCTCTTTCTGATAGAAGAAGCTCAATGTCTCACAAAACTACCATTCCCAGGATTCCATAGCACTGAGCCAGGGCAGATAAAGCATTCTCAAACTGGATTATTTCTGCAGTGTGTCTTGGACCCAACTCAGGCTGCATCTTCACTCCAGACTCCAGAGACAATCCGTCTCATACTGTTTTAACTGCCATGGCCCATGCTATGAAATCCTGGGAATTGTAGTTTGTTGTCACACCAGAGTTTGCTGAGAGAGAAGGTTAAATGTCTCTGAAAACTAGAATTCCAGGATCCCTAGCACTGAACCATGGCAATTAAAAGGGTGTCAAACTGGATTTACTTCTGCAGTGCGGTTGCAGCCGAACACGTTTCTATTTGGGCCAAAGCTTCCTGGACCCCCTTCATGTTAAAATAAATATCTTAAAAGGATGAAAGATTCTTTGTTTGGTTTTAATGGTAATTTTGAGAGTTGAAATAAGTTACAATTATTTTTCAATTATGTTTACGTTTATTGCAAAAGATCCGCCATTTTAACATTATGGGAATTTTCCGGGAATTGGACTGAATATTCCGTGTGATCTGGGGGGATTCAGTGTGTTTTGGACAAACGTTTGGGAATTATCTTTGAGGTTGTTGGCAACTCTTTTATAAATTTACATTGTGGCCTTCAAGTGCTTTCAGACTTAGGACGACCCTATCATGGTCTTTTCTTGGCCAGACATGTTCAGAGGAGGCTTGCCCTCTGAGGCGGAGAGAGTGTGACCAGCCTGAGGTTACCCAGTGGGTTTCCATGGCCCAATGTAATAATAATAATAATAAAATAATAATAATAATATCAATGTAGAAGGTTTCATGGCCAGCATCCATAGTTTTTTGTGGGTTTTTCGTGCAATATGGCCATGTTCTAGATCAGGGCCACATAGCCCGAAAAACCCACAAAACATAATAACAAATAATAATAAAAATATAATAATAATTTATTTATACCCCACCTCTTTGATTAAATCGAGGCGGCTTACAAACAGTATCAAAAGCATTCAATACAATAAAATACAATACACTCTAAACCCACCCACTCAACCGTGACTCGAACCCTGCTCTTGGGGAGTCATAGAAGTTTATCACGGGAGCAATTCTCTTTAATTTCGAATGAAAGGAAAGTGGGGCCAGAACGCATTCACGTGAATCGTAGTTCAGTGAATTTACGTGAATTCGAATTGCGTCGAACTGACTCCCATTGCCTGAAAATAGCTTCCCATTGCCCGAAATTGCGTGTGGTGGTCTATCACGCAATAACATTAAACCCCATGATGGCATTCATATTGCCTTGGATTATACTCCAATTGCCCTTGTCTGATAAACCCGTGGTCCAACACAACAACACCAGGCGGATCAGATGTCCTCACAGCAAAGGAGGACAAGGAACCCCCCAAAATCTAGGAAATTCAGGAAAAATGGAGGATGTGACCAAATAAAAGCTTTTTAAAAACAACCCCAAAACCCACATCATATAAATATAAATTCATGCTTCTTGGACATGCTAAGAATGGAGGGCATTTTGGAATTCCTCCTGGACAAAGGTGGAAATGTAGGATGTGTCTGTGAAAATGAGGACGTCTGTGCACCCTGCCCGACACTCAAATATGAATACTAATACTACTAAAATAATAATAACAAATTTTTATTTGTATTTTCCTGCCTCTCCCAGGTGGATCAAGGCGGGATTACAACCAACAATGGCAAAGGATAACAACAATAGAACAAATAGTGTTTTAGGGAGAGCAAAGCAAGGAGCTCCTCCAGAGGAAAACCCTCTTCTGCCATGTGCTGCACTTGTCAAGGTGTATGCAATCTCGATGGCCACAAAGAGCTGTCCTTCTCTCCTCCTCCTCCTTCTCCATGGGACAGTGGTTCAAGGTTGGCCTTTCCACACATAAGCCTCATAACACAGATAATGATTCTTAATTATATGTTTTGTATTTACTGAGGCAGCACAACACAGTTGTTTGATTGTCGGACTACAAGTCTGCAGACCAGGGTTCGATTTCCAGCTCAGCCATGGGGGACCTTGGGTGAGTCACACTCTCTCAGCCTCAGTGAAGGCAAGTGACAAACCTCAGAACAAATCTTGCCAAGAAAACCCCATGATAGGGTTGCCTTAGGGTCATCATAAGTCGGAAATGACACAACACATGACCATTTATGTATTAGCAGGCTGATTTGGGTGTTTGACTGAGCATAGGAGAGAAAAATAAATGTCAACCATGAAGCAGATTTAGGCCTGTTAGGCCACCTTAAAGACCAGTTTGGTGGAAAAGGGGCGTAGCATCCATATACACATGTCCCAGGGTGTCATGACGCCGCACGCTGCACCACGTGGCCATAGCATCATGGGTGCCCCTGGCACTGAGTCCGCACAATGCAATGCCAAAGG